>NC_081374.1:47211482-47533526 GCF_030684315.1 Stegostoma tigrinum
CATCCCTTTCTCTTACCACTCTGTGGAAAAAGAAGATTTTTCTGAATTTCAGATTGCACTTATATGTGGCTCTCTTACATCTGTAATGCCAAGCCTTCTCAAAAGTGGATATACTTCTTTTGCATCTACATCATCAAACCATCTTTTCATTTCAAATTCACTGGTGAGGCTGATTAGCTGCAACAAGATCTGGTTATTCCCAGGTTCATGAATGTGTGCACTTTTCCTTGTGTTATTCTTTTCTCCGATCTTTAATCTATTCCTGGTCTCGCATGGATCAGAAGCTTCACTGAAGGCCCTTCTTGAAATAGCACCTTTTGCAGCATTCTGCAGTTTAGAAAGACCAGAAAGAAGAATTGGTGATGTCAAGGGCATTGAGGTGACCTCTGCCTTGGAAAATTGGGCAACTTACTTCATTGGCCTGCAAACCAGGAGTACTGGGCAATGGGGCACAGAGTGTCGAGATGAGCTCTAGATGAGATGTGGCGTGACCAGGAACAAACATGAAATCTTGTTTTCGAGACGTTGGGAGGGATCTTGATGTCAGTGAATGGAAGAAAAGGTCAGGCCTTCATTACTAAGCTTTGGGATAGATATCTCTGAAGCAAATTTATCGATCTGAGATGTTCAGCTAGTGGTTGGGATTGAGGGCAGTTCCCTGATTACCATTGATGTCCCTGCTAATCTATCTCCCTCTGCCTTAAAAAGAATCCAACGAACCTACTTTCGAAGCCAGAGAGTTACAAAGTGACAGAAAGAAAAGAGATTCTCCCCATCACACCCCTGAATTTGAAATCTCTGCCCCCTAATTCTCAACCCAATCCCAAATGGAAACATCCTTTCTACTTCCATCTTGGCAAGACCTCTCAGGATCTTTAATTACGTCCCCCTTTGCTCTCTAAAATCCAGCAGAAACAAGCCCAGTCTGTCCAAACATTTTTTTTATCAGACACCTCACTCATTCCTGGTACCAATCCAGTAAACCTCCTGTGAACCACTTCCAATGCATTTGCATCCTTGCTCAAATTGGAGAACAAAAACACATATAACATTCAAGGCATAGTCACATCAATGCCCCATGAAGATAAAGCATAACATCCTTACTTTCATGTATAATTCCAATTGTAATAAAAATATAGCATCCCATTAGCCTTCTCAATAATGTGCCAAACGTACATTTCCCTTTTGTGACTCATGCACTAAGACACTTACAGCTCTCTGTGTCTCAGCAATCTGCAATTGTTCACCATTAAAATAATATCCCATCCTGTTATCCTTCTTGCCAAAGTGAGCAATTTCACTTTCAGCCGCATCATTCTCAACCCATCAATAATCATCTGCAAACGTCTTCTTCATAACATACTTTCCAACCTAACCTGGTGTTGTATATAAATTTAGCAACTGTGTCTTCATTCCTCTCATCTAAGTCATTGATGCAAATTGTGAAAATGTTGCAACGCTTAGTGCAGACCTCTGGGGGACTGCAATCTTCACATCCAGCCAGTTCAAAGACACATGTCTGTATAGTCTCTGTTTTCTGCCAGCCAGCCAATTTCTTCTATCCACCTGACCCTCTACACCCTTACTACCCATCCAAGTTCCAACTGTGACTCCATGTAGAGGCTTTGTCATGGCTCCTCAGTGAAGACAGTGGCACCCACAGCCTGTCAAAATGGGAAAGTAGCTGTCGTAAATTCATCCACGGCACCAGTACTGGCTCGGACCTTGCAACACCAGAATGTAATGCCTTCTGGAAGAAAAGAGATTAAGAGCTTCATGGCATAGTGCAAAGACAACAATCTCTGGCTCAATGTCAGCAGAACAAAGGAATTGACTTCAGGAAACAGAGTGGAGGACAAGCCCCCGTCTGTATCAATGGTGCTGAGATCGTGGTAGTCCAAAGCTTTAAGTTCCTGGGAGTAAACATCATCAGCAATCTGTCCTGGACCATCCACAATGATGCTACAGTTAAGCTAGCACACCAAAGCCTCTACTTTCTCAGAAGGCTATGGAAATTCGGCACGTCCACAATGAATCTTGCTAAGTTTTGTAGATGCACCACAGAAACAATCCTGTCTGGATGCATCACAACTTGGCCTGGCAACTGGTCGACTCAAGACCACAAGAAACTTCAGCGAGTAGTGAACACAGCCCAGTCCATCACACACACCAGCCTTCCATCCACTGACTCCATCTACACTTCGCACTGCCTCGGGCAAGCAGCCAACATAATTAAAGGCCCCTCCCACTCCTGTTATACTCTCTTCCATCCTCTTCCATTGGGCAGAAGTTACAAAAATTTGAAAACATGTGCCAACGGATTCACGAACAGTTTCTTCCCTGCTGTTATCAGACTTGTGAATGGACCTCTTATATATTAAAGTTGATCTTTCTCTGCACCTTCTCTGAGTTGTAACACTGCATTCGGCATTCTGTTCTATTACCCTGGTGCACTAATGAAAGGCCTGGATAGCATGCAAAATAATACTTTTCACTGTATCTTGGTACATGTGACAACAATAAATCAAATCAAATCAAAATCCAAATGCAGTAAGTCAACAGGTTCCCTTGCATCCCCCATAATGTACATTACTCATTCAAAGAGCTCTAATAAACTAGTTAAATGTAACTCACCCTTCACAAAACCACACCAACTGTAACAAAATACCTGGAGTTTTTCAAAGTTCCCAGCTATAGCCCCCTTATTGATCATTTTTAACATCTTCACCACAACAGATGTTAAGGTAACTGGCCTATATCTTCCTGTTTTCTGCCTCCTTCTCTTCTTGAATATAGGGGTTTTAATTGCCGCACTCCAGTCTGATAAAACTTTCCAGATACAGAAGATTTTGGAAAATTTAAACAAATCCATCTCCTACTCAATTAGCCACCTCTTTTAAGTTCCCTGGGATTAAGTCCATCAGGACCCAATTAGTACACTGCTCCACCAGTTTGCCGAGTGCTTCCTGACATGTGATTGTAATTCCCTCTCTCCCTTCCATCTCCTGACTTACAGGATTGTCTTTTGTATCCTCTACAGTGAAGACAAAATGAAATATTTGTTCATTTTAACTGATATTTCTTCCATCCCCAAAGTCCTAAGGTGACCCTTGCCTCCTACTCTTCAGTCACAGATCCACTGATCCCATCCCCAGACCCCAAAACCAAGCCCAGTTCTCCACTCCTCAGGTGCTGAAGAGTGTGCAGGCTTTGATCACAGTGCAGAGCCCTCAGCAACACCCAGAGCCCGAGGTCCCCACTTATCAACTCCCAGTTCTTCAACCCACCACTAAGCCCACAGCCTCCAGCTTCCCAGTCACAAGCTGCTCAATCGCCTGGCTCACAGCTCCTAGCCCCAACTTGGCATCATTCCCCAGATCCCATAGCCCAATTCCCCTGGCTCCCATTCCACTGACTCCTGACTCCCAGTCCCCCTGGCTCCCATTCCCCTGACTCCCAGTCCCCCTGGCTCCCAAGGTCCCATTCCTCTGGCTACCACCCTCAACCCTTGCCTTCCCTCAGCACACAGCTCATGCCCCCAAGCCTCCGTTCCCATGCTTTTCCCACAGCCCAAGTCTATGTTGAAATCAGAAACATTTGTCAGTCGTCTGCTGTTTTGTTTATCTTGCATCCAATTGACAAACAAGTCGTTCAAAGTTCACAGAACTCAGAATCACAGAATAATAACAATGCAGATGCCACCATGCCTGCACTCATTCTAGTGCCAAACTCCTGCCTTTTGTCCATAACCCTGAGCTTACTATGCAAAAGGGACCGTCCAATGCCATCAGTTGGTCTTGCCCCTACCACATTTCGCTGCACTAACTGCTCATGGCGTAGGAAAGGTTTCTTTTTCATTTCATTATTGCTTTGTTTGCATATTACTTTAAAGTTAGTTACTTATTGAGGGACAATCGTCTGGAGACCATTGTCAGGTCCCAGTGAAGTGATTGCAAGGAGCTGCAATGCGAGTGTGGGATGAACTTGATCTGACCTCTGTTACCGATTGCATGATAAGGACAGACGATAAAGCACGGTTTGCATCCCTTGAATGATTGAAATCAGGTTGAATGTACTCAATGTGTTCCGAAAGAACAGCACGATGCAGAGATCACAGATTTCTGACTGCAAAATCTTTTCATTGTGAGTCACAGCATGTGTTGTACACAGCTGGCTGCTGGCTAGCTGGAACATTGCAAGCAATGGGCAATAAACAAGTGCAGGGTCTCTGAATCCTGTTGACACTGCGCTGTTTACAGGCTCAAGCCTCGGGGTATTGCACAGCAGGCTGGGCACCAACCCAGCCTCAGCTCCTCCAATCTGCCTAAGTTCAGTAGGTAGCATCATATCGTAAGTTTGGTAAGCAATGTTGATGTGCAAGTTGAGTCTGAGGGTTTTATGCTTGGCCTCCTGCCTGTACTGCCTTCATCAATTAATCAGCTTTTTTTATGAAAAAGGTGGCTCACCCACCGTTTTCACCACTGATAAACAAAAAGCAAAATTGTGTTCCAATTTTCTTCCTGGCTTTGTGCATCGCAATGTCCAGGTTAATCCTCAATTGCCAGAGATTACAGGAAAACCCCTGGGATCAATGTTGTGGGCTGCGTTTAGTGAATATAATTTCCAGCAACTCTTTTAGCAAGATTTTTGACAGTGATCAGATACATTGATTTTTTTATGAAAAAGGTGGCTCACCCACCGTTTTCACCACTGATAAACAAAAAGCAAAATTGTGTTCCAATTTTCTTCCTGGCTTTGTGCATCGCAATGTCCAGGTTAATCCTCAATTGCCAGAGATTACAGGAAAACCCCTGGGATCAATGTTGTGGGCTGCGTTTAGTGAATATAATTTCCAGCAACTCTTTTAGCAAGATTTTTGACAGTGATCAGATACATTGATAAAGACTGCTAAACTAAACCATCAGGGATCTGTGTAGAAAGCAAGGCATTAAATATAAAACAAACCCACCTCTATGAAACTTTTGCATTTAACTCATCCGGCCTCAACTGTAACTCTGGGCTCAGATTTTAGGAAGGACATCAAAGTCTGGACAGCAGAGATTTACCCGAATTACACCAGGGATGTGGGACTTCAGTTTTGCGGAGAGAATGAGATTGCTCCTCGAAATAATTCTAAGGAGGGAGGTATACCATCACCAAATCACACTTTATTTACATGCACACTGCACACTGCACATGAGCTGTCATTCAGCTCAAAACCAGTCCCTAGGATAAGGAGACCTTCTGAATATCCTGTTTATATCTGTCAGCCAAGGCTCCCTGATTGGCCCAGGCTAACGACCCCAACCAGGGCACTCATTGTCAGTGGGATCCACTTGGCTGTGGTTCCAACCACTTCCAGCTCCTTAGAGCAGAAATAGTTAAGGGCAGATTTAACGTGCTTGTGACATAATTAGAAAGGGTTAAAATTGGTGAATAAGCAGAGAATGTCCAGTGCTCTGGGAATCATAACCCCCAGCACCAATTTAAAATAATCAGCAAAACACCCAGAGGAATGGTGGATCATTTTTTTAATGCAGTGATCTGGAATGTTCTGTCTGAAAGAAGGATAGAAGCAGGTTCAAATGTTACTTTCAAAGGGGAATGGATAAATACTTAAAAAAGAGTAAAATGCAGAGCTCTGACCAAACAGGTGTGGGAATGGGGCCAGTCAGAGAACTCCTTCAAGGGCCTGGTACATCCAGAATTCACTGAATGGCCAACCTAGCATACTGAATGATTTACAACAGTGGTAGCTTTGAGGGAAGACTAATACACTAGATCAAGTGAATCTACTGAGGCTACTATTCATAATAAGCTAAAGATGCAGCAACCAGCTATTGCAAAGGCTGGTATAACATGAACAGCGACCCAGCTTCAGGAAGGTCAAATGGCCCCTGTCCAGGGATGAAGGCACAGTGATATCTCACAATATCTACACATCACACCATGAAGAATATGGTCCTTACGTAGAGCACCAGCAAGCCATTCAGCCCTTCCAGCCTATCCCACCATCTCATTCAATCATTTCGCAACTTTCGTTCCAATGTATTGACACCTTTATCAAACAGAAATCTATTATTTTCAATCTGCAACTTCCAATCACTTCAACACCCACAACATTTGGGGAGCAACTTTTACATTACCTCAACTGTCTCGTGTGAGGAAGTGCTTCTCGGTTTTGGTAATGAATTGAAATTTAATGTTGTACAATCTTGTTATGGATACCCTCACCAAGGGGCAATTTTGTGCCTAATCTATTAAATGCATTATTGTTTTCAGCACCAACATCAAATCAAACCCCAGAATCTTGTATAACCTGAGTTCTAGGTTGTGGCAGGAGATTTATAGCCTTTGCTGCTATCCATTGATATGGCAGGAGATTTAAAATCCAACTCAGAGAGTGCTCAAAGCATGATCCAAGGCTTTGTCAGCAGTACAAGTGAGTGAGATTTGGGAAGAGTTATCAGACTGAGTTAGATGCAAATTGTTGTGAGGGAGATGCTTGAAACTCAGTGGTGCATTAGTACTGAGGTTTCAAATGAATTTGGGGGAGGGAGAAATAGCAGCAAAGAGCCAAAATACAATTGGACATACTGGAGATCATCAAACAGTGGGAAGAAAATTGAAGCCAAATGCAGGAACATTGGGCTAGTTCAGTTTAAGAAACCCAGATAAGTTGGGCCGAAGGGCCTGTTTCCATGCTGCATGACTCTATGATTCCATGTTCAAGCAAAATGCAAGAACTGCAAAGTAGTGATAATGGGGAATTTCAATTATCCCAAAAATTAACAAGGGAAATAATTCCTCAAATACAGATGAGATTTCCAGAGGAGACATGATGGACTAAGTAGCCTCTTTCTGTGTTTTTTTACCTAAAGTTCTATGGTTGAATTAAGTTCACGGCCAGTACATTGCCAGTGTCCTGAAGAAAGAGGCATTACTGGTTCTAGAGATGGAATTTGGGAAAGTGGAGGATTGGGAACCAGCAATCACAACAATAATTCATTTACAGCTGTAACAGCAGAGAATAAGGACCAATCAAAAGTGAAAATACATAACAAGAGGAAAGCTAATTTCAGTGAGCTGAAACAGAATCTTGTCAATAGGAATTGAAATAAACAATGGCAGCTAATACAATAAAGAAGGAATAAAAATGCCTCCAAAGGGAAGGTGATTCAGATATAGGCCGAATACATTTCCACAAGGGATAATAGAGGAACAAAAATACTCCAGCACGAGAAAGACCCCCTTATGTACAATTCAAGTTACACTACGTGACCCTTCAATAAGTTTTAGCCTCCACTGTTCCTCAATGTTCTAGATGAGGAGAGTGACAAAATATGTTAGCTGCATAGTTAGTTGCGCGACCTTGCTGAATGTCTTCTGTATGCCTATATAAACTGTATCCAGAGATACTCTCCATCTGCCTCTTCAGTAACTTTAGCTAGTTTCAGAAGTCACATGACACCAAGTTATAGTTCAATGGGTTTATTTAAGTTCAGAAGCTGTAGGAGCTCTGCTCCTTCATCAGCAAAGAGTTACATTCTTTGAAAAGCTAAGAAGATCGGGTACAGTAGGGAAAAGTCGTGCATTTGCAATTGCAAAGAATACAAGCTGCTCAACTAGTGTCACAGTGCCTGGACGACTTGCTGAGAGAGGTCTCATGATTCAGTTAGTAAGCATTAAACTTACTGGATTTGAACACAAAAAGTTTGAGATAACTTGCTTAGGGGCAATAGCTTTTGCTTTCCTTTCACTTCTATCTCAAAGCCCTCTCATCAAAGTTGAAAACCCATTGAAAGACCTCATCACTACAAGTCGAAGCTTTGTCAAGAGTGTTGGAAGCCAACAATTTTGTCTCCAGAAAAATGAATTCAGCCAGACATAACTGATCCAGGAAGATTATTCCAGGGTCAACATCTGGCATGTAAAGTGCTGTCAGTTAAGGACAAGCATTTACACAATCTACAAATATTTTCCCGCTGGATATAATTGTCACTTGGCAAAGAAAGTTTGAAATAACACTGTGTAAAGTTCTTATATTTTTCCCCAGATTCTGAGAGGCTTTCCCAGGCTACCGCATGGCACCAGGAATATGGGGTTCAATTCCAGCCTTTGTGTGGAGTTTGCACATTCTCCCCGTGTCTATGTGGGTTTCCACCAGGTGCTCTGGTTTTCTCCCACAGTCCACAGATGCACAGGTTAGGGTGGATAGGCCATGCTAAATTGCCCATAGTGTCCAGGGATGCGTAGTGTAGGTGTATTAACCATAGGAAAATGCAGGGTTACAGGGATAGGCTAAGGTGTTAGGTCTGGGTGGGGTGCTGTTTTGAGGGTTGGCGTGGGCTGAATGGCCTGCTTCCACACAGTAGGGATTCTACTGCTCTCATGAGAGGATAGCTGTATATGTTTTCACTCTTTGAAATTTTGTTCATATTGTTTACATCTTTTCTCCAAATTTAGTCGGTGGAATAGTTACCGTGCACAGCTCACAGATGTGACAGATTGGTCTTCTGAGGTAGAGTCACCAGACCCAAAGCATTAACTTTGATTTTTTCTTCTTCACTGATGCTGCCGGACCCGCTGAGCTTTTCTAGCAACTTGTGTTTTTGTTCCTGACAGATTGCTCACTGGGCAAACTAATTATCGTGAAGTTCTGTTGAACTGCCATTGACCTATTATGGGTTCATTTTGGGTGTTTGAGCTCACCTTTAACCTAGCATGATGCCACACAGAGATCTTCCATATTAGTTTAAGTGGGTGTCTTTGTAGTGACTATATGGATCACAGTCTCCAATTGGTAAAATGACCCCTATCCCCAAGACTTGCCCAGGGAGCAAAAGGAAGATATCCAAGCCTAGAGTTTTATTCCACATCTGCCAGGGATCCCAGAACCTCAGCACCTCAACGTGACTGCGGTGACCAGATCCCATTCATGATTGCTCGGGGGGTAATGTTCAGTATCAGAACGCATCACAGAGGCACATCTTCAAAGTAAACTCAACATGACTCAGGATGCCACAATCCAAGGTGTTGTGTACATAGAGGTTGAAAAAGGCTGGATCTTGGTGGTCTTTGTGAATTCAGTCAAAATCAGATGTCTCAATCCAGTATCAGGGGCATAGTGAAACCTCTGAATGAAACATTCAAATTTGTAAGCTATTCGATACACTCATCCCACCCTTTGGTCCAATAGAGTATAAAAACCCTACTCAACCCGCATCAGAGCAGTCACTACTTCACAAATAACGTGCCAAAATGCTTCCATTTTGAAACTTAAACTGTGACAGATGAAAAGCAAGGTTCTCTCTGCATTGGTCCAAAAGGCGTATTGGTCACTTTTCCTCTGATTATCCTGGCTGCAGCTTTCTTCCACTGCCCACGGCTGATTATTGACAATTTGATTGCCAGGGGTGAATTTACATGGCAAGTATATTAATACATCAGGAACACAGCAAAGAATGGAGCACTTAAACAACTCAAATGATAGTGGGTAATAAAAAACTTCAACTTAACCTACAGGTTAATTTTGGTATGTAATAAGAACTGCAGGCAATAAATGAGTTTCCACACTGCCCCAAAGGAATTGCCCATAGGAGCTCTGCCATTCTTTTGGCTTAGCTTCACTTCAGTGGAATGGGACAGAATTCTGGATAAAAAAGGCTCCTATAGGCCAACTGGAAGAGTGAAATTTTTCACATGGGGTGATTGTCAGGTCTTGTCTCATTATTGGCAATGAGCAAATGAGAGTTTACTGGGGAAAAGACAACACTAGGCCCGAAACGTCAGCCTTCCTGCTCCTCTGATTCTGCTTGGCCTGCTGTGTTCATCCAGCCAGACACCTTGTTATCTCAGATTCTCCATCATCTGCAGTTCCTGCTATCTCTAAAATCTAGCAAACTGGGTCTGGAGATCTGACAGCCAGAAACAAAACATTGGACATAAAGGTGAATGCAGTGACTGTTCAGCTAAAGGACTGTTCAGTGATTTGCTATTGTTCTAATGATCCAGTCAATGAAAACACTGGTCACATTGACTGCTGTCTACAAGCAAGGGTTCATAACATGTGAGCACACAATGATTGGTTTAAAATTTCCAAAATCCTTGGCAATTCTCCATTGCAAGCCTTCTATCTATCAATGTCTACTTGCTAACCAAACCGCAATCTTAGACTGCACAAGGCAAATGATGGCTTTTCTCTTGAATTGGAATCCTTGTGAATTGCCCTGATGGGTACAAGATGAAATCTTTCACAAAATATGTGTTTTCAGCAATACACAAGTTCTGAACTATCAAAGAAATACTTCCAAAGCCTCGGGATTCTGGAAAAGGTCTATTAGATTGTAAAATAGAGAATGGAACATCATTAATAGTTAGTTTAATGTCTGTTATAGGAAAATGATGGAATCTGTAATGAGGTCTGCTATTGTGGGGGATAAGGAAAATCTCAATGCAATCATTAGACTCTACATGACTAAGTGAAAAGGAAGCCATGTTTCACTAATTCACTCGAGTTTCTTGAGAATAAGCCTCAACTTAGATCTGTCACATGGAGGTTGTACAAAACATTGGTGAGGCCTCTTCTGGAGTACTGTGTGCAGTTCTGGTTGCCCTGTTATAGGAAGGGTAGTATTAAACTGGAGAATGTTCAGAACAAATTTCCAAGGATACTGTCGGGAATGGTGGGCGTGGGGGTCTGAGTTACGGAGAGAGACTGGATAGGCTGGGACTTTTTTCACTGGAGCTTAGCAGTTTGAGGGATAACCTTCTAGGTGGTTATAAAATCATGAGGGGTATAGATAAGGTGAATGGCAGGTGTCTCTTCCCTAAGGTGCAGTATTTCAAGGTGATATTTTTAAGGTGAGAGGAGAAAGATCTATAAAAGACATGAGGGGCAATATTTTTACAGAGAGTGGGTTAGTGTAAGTGTGGGATGTGGGTACAGTTGCAACATTTAAAAGATATTTGAATGAGAAATGGTTGGGGATATGGGCCAAGCACTAGTTAAGTTTGGGGAGATGGCCAGCGTGGAATGGTTGGACCATGCTGTATGGCTCTATGACTCTAAAAGACATTTGATAAGGTGTCATATCAAAGATTTCTAGACGATAAAAGGTCATGGTGCAGCATGTGACATGTTATCATGGATATATGATTAGTCAGTTAACAGCAAAGAAAGAAGGCATAAATAGACCATTTTCAGGTTGCCATATTGATTAGTTTCTGATGACACAAGGATAAGTTGGAGATGAAGGTGTGAACACTACATCAGGAAAATCGGCAGGTTAAGTGAATGGGCAAAAGTTTGTACATGGTGTATAATGTGGAAAAATGTGAAAGTGTGAACTTTGACAGATATTTAACTCAGACATTGTGGACAAGGTGAAATTGATGGCCCACTTTACAGACAGAGGCCTGGAGGCCCTGGTGGACGGAGTGATGCTTGGAAGGGATGCACTCGTACCCCGGGACTGGTTGATGACACCATGATGCCAGACATGATCCAACATTAGTGTTGTGTCGGTCAGGCGACCACAGTCTGGCAAAACACTGAGAAATGCACAAAAGAAGGTCAATGACCTTCTCCACTCAGTCAAGGTAAATCTACCTCACCAGCTCCGTCCCCTACCGCCTAAACACTAACAGCAACTTTCACTTCATCAACTTCATGTTTTCTTTCTTCCCAGTGGAGACAACAACCCAAAACAGGGACAAAAGAGTTAGTGGTGTGCCGGATAGTCTTCTCCTCACAACCAGCGAGGAGAGGTTCTTACTGACCGCCAGCAGGAAATGACCAGAACCTCTCCAGTGGAGCTGTGAAGACCTCCACACCCCAACACCCAGGTTAGAAGCATCATTAATTAAAGTGAATTACAAACTTGGCCAAATGTTGCTTTGATGTCATGGCCTGTCACTCTCACCTCACCCTCTGCAATTCAGCTCTTTAGTCCATGTTGGAACCAAGGTGGTAATGGTGTCAGGGGCTGAGAGGTCCTGGCGGAACCCAAACTGGGCGTCACTCACTGAGCAGGTTATTGCTGAGCAGGTGCTGCTTGATAGCGCTGTTACTGACACCTTCCATCACTTTACTGATGGTCGAGAGGAGACTGACGGGGCGGTAATTAGCCGGGATGAAGTTTTTCTGCTTTTACCTGGGTAATTACCTGGCTAATTTTCAACATTGCCAGGGAGATGTCAGTGCATGAGAACAACTTTGCCACGGGAGCAAGTTCTGGAGCACAAGTCTTCAGTGCTATTGCTGGAATGTTATCAGGGCCCATAGCCTTTGCAGTATCCAGTGTCTCCAATTGATTTTTGTTATCACATGGAGTGAACTGAATTGACTGGAGACTGGTATCTGTAATGCTGGGGGTCACTGTAGGAGGCCAGGATGGATCATCCATTCAGCACTCCTGGCTGAAGATTGCTTCAGCCTTATCTTTTGCAGTAATGTGCTGGGCGCTGCCATCATTGAGGATGGGCGTATTTGTGGAGCTTCCTCGTCCAGTGAGTTGTTTAATTGCCCACCACCATTCCCAAACGGATGTGACAGGACCGCAGAGCTTAGATCTGATCTTTTGGTTAAGTATCACCTAGTTTTGTCTATCACTTGCTGCTTATGTTGTCTGGCATGTAGTCCTGTTTGGTGGCTTCACCAGGTTGATACCTTATTTTCAGGCACACCTGGTGCTGCTCCTGGCATGCCCTCCTGCACTCTCCGCTGAACCAGGGTTGATCCCCTGGCCTGATGGTAATGGTTAAGGGGGGGAATATGCCGCGACATGAGGTTACGGATTGTGCTGGAGGACAATCCTGCTGCTGTCGATGGCCCACAGCGCCTCATGGATGCTCAGTATTGAGTTGCTAGATCTGTGTGACGTCTGTCCCATTTGGCACGGTGATAGTGATACACAACATGATGGTGGGTATTCTCATGTGAAGGTGGGCTTTGTCTCCGCAAGAACTGCACAGTGGTCACTCTTTCTGATACTGTCATGGACAGATGCATCTACTGCTGACAGATTGGTAAGGATGAGGTCTCGTATGTTTTTCCCGCTTGTTGGTTCCCACACCTCCTGCTGCAGACCCAGTCTAGCAGTGATGTCCTTTAGGACCTGACCAGTTCAATCACTCATACCCTTTCTGCATCCTTACCACTCACAGCCCTTCCTCCAAATGATGTTCAACACAGCAGAGCACTGATTCATGTTCATGGGCAGGGGGGAGAAGGAGAGGTTGGGGGAGAATGGGGAAGTATGGAGGAGAGAGGGAGACAGAGGGAAAGGTGGGAAGAGTGGGGTGGGTGTGAAAGAGAATGGGGAGAGTGGGAAAGTGTGAGAAAGAGAGAGGAAGAGTGGGGTGTGTGGAGTAGGGTGGGGGAGAGAGGGGGTAAGTTGGGGAGAATGGGGGAGGGTGAGGATGGGTGGGAAGGGGGCAGGGGGTAGTGTTAGATGGTTAGCGTAAGATTCACAGCTGCCAGAACAGCAAGGTCAGGTCTGCAGCTGGTAATGACAAAACAGATACACATTAACATGTTTCACACTTTGTAGTTTCAGAGAGACAGTGGCATCATCCAATGTGATCTGCGGGGTGCCTGGGCATGAGGGATCTGTTTCGATCAGAAGCAAAGGAAAGGTGTTGGTTGGCAAAGTCACCAGATTAATAATCCAGGACCCCAGGTTAATTTCTGAGGACCTGAGTTTGAATCCTGCCACGGCAGATGGTGGAATTTGAATGTTTACATATCTGGAATCAAGAGTTTTACAATGACAATTATCAGGGAAAACCCATCTGGTTCACTAATGCCCTTCAGGCAAGGAAATCTGCCATCCTTACCTGGTCTGGCCTACATGTGACCACAGGTCCACAGCAATGTGGTTGACTCTCAAGCGCATTTCAGGATAGAAAATAAATGCCGACATGAACTAAGTACACCCATATCTTCTGAAAGAAAGAGAAATGTGACCATAACCTGAAATGCCCACATTCCATAAATGAATGAAAGTATGAAGTGGGAGGATATTTGGCCTTTTGAGTCTGCTCTGCCATTCAGTAGGATCAAGGCTGATCTGTTCTATGTTTTCCACATGCCCCAATTACCTTGATTGCCCTAACAACAACCTGTACAAAATAAAAACTGAAAGAACTGCGGATGCTATACATCAGAAAAAAAAACAGAAGTTGCTGGAAAAACTCAGCAGGTCTTGCAGCATCTGTGGAGAGATGTCAGAGATAATGTTTCAAGTCGAGTGATGTTTCCTCAAAACAATCTAACCACCTGCGCTTAAAAATATCCAATGACCTGACCACTATCCTTCGTGGCACAAGAGTTCTAAGTGAAAATGTAACACACAGTCCCTGAAAGAGTTTTTGAAAGAATTCTCCCAGGGCTGACCAATAAGGTGACTCCTAAGTTTCAAACAGTGTCTCCTCGTTCCGGGCTCAATCACAAGCGAAAACATTCTTTCTACATTAAAGCCGTAAGGATCTTATAAACTTCAATTGAAACACTTCTCACTTGTTAAAACGCCTGTGGAAACAAGCCCAGCTTGTCCAATCTTTCCCCATTGGGCAACCTGCTTATTCCAGGCATCAATCCAGTAAATTTCCTCTGAAACCACTACTTACATCCTTCTTAAGGTAAGGAGGTCAAAATATTCCCAGACATGGGAAAGAATTAACCAGCTCAAATCCTGCCTTGAAGCCTTATATTTGCCGACGTCCTGCTCCCACCCTGGTTACAATCCCCGAATACGACACCCATTGGTTTCTTATGGGAAAGCAAGCAAAGACAGAAAACTCCAGGGAAAATCTGCTTTAGAAAACCTCTCTCCATGATCCCTTAGGCAAGCAGAACTGACCCAGGAGATAGCATGATGTTATGGCCACAAATGGTCCAGAATGAACCTCGTCGAACAACAATGCTTTCCAGAGACCATCTTCCACAAGGGAAAAGGACTGCCTAACATCAGAGATAACAAGGTGTAGAGCTGGATGAACACAGCAGGCCAAGACGTGTCAGAGGAGCTGGAAAGCTGGCATTTTGGGCCTAGGCCCTCCTTCAGAAATAACTTTTGAAGAAGGGCCTAGGCCCGAAACATCAGCCTTCGTGCTCCTCTGATGCTGCTTAGCCCGCTGTATTCATCCATCTTCACACTGTGTTATCTCAGATTCTCCAGCATCTGCAGTTCCTACTATCTCTGGTCAACATCAGATCTGTTGCTGGTCTCACATCTGCGTAATTCCTACCTGTTGATCCTCCCTAATCTGATACAATGAAATAGATAATTGACATGTCATTATAATCACTAATTTACAGGTCTTCATCAGCTGGGTCCTAACCTTAGCCCCATCACACTTCTCAAAAATATAAAACGCAGTCTCTGAATAAAACTGGTCTGTGTAATGGAGATTGCCCCAGGCAATCTGTCCAAAGCAAAATTCCAAAGAAAAGTCATATTGGGCTCAAAATGTTAACTCTGGGCTCAATCTTACACTTTCTTGCTGAAATACAAGTCAAGTTTTTGGTTGGATTCTCGCCCTGAGGTCTCGTGACATTTCTCACTGTATCTTACCAAACTCACTTCATTAATAACCTGCCACATTCCCATAGCATCCCTCATATTCATTCTAGCAATATCTTATCAGCTCTGTTCCCATGATGACGCACCACCCAGCCGATATTCACAGGAAGACCAGCATCCCTTGTACAGCCACCACTTTTAAAGGGCCATTGTGAATCCAGCAGGTGCAGTCAGTCCAGAGCTGCCCATGCCAATTCCTGACATTTGCCTGAGACATGGCAGACAAAATCGCGAGGCAGCAGCGCCAACTGCTGTGCCACCCTGCCTAACCTGTCTCGTTTTGGCTCCAATCTCACCATGCTCAGAACCCGATAAGATTCTGTTCTGTTACTGTCTCCACATTTGCTGACTTTCTCCAGAGTTTCGCGTTTTTATCTCAGCCTCAAAGCTCTGAAGTATTTTCCAAGACCACTTTATCGCTTACGCACGATACAACTGGGAGCAGTACTCCAGATGCAGCCCGGCAATCTGTTTAATGAGAGAAGTGGTAGTGGTCATAGAGCCATACAGATAAATACAAGCCTTTAAGATTCTTGCAAAAATTTGTAGCTCAAGTTGTGGCTGAGGTTGTTGACTTCCTCGCCGAGCCGGCTGGTTATCATACAGACGTTTCATCACCATGCCAGGTAACACCATCAGTGTAGAGTAGCCCCAATGACCAATGGGGAGTTCCAAACCACAGTATACAGAAAAGCAATCCACACTGACCAAATCCTCAATTTCCACAGCAATCACTTCAACATCCACAAACAAAGCTGTTTAAGGACACTATTCAAACAGGCCACACTCACTGCAACATGCCAGAACTACAGAGGAAGGTGGAAGAGCACCTATACAAGGTCTTTGCTAACAACAGATATCCCAACAACTTCATATACAGTTGCCTACTAAATAAACAACACCAAGAGGACACAGTACACCCCATTACGCTGGTCACATTACCCTATGTCAAGAATATATTAGAACTGACAACGAGACTCCTTCGGCCACTAGGAATCATGGTGGCACACAAACCCACAGCTACACTACAACAAACACTCACAAGAACCAAAGACCCCATACCCATGATATGCAGGGCCAACGTAGTTTACGAAACATCTTGCAATGACTGCAACCAACATTACATCGGCCAGACCGGAAGGAAACTAGCCGTCCGAATACACAAACATCAGCGAGCAGCAAAGCAACACGATGAACTTTCCCTCATCTCAGTGCACCCAGACAATGAAGGCCATCAATTTAACTGGGACAACATGACCATCCCAGCTCAAGCCAACCACAGACATGCACAGGAATTCCTAAAGGCCTGGTTTTCAACCCATAATGTAATCGACAAACATGTAGAATTGGAGCCAATATACGAACCCATACAGAACAGAACCAGGATTGTCACAACTCACCGTAACAGACTGAATCATATAAATACCAAGCAGAGTAGAACAACATCACTTCATTGGAGGCCACACTGGCAATGTTATCTAGCATGGTGCTGAAACATCTGAACGATAACACAGCTAGCTCAGTGAGCAAGCCAACAACCTCATGAAAACAGCCCTTTAGCCCACCATGTCTATGCTGACCAACAAGCGCCAAGCCACACTAATCCCATTTCCCTGTGCTTGGCTCAATACCCTGGTATTTCACATGCTCATCCAGATGCTTTTTAAATGTTATGAGAGTACCAGCCTCCACCACCCTCTCAGGCTGCACATTCCATATTCCTACCACCCTCTGGATGAAAACTTTTTCTTCTGATGATCTTCGACACATCTCCCTGGAGGAACAGATTATCATGATCCACTCTGTCTGTGTCTCTCATAATTTTGTACACCTCAGTCAGATCCCCCCAACTCCGTCTACCTCCTTTGTTCCAGGGAAGTCAAACCCAGCCTCTCTAGTCTCTCCTCATAACTGAAACTTTTCATCGCAACGGCACGAAAGCCTTCTTTGAGCCTTCAGCCCCAGGAAGCAGCTGCACCTCCAAAAACTTCCCACTCAAGTAAGGTTTTGGAAATCAAATGAAAAGTTTACACTTATTTTGGGGATTCTGAACTCTCACCTTGCATTCATTGGTGTTTAATAATGAGACTTTGCACCTTCCCTGATAGTGTGGCAATATTCACTATGCTTTGCTATACAGACACTAGACATTACCCAGTGCAGCTGAGACACCCCTTGTCAACTGGCAGTGTACAATGGCCACTCTACAATCCCATTGCCAATCATTCATAGGTATTTCTCAAATCAAATAACGAATGCTATGGTTTCGTACTTTGTATCAGATCTCCTCTCAACCGTCTTCTCTTGAAATTCCTCATTCATGGACTGAATGGGTCTGCTCGTGGAAATATTATCCCCCGAATCTTTGGACAATAGGAATCCTTCAGATTTAACATTCCCTGAGCGTCCCTTTTCCCTCTCTGTTACAGTGATTAGTTCTGAATCCCGTAAATAACTTTATTTCAGGCCTGCTTTCCATGGATGGTTGGCAGGGGGTGGTGCTGCCTGATTTGCCACTGAGTTTAGCCAGGAGTTCATAGAATCCCTACAGCTTAGAAGCAGGCCACTTTGCCCATCGAGCCCACACCTACCCTCTGAAGAACATCCCACCCAGACCTTCCCCCAACAATTCTGTCTCTCCAACCCTGCATTTCCCATGGTTAATCCACATAGCCTGCACATTCCTGCACACTACAGGGCAAATGAGCTGTTAATCCATTTAAACCACCCGTCTTTTGACTGTGAGATAGAACTGGAGCATCCAGAGGAAACTCTGCTCAAACACAGGGAGAACGTGTAAACTCCACACTGTCTCCTTGGCGCTGTGAGCTGGCAATGCTAACCACTGAACCACTATGCTGCCTGAGAGTTGGGTCTGGACTATAGTAACCCAGACCAGGAGTGACAATGTCTTGGGCCTCACATTGATGGGTCACACCAGACCGTTCGCCCTCCTCTCCACTGCCAACACTGAGTTCCCATTCTGTGAGAAAATCAGAGCTTCCCACCCACATCAATCAAAACTCCACTATCTCAATCTGAACTTCAGAACAGAGACCCTGCTTCCGATTTCCAATATCCACTATATTCCTGGTTAGTGGTCCTCCTCATCAATCAGTGCTAAACTCGGATTTAGAACAGTTACTGGCTTTTAAAGTAATACAAGATGCAGGTATGATATTGCAAAACATGTTTAAAAGAACCAGATAAAGATGAGTTCTTAAGCCACTTGACAGCAAATGATGTGGGTCTGCTCGGAGCTGAAATTGTTCAAATTCATTTCATGTTGAACCCTAACAGCCAGCAAATTTAAACCACTTCAATAAGCACCAAATAAAAAATTGGCAGCTCCCTCCACGAGTTGGCTAGGGTCATTGGCAGGCTATCCAACACACTGAAAAAATAAAAATGTTTGAAAGCTGCTCTGTGTCATGCAGGTTATTTGAACATTGAGCCCATGTTTGGCAGAGTGCATTGCTGTTAAGCATTACAATGAACAATGTCCTTTTGGATAAATAGCTCTAGAAAACTTTGTTTACCTGACAGAATGCACTTCTCCAGTTTCCAGCTTTGTGGCACTTGCCAGTCATGAATTCTAAAAGCACTTTTAAATCTGGTGATTGCTGTGGGAAGTAAATATATAGAGGGTTATTTGTAAACTCCCTGTGATTCTCAAACATTAAAGCAACCTCTGCACCAGATAATCAACATTCCATTGGCAGAGGGCTCTTCCTCAGGGCTTCCCAGTTCAGATTTTCCCTCTTCCTCACCCAGAGAAAGGGGCATGCTGGGCTCACGGTGGAGAAGACAGTTTGAGCTGAGGAATAGAAGGTTTCGAGCTCCTTAGGTTTTAAAGATTCAGGTATTAAGCATGAACCAAATTGGCGCCAACTGGATCACTCTCAACAATGGCCCAGTGAGTTTCATCTCAGAAGACCATTTTCATGGAATCCCTACAGCGTGGAAAGAGGCCATTCAGCCCACCGAGTCTGCACTGATCCTCTCAAGAGAATCCCATCCTAACTCCATCATCCCACATTTCCTGTGGCTAACCCACTTAGCCTGCACATCCCTGGACACTGTGGACATGGCCTGCACATTCTGGGCTGTGGGAGGAAATTGGCGCACCCACACAGACAGTCATCCAAGGATGGAATCATAACAAGACATGAAATAGGAGCAGGAGTAGACTATCTGCTCCCTCAAACCCACTCCGCAAATCAATAAGATCATGGCTGATCTTTTTGTGGACTCAGGTCCACTTGCCCGCACACTCACCGTAACGCTTAATTCCTTTACTGCTATCTTTGCCTTAAAAAACATTCAATAAGGTAGCCTCAACTGCTTCACTAGGCGAGGAATTCCGCAGATTTACAACCTTCTGATTGAAGAAGTTCGTCCTCAACTCAATCATAAATCTGATCTCCCTCTTTTTGAGTCTATGACCTGTAGTTCTAGTTTCACCTGCCAGTGGAAACACCGTCCCTGCTTCTATCTTATCTATTCCCTTCATAATTTCACATGTTTCTATAAGGACCTACCTCGTTCTTCTAAGTTCTAATGAGTATAGTCCCAGTCTGCTGAACTTCTCCTATAAGCCAAGCCTCTCAACTCCAAATCAAACCCTGACACCTGTGAGGCAGTGGTGCTAACCACTGAGACACCATGCTGCCATGAGTGTCCACATTTCATCGATCATTCAGACATCATTGAAGCTCAGCTAGCAGCACTTTGAGCTCTGAGTTAGAAGGTGATCGATCACAGTGGTGCTGTGGCACTTAGTGTAGATTGATGGAAGATTCGGAGAGAGGTAATATCATTCAGACGAGCCTTTATGCAGGGGCCTACAATGCTGTTTATATAGATATTAAAATCTTTGAGAATAAGAAAAGTAGGTCATTTATACTGGGAATATTTACTTAATTGGTTCTGCAATGATTTCAAGTGATATGTATGTATAGTGATGTGCAAATAAATGAGTGGTGTGAGAAAAATGTTTGCACACGGTGAGTTGTTCAGGAATGGAATGCACTGCCTAGAAATGTGGTGTAGACGGATTCAACTGAGGCATTCAAGAGAATAAGGGCTTATTATTTGGATAGAAATAGTGTGCAGGAATATGAGAGAATGGCAGGAGATTGGTACTGAGTAATAGAATCAGTGCAAGTAGGATGGGCCGAATGGCTTCCTTTGGCACAATAACAATTCAGAGACATAAACAGGGGAATTCACTGCCAACTCCGATGGAACAGGTCTACTACCCTGTAGAAACCCTATGCTGCTTTCTGATGAACTTTAGATGGGATCTCTGATGTTGCATCCCTATTTGAATTTTCACTTTTGAGCTTTTCTCTATGAGTTTGCCCAAGTGGCACTGTCAACTCAGGGTGGATTCATGCTAAAGGACAACTTCTCAGTTTGGGTTAAGTTGGCCCAAACCTGCATCACAGATGAGCTTTGTATCCTCTCTGCCTGGGCTCCATTTGAACTGATGGATTGCAACTAACCCACTCCCTAAATACAAGCGCTCAGCCCACGCCACGGAAAACCCATCGTGGAAAGGTTTCAGTCCATTCGATACACCTCCAACCTCAGGCTCAGCTTTTCCCAGTCGTGTACCTCGGCTAGCTCACTGCTGAAATGTGTTTGAGTTTTCAGATTTCCTTAACTTCTCGAGTTGTATTAAATAAAATCACACCACAACCTCAAACATCCCATCTCCCATCATCGCACAGGCTGCCTCTCTTCAAGCTGTGTTTGGATGCAGAGAGAGTGACTGCCGTTCTGAGACATTTTGTGGTTATCAACAATCATCCATGTATTACATATTATTTCCATATTTGGGGAATGGAATTCTTTGTGTTTGATGTGGAATTCTAGAGGTTTCTTGTATCTCGATATGTTTGTAGTGAAACATGCCATTCATTTATAGAATTGCAAAGCACAAAAGCTCTCATTTCCTCCTGAGCATAACAGAACAGCATGTCTGAACATTACCAACTGAGGCTCTCTCTTGAATTGTAATTCAAGCCGTTCTGCCTTTCCAATGTTTAAGTGGGGTGACAGAGTTTAGCTCAAAAAATGTCTCATTTGAGAACATTTGCAGATGGCTGTTTCCCTCAGCTGGTCATGTGGAGGGACCAAAGTGACTACAGAACCCAACATATGCATTCTGTGCACACAGCTCCACAAACCTGGTGTCGGTGTGCTTCACTGAGAAGACAGCAGTTGGCTACCATAGGGTGGGAAAGGCAGAGAGAGGAAGGGTGGGACTGATTGAGACCAATGGGTGGTGTATTCGATGGCCTTGGGTTCAATAGAGTGTGGATGGATGAGGTGGGATCAGATGGGGTGCACTTTGACTGGGATGAGTGGAGTAGGGCCTTGGTTGGGGTTAGGGTTGTACGGAGTGGGATTGTAATTGATTGTAAATCTGGAGAATTTAGACCCAGTGTGTAACTTCAGTTACTTTACAGATTCTTAGGACTCTGGATGAGAACATCCAGTAAGGTGTCTGATTAGGGTATCTATAGCAACTGGCTCTAAAGCATTGGTGATACTTAGACTTGACAAGATGGAAACAGGCCATTAGCCAAGTTTGACTATGCCAATCTTTCTCCATATCTATCTCTTTCCATCCTCCTTCATCTAACCCTATCACCATATCTTTCTAGAACGTTCTTTCCTCATGAGTCTAGCTCGTGTGTATTTATGCTTTCTGACACAGCCCTTCTTTAAGTTAGTGAGTTCAAAACCCATCAGGACATTTAAAGCTTTCCTGCTCCTCTGATGCTGCTTGGCCTGCTGTGTTCATCCAGCCCCACACTTTGTTATCTCGGATTCCCCAGCATCTGCAGCTCCAGTTATCTCAGGACTTTTAAACTGTTGGATTCAAACCCACATCCCAAGAACATTCGCCTGGGGCTCTGATTAGTAACCCAGTGACATTACCTTTACAACCGCTGCTCACAACACCACCCCCACCCCACACCCCAACCCAACCAATCTGGTGAAGAGTTAGACAAGAGGAGCAAGGAACTGACTTAGAAGGAGTGGGTGTATGTTTTTGAAAGATGCAAAATGCCCTCGAAACAGTTAAACCAACACTCAGCCTCTCCTTCTCTCTCCCTCCCTCTCTCTCTCTCTCTCCTCCCGTTTATTTCAGCATAACCACAGCCTGGTTCTGATTTTGAATAATTAAAATCACATTTCCATGTTGTGTAACCTCAATGAACCAATTGGATTTGGTTTCCCACTTCTGACCCCAGCGTCAAGAAAAATAAATTGACCAGTTCCAGCCAACTGGGTTGTTTACACACAGCACAGCACAGAGTGACCGACTCTGGGCTCGGGAATATAGCTCCCAGCCATTTGTTCGACCTCCTTTCCTGCACTTACATAGAAATTACAGCTCAGAAACTGTCATTCAGTACAACTGGCCTGTGTTCACACAGGCCTCCCTTGTATAATTTTATCACCATATGCTTCTTAATCTTTCTCTTCTGTGTAATCCACCTCAAGCGTTCCTTGCGGTCATGAGTTCCAATATTGTAACCACCCTCATGTAACAGAGTGCCAGACCTGGCTAAGTGGCAGGACTCTCAACAGTCAGCAGGTCCTGTTTCCGAATCCGACTGCAGTTTCTCTAGGAATTAGGGTAGTGCAGGACTCCTGGAAGTGCAGTCCTTCCGGGGGAGATGTTAACCTGTGCCAGAATGACCCAAAGAAGTTTGGGGACTTTCTCTGCGGTGACCAAGCAAAGATTGTTTCCTCGGTCAAGACTACTGAAGAGTAGGGTCAAATTAATTTCATGCTGCAGTTTGTGAAACTTTGCTGAGTGCACACTGACTGCTATGTTTCCTCCATTCCTGCAGTGACTACACTTCAGAAGTATTTCACTCACTGTAAAAGGATTTCCTGATTTCCTTTCTGGATATACAAGAGTCGATTTTATATTTACATTTGAACTTTGCAACGTTTTCTCCGCAGCTATCCAGTTAAAAGCTTTCCAGATTGTAATCACCTCAATAAGGTCACCTATCAGCCTCTTGTATCTCCAGCAAACAATCCCAGTCTTTCCCAATAATTTCAATCTCAGTCCTGGGCATGAGTATAATGGAACTCATCAATAACAACAAAATGTGTGTATAGACCACCTTCTCTTCTGTACAATTGCCCCCAGGATAGTAATTCAACAAAAAGCTGACAGGAAGTCTCTTGAGAGTATTCAGGGAGGTGAGCAAATATTGGGTCAGCGTTGGGTTTTTTAAGGCCGTCTTGAAGCAGGAGCCATTTCAGGAGGAAATTCCGGAACCAAGAGGTTATGGTGAAGCTGTACAATACACTGGTGCGGCCGCACTTGGAGTATTGTGTACCGTTCTGGTCACCGCATTATAAGAAGGATGTGGAAGCTTTGGAAAGGGTGCAGAGGAGATTTACTAGGATGTTGCCTGGTATGGAGGGAAGGTCTTACGAGGAAAGGCTGAGGGACTTGAGGCTGTTTTCATTAGAGAGAAGAAGGTTGAGAGGTGACTTAATTGAAACAAATAAAATAATCAGAGGGTTAGACAGGGTGGATAGGGAGAGCCTTTTTCCTAGGATGGTGACTGCGAGCACGAGGGGGCATAGCTTTAAATTGAGGGGTGAAAGATATAGGACAGATGTCAGAGGTACTTTCTTTACTCAGAGAGTAGTAAGGGAATGGAACGCTTTGCCTGCAATGGTAGTAGATTCACCAACTTTAGGTACAATTAAGTCGTCATTGGACAAGCATATGGATGTACATGGAATAGTGTAGGTTAGGCGGGCTTGAGACCGGTATGACAGGTCGGCACAACATCGAGGGCCAAAGGGCCTGTACTGTGCTGTAATGTTCTATGTTATTATCTATGTTAAATTTCAGTTGCTGCCATTCTTTTATTCGTTCATGGGATCTGGGTGTCACTGTCTGGGCCAGTATTTAATGTCTGCCCTAGTTGCCCTTGAGAAGGTGGTAGAGAGCTGCCTTCTTCAACTGCTGCACTCCATGCAATGTTGGTGGACTCACATTGCAGTTAGAGAGGGAATTCCGGCTTTTTGACCTAGAAACCCAGTAATATATTTCCAAGTCAGGCCGGTGAGTGGCTTGGAGGGGAACTGGCAGGGAATGGTGTTCCCATGTCCCTACTGCCTTTGTTGGTTGGAGTGGCTGTGTGTCGGGATGGTGCTGTTGGAAGGTCCTTAGTGTGTTGGTGAATCAGCAAATGGTGGATAATGAAAATGAGGATGCACAGAAGACAGAAATTAGAGGAATGTGGATAGCAGAGATTTGGTGGTTGAAGAATCTAGCAATGATTGGGAGCATCTGATGTTAAGAAGTGATTTGAAGAAAATGTTGATATGCGAAACACTATGAGCAGCATGACCGGGCACAGTGTCCCTGAGATCTCACATGCTGATATCTTCATAACATGAGTCAAAAACTCACTCTGTCTCACTGTGCAGTTACAGCCTACAGTCTCAGATTAAAATTAACTATGTGCCAAGTGGCACGGTGGCTCAGACCATTCAGAGGGTCAGTGTCAGCTCGATGGGCCGAATGGCCTGCTTCCACAGTGTAGTGTTTCTATGATTGATCTCTTACGCCTGGTCACCACCCTATAGGAAGGGTGTGACTGTACAGCAGAGGCTACAGAGGAGGCACCATGGGACTTTTGTCCAAAGTGAAAGGCAAAAGGTTAGAGGGGATTTGATGAACAGCTTTCACACTTGATTGGCACGGTGCTGCGTCACAGTGCCAGGGCTCTGGGTTCAATTCCACCCTCAGGCGACTGTCTGTGCAGAGTTTGCACATTCTCCCTGTGTCTGCATGGGCTTCCTCCCACAGTCCAAAGGTATGCAGGTTAGGGTGGATGGGCTGTGCTAAATTGCCCGTAGAGTCCAGGGATATGTAGTTTAGGAGGATTGTGGTTATAGGGTAAGGGGGTGAGTCTCCAGAGGGTCAGGTTGGGCTGAATGGCCTGTTTCCACACAGTAGACATTCTCTAAACCTAGATAGTGATGGGGCCTGGAATGCTCTGCCTGGGAGGGTAGTTGAGGCAGGAATCGCAGCAACCTTGTAAAAAGTATTTGGATGAGCTCTTGAAGTGTTCCTTACCATTCAAGACTATTGGCCTAGTGTGAGAAGGTGAGACTCTTCTAGGTGGCAGTACAGTTTTGGCGATACAGACTCAATGGGCCAGAGTACCTCTTCTGTCCCTGTATGATTCTATGATTCTGTGCGACCAAGTCACAGGGTCCAGCCTCATTCTGCATTCACAGACATCAGGAAAACAGAGAAAGTAGTTTGCTGTGCATAAAGCGACCATGTTCATGCTGATATCCATTCAGCGTAAAAGAAAGGATTTGTATTTATATAATGCCTTTCGCTACCTCAGGGCATTCCTCAAAGTGACCAATCAGTGACCCCATTTGGATCTCTGTTTCCCAACTCTCTTTCGAGGAGGTTTTCCTCACCTCTTGCTTTTCTGCATTGTAGACACTCTGATGGAGCTGGGCTGCAGCAAATAGCACATTGCTCTTGTTTCATGTGACTTTCAGGAAAGACAGAAGAGCACTAGCTGGGCCTCTGTCCAGCAATTCCCATGTCCCGATTCACCAGCATATTGTGTGTAGCTGTTGACTTCAATTTCCTGAGTCACAATTCTTGGCTTAAGACACAGATGGACGCACATCAAAGTCAGCGTTGCATCACAGAGAGTCCCAGGACTGATGAAAACAAAATCTCCTCACTGATTGAGCAAGAGAACATTCTGGCAACGCAGAAACAGGAGCGGCTTCCATTTGATGTAACGGTTGATATCAATGAAACATTGGCTGGGGTCAAACTGACGTGGAGAGGAATTTAAACGTGGTTCTGCCAAAGGGCAGGGGTTGGCCACGTTACCATTTAGCACTGATTCTCACAAGCTGCTTCAATCAGACTTTCGCTCTCAATGACGCAGCCCATCAAGCTATCACGACAAGAGCTGATTTGGAGGGAGAATGAAACCCTCATTTTCACATCTTGATGGCACATGCTTAGTTTGCTGATGATACTGACAAATGGGAAACAGTGCACTTTAACTCACAGATCCCATGTCATCAAGTCAAACAGCCAGCAGTCTCACACTGACACAAATTCAGGGGGATGCCCTATTAATCTAAATCCACCTCTGTGAAGTTCTTTTCCAATTCACTCTCTCTTCAACCTGTGCTCTTCCAAAACCTACCCCTCACACAAAGATAACTCACTCAGCAAGATATCAACACACATAGCGCCATCCTTAGGAAACACACGCATACAGCATGGGGTTCGATACAGAGTAAAGCTCCTTCTACACTGTCCCCGATCAAACACTCCCTGGACGGGGACAGCACGGGGTTAGATATTGCTCGACACTGTTCCATCAAACAATCCAGTTTTAAGATAGCTATGAGCAAGGACAGGTCAAGACCTTGCGGGAAGGTACTAAATTGGGGGAGGGCAAATGATGACAGTTTCAGGCAGGACCTAACCAGTGTTAACTGGGAAAGCTGTTATTGGGCAAGTCCACATTTGACTTGTGGGAATTACTTAAAGACCTGGTGGGGAGAGTTCAAGATCAGCATGTTCCAGTAAGAAGGAAGGACGAAGATAGCAAAGGAAGGGACCCTGGCATAATAAGGGAGGGTGTGAATTAGTCAAAAGGAGAAACAAAACATGTGTAATGTTTAGGAAGCTAAACTCAGACAGCGTCCCTGAGGAATATGAAGAAAGCAGGGAAGAGCTCAAGCAGGGAATTAGATGAGCAAGAAGGGATCAAGAAATGATCTTGGCAAGAATGGTTAAAGAGAATCCGAAGGCATTCTATTCATACATTAAAAACAAGAGGCTAACTAGGGAGAAGGTAGGACCTCTCAAGTGTAAATGTTGGAACATGTGCTTGGAGGCAAAGGTTGTAGGTGAGATCCTAAATGAGCACTTTGCATCAGTATTCACCCAGGAGCAGGGTATGGGGGACAGTGCGATTTGTGTAGAGCATGCCAATAGGTTAGGGCATTTTGAAATCAAACAAAAACGTGGTGTTGGATCTCTTGAAGAGCATGAAGGTGCGTAAGTCCCCTGGGCCCGACAGTACCTGCCCCAGGTTAGTGAGAGAGGCAGGAAAGTAGATTGCTGGGTTCTTGACCAAGATCCTCGTATCCTCGCTAGCCACTGGAGAGGTGCCGGAGGGCTGGCATGTAGCTAACGTTGTTCCTGGGTTTAAGAAGGGAAATAGGGTTAATCCAGGAAACTATTAGACCAGTGAGTCTCACATCAGTGGTTAGGAAGCTACGAGGGAGAATTCTTAGGGATAGGATTTACACACATTTAGAAAGGCATAGCCTAGTTACGGATGGTCAGCATGGCTTTGTGCAGGGCAGGTCAGGTCTTACTAATTTAACTGAATTTTTCGAGAAGGTGACAAAGATGATCAAAGAGAGCAGAGCATTGAATGTCGTTTGCATGAATTTTAGTAAGGCTTTCAACAAGATCCCTCCTAGTAGGCTCATCCAGAAGATTAAGTTGCATGGAGTCACAGAAACCTGGCCACATGGATTCAGAATTGATTTGCCCATAGAAATCAGAGGGTAGTAATGAAAGGGTGTTTTTACAGGCCAGACGTCCATGACCAGTCATGTTCTTCAGGGATCGGGTCGGCACAGTGGCTCAGTAGTTAGCACTGCAGACTCACAGCACCAGAGACCTGGGTTCGATTCCAACCTCAGGCAACTGTCTATGTGGAGTTTGCACATTCTCCCCCTGTCTGCGTGGGTTTCCTCCGAGTGCTCCGGTTTCCTCCCACAGTCCAAAGATGTGCAGGCTAGGAGGATTGGCCATGCTAAATTACCCATAGTATTCAGGGATGTGTGGGTCATAGGGGGATGGGTCTGGGTGGGATGCTCCAAAGGGCGGTGTGGACTTGTTGGGCCAAAGGGCCTGTTCCCACACTGTAGGGAATCTAATCTGCTGTTTGTGATATATTTAAACGACTTAAATGGAAATGTAGATGGGTGGCTCATAGGTTTGCAGACGATACAAAGATCGGTGGATTTGTGGACAGTGTGGAAGGTTGACGAACTCTGCAGTGGGATGTAGATCACTTGCGGATATGGACAGCAAAATGGCAGATGCAGTTTAATCTGGGTAAGTGTGAGATGCTGCACTTTGGGAGGCCAAATGTTAAGAAAAAATATACAGGTAATGGCAGAACCCTGAACAGCGCTAATGCACAGAAGAATCTTGGTGTTCAAGTCCATCGCTCTCTGAAAGTGACCTTGTAAGTAGATAGGGTGGTAAAGATGGCTTATGGCACACTTGCCTTTATTAGTCAGGAAATTGAGCACAAGAGTCAGGATGCCATGCTGCAGCTCTATAATACTTGTTAGGTCACACCTCTAGTATTCAATTCAATTCAATTTTGGCCACCACATTATGGGAAGGGTGTGGAGGCATTAGAGACGGAGCAGAAGAGGTTTACCAGGAAGCTGCCTGGGTTAGCGGGTATGAGCTACAAAGAGAGGCTGGGCAAACTCAATTTGTTTTCTCTTGATCGGTGGAGGCTGAAGGGGGAGTTGATAGAAGTTTATAAAATTATGAGATGTATAGGTAGGGTTGACAGTCAGAATTCCCAGAGCTGAAATGTCTTAATACTAGGGACATGCATTTAAGGTGAAAGGGTCAAAGGTAACATGATGGGCAGGATTTTACACAGAGTGGTAGGAGTCTGGAACGCACTGTTAGGGTAGTGGTGGAGGCAGATACAACAGGGATGTTTAAGGGACTCTGAGATATGCACAGGAATATGTAAGGAATGGAGGGATATGGACCAAGGGCACGCAGAAGGGATTTGTTTAATTTGGCATCATCTTCGGCACAACATGAGCTCACTGGATCGTGGATGAGACAGGGATGGTTCCAGTACCTGAGTAGGCACAGCACAGGTGAGAGTATGTGGGCAATCCTAAGGTGCAACCTGCTCCAATCCATCAGCTGAGTGCCCATCTCTGTGTACAAAGTTGCCAATGCACCCCAAACAGCAGCATTGAAGTACAGGGTCATATTGTCAGTGGGTCAGAACTGTGCCAAGCTGATAGAGTGAGGCTGGTACAAGTCTGATGCCAATGCATGTGCCATGCCCTTGATTGTTGGTATCAGACGTCCAAGCTGGAGGTCCAGTGGAGCTAAAAGTGAGTTGGAGTTATCATTTCCTGTTAGCGAATGTTGCTATCTAGTCTCTGTCTAGTAGGAAACTGTACAATAATGAGGTGATATAAACTGTTAATGAGACCTCGATGCGTGCTAATGCATCCAAAGGGCTCTCACCACCCACCAGCAAGAATTTCATCTCACCATCCAATGCTCGGTCAGAAAATGAGACGTTTTACTCTCAATATTGAGGAGCTTCTCACTGGCCACTTCTAATGATTTTCCCAACTTTCTCACCATGGGGTCCATATCATTCAGGGACTTGGAAGATTCTGCCCATGGGCTTTACATGCCTCCACCCTTAGGGGAGGTGGTATGCCATTTCAAAAATATGCATGTCATCACAAGCTATGAGACCCACTGACAACAAAACACAAGGCATATGGAACATAGAACATAGAACAATACAGCGCAGAACAGGCCCTTCGGCTCTCGATGTTGCGCCGACCTGTGAACTAATCTAAGCCCATCCCCCTACACTATCCCATCATCATCCATATGCTTATCCAAGGACTGTTTAAATGCCCCTAATGTGGCTGAGTTAACTACATTGGTAGGCAGGCCATTCCATGCCCTTACACTCTCTGAGTAAAGAACCTGCCTCTGACATCTGTCTTAAATCTATCACCCCTCAATTTGTAGCTATGCCCCCTTGTACAAGCCAACGTCATCATCCTAGAAAAAAGACCCTCACTGTCCACCCTATCTAATCCACTGATCATCTTGTATGTCTCTATTAAATCCCCTCTTAGCCTCCTTCTCTCCAATGAGAACAGATCCAAGTCCCTCAGCCTTTCCTCATAAGACCTTCGCTCCAGACCAGGCAACATCCTGGTAAATCTCCTCTGCACCTTCTCCAATGCTTCCACATCCTACCTGTAATGGGGCGACCAGAACTGCACGCAATGTTCCAAGCGAGGCCGCACTAGCGTTTTGTACAGTTGCCCTTATCGTCCTTTTACATACATCTTATGGAATCTATTATCATCTCTTAAATCCTTAATTTATTTCATAATTTTACTTTCAGGACAGGGCATCTGTAATCTCTACCAGCATTGTGAATTCTTCTTACATTCAATGGTTGAACCAATAGACTCCATCTGAACAAGTCTTACTTCTTGAATCATAAATTTTTCACTGGACACTTGTGGATTATGAATAGCATAGCTGGCTGTTTCATTGCAACTGTGTCAGTGGGTTGAAGACCCCGCAATAATCCCAAAATTTCCTTTTCTACTGTGGAGTGTTTCCTCTGATATTCGTGTAGTTTCTCAGAAAAATGTCCGACCGCCTCCTTGACTTCCAATATTGCCTTACAATAAGACTGACCCTACCTCCGAGTCACTACCATTAATTGCTATTTTAAAGAATTTTGTAAAGTTAGAGCCAGCCAACACTTGTTCATTTATTAGGACTGCCTTCAATCTCTCAAAGCTTTCTTGGCAGAAAGGGCTCGAGGTCTGCCAAATGATTCATGCTGGCATTGAACTCAGCTTTGGGATGGAAGAGATCAGACCGAGGCCCATAATTTAAGGCTCTTCACATGAAGGATTATAATGTTGAACTTTTAACTTTATTTCTTTTTTTTAACCTTTTTATATTCTATGTCTTGGTTTCTTTTCTGTGTTTTTAAGATGGAGCTGGATAGTAGTGACATTATGTGACACTTTTCAATGTGTTTGTAACAAGTACACATGATAATAAATAAATCAATTACTCAATTTACCTGTTCCCATAACAAATTCATTAACGGTAAAACTATTGTGCTGAATAAAGCACAAACTCCTGTAATTCTACATATTCCTAAAAATCTCAAGATTCCCCATTTAATTTTAGAGCTCTGCTTTCATGACCACATTTACTTTTCTGCAGCCCATGCAGAATCCAGCCGATCCATCTGGCTTAGGAACTAACACATTTGTGAATTCCAGCTGCTTTGAGTCAGTTCAGTTGAGTGGTTTTCCAGGATGTATTGAAACTCTGTTTCCGCCCCAGCTTGTTTGTCTGGGCTCAGCCAATTAGGATGCTGTTTGATTGGTCCTGCCTCTCCTAAAACCACATTCTACCTAGTTAATGTTGTACATTCAGGTATATCCCTGGAGATTTTCTTACTCTTCTGAAGTAACTTTACTAGTTTATCCCATTGTCCTTTCCATAGTATGTAAAATTCTCTTCCTTATCCTCTTCCCTGCAATTAAAACATATAAACGTATTCATGTTTGAATCAATGCTCCTTCCTATGATCAGAAATATTTGCCAGATAAGCCACCTTACCAACTGCCTAAATATTTTGTGAGTACTACAACTTTCACTTTCAGGCGTGTTGCAAAGGCAATATTCATATACTTCATCTCCCACTTGAAACACTCCAGTTGCTGAATATTCATCTGCGCATTCTTTTATCTTAGTCTGTGAAATGTTCAAATGCCCTTAGGCTACCCAGCACATTCCAATGAGTCTTTCTAGAAACACTGATGCTTAATCCAACAATAAGGATTCATCTTAGATAACAAAGTGTGGAGCTGGATGATCTTTCTGCTTCAAAAGCATTTCCTTAATCAAATTTACTGAACCCCTAATCTCACAGCTGTAAATCGACCATGTGATGGTATCTCTCAAAAGCTCCCTATTTTTCTGCATAATACAGTTGACTTCAGTGATAATGGGAACTGCAGATGCTGGAGAATCCAAGATAATGACATGTGAGGCTGGATGAACACAGCAGGCCAAGCAGCATCTCAGGAGCACAAAAGCTGACATTTCGGGCCTAGACCCTTCATAAGAGAGGGGGATGGGGTGAGGGTTCTGGAATAAATAGGGAGAGAGGGGGAGGCGGACCGAAGATGGAGAGAAAAGAAGATAGGTGGAGAGGAGAGTATAGGTGGGGAGGTAGGGAGGGGATAGGTCAGTCCAGGGAAGACGGACAGGTCAAGGAGGTGGGATGAGGTTAGTAGATAGGAGATGGAGGTGCGGCTTGCGGTGGGAGGAAGGGATGGGTGAGAGGAAGAACAGGTTAGGCAGGCAGAGACAGGTTGGACTGGTTTTGGGATACAGTGGGTGGAGGGGAAGAGCTGGGCTGGATGTGTGGTGCAGTGGGGGCAGGGGACGAACTGGGCTGATTTTGGGATGCGGTGGGGGAAGGGGAGATTTTGAAGCTGGTGAAGTCCACATTGATACCATTGGGCTGCAGGGTTCCCAAGCGGAATATGAGTTGCTGTTCCTGCAACCTTCGGGTGGCATCATTGTGGCAGTGCAGGAGGCCCATGATGGACATGTCATCTAAAGAATGGGAGGGGGAGTGGAAATGGTTTGCGACTGGGAGGTGCAGTTGTTTATTGTGAACCGAGCTGAGGTGTTCTGCAAAGCGGTCCCCAAGCCTCCGCTTGGTTTCCCCAATGTAGAGGAAGCCACACCGGGTACAGTGGATGCAGTATACCACATTGGCAGATGTGCAGGTGAACCTCTGCTTAATGTGGAAAGTCATCTTGGGGCCTACGATAGGGGTGAGGGAGGAGGTGTGGGGGCAAGTGTAGCATTTCCTGCGGTTGCAGGGGAAGGTGCCAGATGTGTTGGGGTTGGAGGGCAGTGTGGAGCGAACAAGGGAGTCACGGAGAGAGTGGTCTCTCCGGAAAGCAGACAGGGGTGGGGATGGAAAAATGTCTTGCGTGGTGGGGTCGGATTGTAGATGGCGGAAGTGTCGGAGGATGATGCGTTGTATCCGGAGGTTGGTGGGGTGGTGTGTGAGAACGAGGGGGAATCCTCTTTGGGCGGTTGTGGCGGGGGCGGGGTGTGAGGGATGTGTTGCAGGAAATTCGGGAGGCGCGGTCAAGGGCGTTCTCAACCACTGTGGGGGGAAAGTTGCGGTCCTTGAAGAACTTGGACATCTGGGATGTGCGGGAGTGGAATACCTCATCGTGGGAGCAGATGCGGCGGAGGCGGAGGAATTGGGAATAGGGGATGGAATTTTTGCAGGAGGGTGGGTGGGAGGAGGTGTATTCTAGGTGGCTGTGGGAGTCGATAGGCTTGAAATGGACATCAGTTACAAGCTGGTCGCCTGAGATGGAGACTGAGAGATCCAGGAAGGTGAGGGATGTGCTGGAGATGGCCCAGGTGAACTGCTCCACACTGCCCTCCAACCCCACCACACCCGGCACCTTCCCCTGCAACCGCAGGAAATGCTACACTTGCCCCCACACCTCCTCCCTCACCCCTATCCCAGGCCCCAAGATGACTTTCCATATTAAGCAGAGGTTCACCTGCACATCTGCCAATGTGGTATACTGCATCCACTGTACCCGGTGTGGCTTCCTCTACATTGGGGAAACCAAGCGGAGGCTTGGAGACCGCTTTGCAGAACACCTCAGCTCGGTTCGCAATAAACAACTGCACCTCCCAGTCGCAAACTATTTCCACTCCCCCTCCCATTCTTTAGATGACATGTCCATCATGGGCCTCCTGCAGTGCCACAATGATGCCACCCGAAGGTTGCAGGAACAGCAACTCATATTCCGCTTGGGAACCCTGCAGCCCAATGGTATCAATGTGGACTTCACCAGCTTCAAAATCTCCCCTTCCCCCACCGCATCCCAAAACCAGCCCAGTTCGTCCCCTCCCCCCACTGCACAACACGACCAGCCCAGCTCTTCCCCTCCACCCACTGCATCCCAAAACCAGTCCAACCTGTCTCTGCCTCCGTAACCTGTTCTTCCTCTCACCTATCCCTTCCTCCCACCGCAAGCCGCACCTCCATCTCCTCCCTACTCACCTCATCCCACCTCCTTGACCTGTCCGTCTTCCCTGGACTGACCTATCCCCTCCCTACCTCCCCACCTATACTCTCCTCTCCACCTATCTTCTTTTCTCTCCATCTTCGGTCCGCCTCCCCCTCTCTCCCTATTTATTCCAGAACCCTCACCCCATCTCCCTCTCTGATGAAGGGTCTAGGCCCGAAACGTCAGCTTTTGTGCTCCTGAGATGCTGCTGGGCCTGCTGTGTTCATCCAGCCTCACATTTTATTACAGTTGACTTCAGCTGTTTTATACCCAAAACTGCGACTGATTTCCTTGAAAACTTTAGACATAACGTTAACTCTGTGTCTCAATTGGTCGTCCATGAAAGTAAAAAACTGAGTTAACCTTCCCACTATTACTTTGGCTAGAATCATGCTTAAAAGAATAGCTTTGGGGCATGGATTTGACATGTAGACAATTGTAAGGATATGATGATGTCCTACATAGATAGTACATGTGGAGATGGAAGAACACAGCAGGCATCAGAGGAGCAGGAAATTTGACATTTCAGGCCTGGGCCCTTCTTCAGGAATGGGGAGCAGGAGGGGAAGTCAGAAATAAACAGAGAGAGGAGGGATGGGGCTGGGGAAGGTAGGTGGAATGGTGATAGGTGAGTGCAGATAGGGGGTGGTGGGGATTAGTCAGTGAGGTGGGTGGGCAGATAGGTTGGAGGGAAGATGGACTGGTTGTGTCAGGTGTAGGAGTCGGGGATGAGAGGGAGGGTTGGACATGGCATGAGGCCAGCATTGCAGAGATTTTAAAACTGGTAAATTCCATGTTTAGGCCACTGGGCTTTACGTTCTCAAGGCGAAATATGAGGTGTTGCTCCTCCAGTTTGCGGCTGGTATCATTGTGGTACTGGAGGAGGCCCAGGATGGACATGTCACCCGGGGAGTGGGAGGGGAAGTTAAAATGGTTGGTGACCTGTAGGTGTTGTCACTTGTTATGTACAGAGTGCAGGTGCTGTACAAAACAGTCTCCGAGCCCCCGCTTGATCTCACCGATGTTGAGGAGGCTACACTGGGAGCAGCGGATACAGGAGACCAAGTTGACAGGTGTGCAGGTGAACCCCTGTCTGATATGGAAGGTTTGTTTTGGTCCTTGAATGGAGGTGAGGGGTGAGGTGTAGGGGCTGGTGTAGCACCTCCTGTAGTTGCAGGGAGAGGTGCTGGGGGCGGTGGGCGAGTGGGGTGTGTGGAGCGGACGAGGGAGTCACCGAGAGAGCGGCCCCTACGCAAAGTAGATAGGTGAGGAAATATATCCTTGGTTGCAGGGTCAGATTGCAGGTGGCAGAAATGGTGGAGGATGACACACTGAATGCGGAGGCTGTTGGGGTGATATGTAAAGACAAGGGGGATTCTGACTTTATTTCTATTGAGGGGAGGGGGTTTGAAGGCAGAAGTGCAGGAAATGCAGGAGACACAGTTGAGGACATTTTTGACCACTAGAGGAAGGATGTTGAGGTCCTTGAAGTAGGAGGACATCTGGGATGTTCGGCAGTGGAACACCCCATCTTGGGAGCAGAGGCTGTGGAGACAGAGGAATTAGGAGCCGGGGATTGCATTCTTGCAGGAAGGTGGGTGAGAGGAAGTGTAGTTTCGCATGATGTCCTACATCTGTTTCCGGTAATGTCTCAACCAACCTACCAACACGTGGCTGGATAGTTGTTCAAAAACTGGTGCGGGTATGAAAAGACAACAAAATGTGAGGCTGGATGAACACAGCAGGCCAAGCAGCATCTCAGGAGCACAAAAGCTGACGTTTCGGGCCTAGACCCTTCATCAGAGAGGAACACACTGTACCCGGTGTGGCTTCCTCTACATTGGGGAAACCAAGCAGAGGCTTAGAGACCGCTTTGCAGAACACCTCCGCTCAGTTCGCAACAAACTACTGCACCTCCCAGTCGCAAACCATTTCCACTCCCCCTCCCATTCTTTAGATGACATGTCCATCATGGGCCTCCTGCAGTGCCACAATGATGCCACCCGAAGGTTGCAGGAACAGCAACTCGTATTCCGCTTGGGAACCCTGCAGCCTAATGGTATCAATGTGGACTTCACCAGTTTCAAAATCTCCCCTTCCCCAACTGCATCCCTAAACCAGCCCAGTTCGTCCCCTCCCCCCACTGCACCACACAACTAGCCCAGCTCTTCCCCCCCACCCACTGCATCCCAAAACCAGTCCAACCTGTCTCTGCCTCCGTAACCTGTTCTTCCTCTCACCCATCCCTTCCTCCCACCCCAAGCCGCACCCCCATCTACCTACTAACCTCATCCCACCTCCTTGACCTGTCCGTCTTCCCTGGACTGACCTATCCCCTCCCTACCTCCCCACCTATACTGTCTCCACCTATCTTCTTTTCTCTCCATCTTCGGTCCGCCTCCCCCTCTCTCCCTATTTATTCCAGAACCCTCACCCCATCCCCCTCTCTGATGAAGGGTCTAGGCCCGAAACGTCAGCTTTTGTGCTCCTGAGATGCTGCTTGGCCTGCTGTGTTCTTCCAGCCTCACATTTTGTTGTCTTGGATTCTCCAGCATCTGCAGTTCCCATTATCTCTGATACTATTATCGCGGGTATGAAAAGTCCTGGTGTAATTACATGCTGAGTTTTTCCTACCATCTGGTAGGTATGGCATGTTTAACAGATCTGCACTATGCCTTTAAAAAGTCTCAGCCACATAAAATGTCTATTTATCAATGCCTACATTTTCCGTTTTCCTCCCTGTTTTGGAATAGAAACTTCTATGTGATACTCAATGTCTCCTATGATATCTGGGTGGTAACACTACTTGTTGAACAACTGTCCCTTTTTTTTTCCACAGCTCTGTGAAAATGTCTCCATATGCTCATCAGAATTCCACTCTCTATATAACAACTCTCTGGAACTCCTTCAGCCTGAGCTTCAGTGTGAGCTCTCTATGTTAACTCTGGATCTGCTTCCTAAGCCTCAATTAATGAGGACATGCAAACTGTTCTCTTCCCATTTATTCACACTTCTAAATAGAGTTTCAGCTACACGAACAGCTGCGATAAGGTTAGGGTTAAGTAATACCGTGACCTCTGATGACGGACTTTGTTTAACCGTTCCTCTGGACACTATACACAATTAAAAAATACAGTTCTTTATACCTTCTCTTTAGCCTCATTTGGATTTTTTGTGATTATAGGCAAAGCTACAAGCTTTACATCAACCAAAACCACTCCCCCCAGGAGTAAATCAACTCCACACACAAGTAGAGTGCAACCACTCCGACTACCGCTAGCTCAGAGAACAAGTCACTCTCCAGTTGGACTTGGTGCAATGGAGCCAAGGTAGACCCTACACCGACGCCATTTACAAACACAAGAGCTTCATTGAAATCTCTGGAGTGAAATCTAAATCCTTCTCCATCAATAGAGTTTGAGTATCCTTTGTATCTCTTTGAATAGTTATGAGCTTAGTATGGACATGAGCTCGGATGCTCTATTTCAAGAAAAAGGAATTGTCTTCTCTTTCAATAAAAACCTTTCATATCCATCATCTACCAATGTCCTACTTGTGCACTCACTTGAAATGTCGTAGTTAAAGCTACAACCCAATTTATGGCCTCTTCCTTCTCAGTTTCCTTTTTCAGACTCGTGCTTATGAACTTCAATATTCCCATGGGTTTTCCTCTCCTTGTTATCTGGATTTGAAGGTTCTAGGCTTTTGTGCTCCTAAGATGCTGCTCGGCCTGCTGTGTTCATCCAGCTCCGTACTTTGTTATCTCGAATTCTCCAGCATCTGCAGTTCCCTTTATCTCTCTTCCAGCATTTGGTCCATAGCTTTTTGTGCCTTGGCATCGGAAGTAAATACATCTTAAATTTTATGAGACTTTCTGCCTCGAAGACCCTTGCAGGCACTGGACCCAGGATTCCCAACATCCTCCGTGTGAAAAAGCTTTTCCTCATATCTCCTCTAAATCTTCTGCCTCTTACCCTAAATCTATGCCCCAGTCATTGATCCCTCCATCATGAGGAAAAGTTTGTTCCTATCTGCCCTATCTATGCTCCTCACAATTTTATGCATCTGAACCGTGCCCCCTCTCAATCTCCTCCACTTTAAGAAGACAACCTAAGTCTGCCCAATCTCATTTCATGTAACTCTCCAGCCCAAGCAACATTCTGGTAAATCTCCTCTGCACCTTTTCCTGTGCTATCACATTTCTCCTGTAACGTGGATTCCAGAACTACACACAGTACTCTAGCTGTGGTCTCACAGTTCGTCCCCACTCTTAAACTTTTGGATTTAATGTCATGTAGAATGAAAGGACTATTAATAAGCTTGCTGTAAAAGAAACACGAGTGGCCACAATATGGTAGAATTTTACACAGTTTGAAAATGAGGCATTTCTATCTGAAGCAAGGGTGTTAAATTCAAACAAACAAAACTACAAAGGCATGACACAAAAAGTGACCAAGGTGAAATGGGAAAGTACATTAAAAGGCTTGACTGCCCACAGATAATAGATAAACTTTAAAGATCTCTAACATTATCTACACCGATATTACATTCCTCCAAGACACAATAACCTCAAAAATAGCAAAGCTAAAGAAGTTCAGGATTGTATAAGGTAAAAAGAGAAAGGCTATAAAGTTGCTGGAGATAATAATAAAGCTGAGGATTGGAATGATTTTAGAAAATAGCAAAGGAGGGCAAAACAAGACATAAGCAAAGGCACAATAAAATATAAAATTAAACAACAAAATATACTTATGAGAAAAAACAGATAGTGAAAACTTCTATAGGTATGTAAAAAGGAAGCAGTTGACCAAGATAAATGTGTGATAACACAGTGTGAAGCTAGATGAACACAGCAGGACAAGCAGTATCTGAGGAGCAGGAAAGTTTGACATTTCGGAAGAAGGGTCTCGATCCAGCTTCACACCGCATTATCTCAGATTCTCCAGCAAAAGCAGTTCCTACTACCTCTGTATCAAGCTAAATGTGTGTCCATTACAGGCAGAGCCCACAATTTAAAATGGGGAATAGAGAAATAACTAAGTTGTTATTTTGCATCTGCTGTCACTGAGAAAGAAATCTCACAAAGTTGGAGATCCAAGTAACTCGAGAGATTGAAGGCAAAAGTCCACAGCCCCATAAGAAATTGGAACAGGAATAGGCCATTTGGCCACCTCAAGCCTGCTCCACCATTCAATAGGTTTATGGCTGATCGACATTCCTCACATCCACTTTTCTGCCTTTTCCCCATTATCCTTGATTCCCTCTACCGATCTAAGCCTTGGGAGTTGAAGGAAATTAGTATTAGTAAGAAGATTGTGCTGGAGAATTGAATGGGGCTGAAAGTTGATCAGACCCTGGGGCCAATGTTCTCTCTAAGCTGAATGGCCAAGCGGGCATGGTCAGTAAGGTGATGATGGAAGCCATAGGCAGGCATGGACATCAGATGTTCGCACAGAGGCAGCAAAAAACTACAGGGAATGTTAGCCAGGCCCTGGCAGTCTATATCCCAGGGTGTTGGAGGAGGTGCCAATAGAGATGGTCGATACATTGGTGATCATCTTCTCAAATTCTGCAGATTCTGGAATGGTTCCTGTGGATTGGAGCGTAACAAATGTCATCTCACTGTTTTGAAAGGGAGCGAGAGAGAAAACAAGGAGCTCCAGACCTGTTTGCATTCTAAGTTGCAAAATCAGTTGCCAATGCTAAGTTCATGCAGCATACAGTAATGAGTACATACTCTTAAGTCAAACCTGATGTTTTACAAGGACCATCATATAACCCAGATACAATGTAAACTGTTGTTAAGTAATGCATAATAAATGTATTCCATTTATCAAGGTTGAACCAACTTTATATGGGCATATTTGCCCACTTAGAGTCAGTAAGATCAACAAATGCCAATAGAAAGGTTTAGGATACCAAGGGCATCTCAGATGGTGCTGGTGAACACAACCATGACAGATTCCATACAGACAGAGGGCAATTTCTCCTTATATCCCATGGTGGCAATGGGTGGGCATCTCTGTATCAGATACTATGAGGTCATTGGTGGCCTCTGAAGAAATATTCACTTCCACAGAAGCAACAGCCATGTGAAACATAGAAGACATTTCAGTCAGAAAACAGAGGTATCTTTAAATATTCCCCAATGAACCAGTCTGATTATGTGAATGCAGTGGACAGTAGTTAAAAGAACTACTGAAGCAATAGCAGCACTAAGCCTTATAAAAGAGATATCTTATTTATTGTAAGAATACTTAATTGTTACTTTACATTAACTACCAATCACATAATGAAGAGAGCAAGATTTGACAGAAACAATGCAGGTCAACCTGTTGACAACTTTATTGATTGTTTTTATAATTGCTGGGATTTCGTAATTACGGTAATTTACAACTGGGTCTAATTTGAAATGGAATTGTCAATTAAATTTCTGATACATCTTTTTAAGATGTGTTACGATCAAGACGAGATTTCATACTGGAAAGAGCAACAAAAAAATCAACTGACTTCAAGAAGATCAGCAGGATTTGTCAACTTTCTAAGCAGTAAAAACACCAAAATATCACATGATAGAAAATCACTTCGTTCTTCAAATCCTTTGATGCTAGAACTTGCTGTTCCAACTGTGGAGTTATTAAAAAAAAACACACAAATAAACAATGTCAGCATTTATCACACCAATGCAACATTTCCAGAGTCAGGCCAAAAGTCAAAAACACTCTTTTATGCAATCCTTACTTGTGCAAAAAGATTAGCAGCTCACAGCAGGCATGGTGTGGCTACTGTCTGAGAAAAAGGGGAAATGGGGTGAATTTAAGTTAGGATTAATCCCTCCTCTTTAATAATAGAATCCCTACAGTATGAAAATAGGCCATTCAGCCCATTAAGTCCACACCAACCCTCCAAAGAGAATCCCATCCCTGTAACTCTGCACTTCCGATGGCGAACCTACCTAGTCTGCACATCCCTGGATACCACAGGCAATTTAGCATGGCCAGTTCGGTCAACCTGCACATCTTAGGACTGTGATGCACTCAGAGGAAACCCACACAAACACAAGGAGAATGTGCAAACTCCACACAGACAGTTCCACCGAGGTTGGGATTAAACACAGGTCCCTGGTGCTGTGACTCTACAGCGCTAACCAACGAGCCACCCTGCTGCACAATACATTGTTTGGTTCAATGTTATCTTTTTTAATCTCCTTTTGTCACTGAAGTGTTCCCTAAGTTCTGTTTATTATTCACTTTAATCTTGGAAATCTCTTAAAGATGAAATCAAAAGTAGGGCTTATTAATTAAACATTTTAAACTCAGGGAATTCGCTTTATTAATTCATCTCCACACCCTACATACAAAGTTGGAAGGAAAGACAGAGGGAAGGAAGATAGTTACAACTTAGGAATTTGCTTAAAAATGAAAGATGTTGGTATTCATTGATGGGATTTAGAATCTAATGAGCCAATGTCCAACTGGACATCTATCAGTTGGTTATTCTTGTAGCAATTTATTTCCTGGGAGCTGGGATGCGGATGGACGGCTGTCAAAGGAGCACTAATATTTCTTCAACTTGGAGATTAAGTAGTTTGGCAGGAAAATTCTGAGATTCTTCCCAGAGATTAAGCTTTCAAGAGTGCATTGAAGGTCAGGTCTACTTAGCTGCTAGGGTATGGAGCTGCTTTTCTCGGGACTGCAACTGACTTAGGACTGCATTGTATTCTTAAACAAATTAATACGCATTAATTTTCAGTTATGTGACAAAAACTTGGCATTTCAGGCAGTAGAAGACACATCTCAGTGGGTTAGTTGGAAGGCCATTAAGCTAATGGTGTAGCTTTAACTCCCTCAGCAGTTTTTATTAAAATATATTCATTTGAGGGATGTGAGCACCCCAAGATAGGCCAGCAATTGTTGCCCATTCCTAATTGCCAGGGGACAGTTAAGAATCAAAGTTTCTGTGGATTTGGAGTCACAAGTAGGCCAGACCAGGTAAGGAAAGCAATGGACGGACACTGGCAACACAGATGGGTATTTACAGCAATTAACAACAGTTACATAGTTGCCATTAGGCCAAATTTCGATTCCAGATTATTTTTACTGAACTCAAAATTCGACTTCTGTCTAGGTGGCAATTGAACCCACATTCACAATGCATTAACCTGGGGCTCTGAATGACAGGACAGGGACTGCATCGCTATATAACCGTGTCTTTCGAAGCATCATGTGGTGACAAGGTAACTGTGTGACCATCAGCACCCATTTTTAGCAGAACGAACCCTGAAGTTTTCCTTTGTCCAGAGGTAGCAGATTACAAGCAGATAGCTCACCTCCAAGTCACGTGTATCATATCAGCTTTAGCCAAAAAGTCTGTTCAATGCAGGGTTTTCAGAAGCTGGGCTATTTCATGAGTCCAATAAGGTTGGCCATTTTTTTTTGAAAAAGAAACAGGATTTAATTCTAAAACTAAATGCAAGAATTCAGTCTTCTTTGGGATTTATCTTCATGCTCTCTGGGCTACCAAGAGGAACCTTCACTAGAACACAGATCATTACCGAATTTTGGAAATGACAAGTCTAACCATTCATTGGGATGATACTTGATTCATCTGAATCAGATATCACAAAGATCTTACAGGTTAATGGCCATCCTTTGAATTTCAAGCATGCACTAGAGCAAGTGGCACTACATTATCTAAATCCCCTCCTGGGATGAAAAGAATTAAAGCACAATCTTCTGACAGGGAATACATGGCACTTGCAAAGCACAATCCAAATCAAAGGAATGCTGAGAGTATCTTAAAATACAGAGACTAATCCAATGTGGAACATGTATGCATCATCAAAAGCCAACATTTGTCACTTCTGAGTGGAAACACATGTTTTACTCGTAGTGAGTTCTACAGAGCATTGAAGAACTTCACCAGCTCAGTAACCAAAAACTATCACAACTTTACTGAACAAAATGGGACTTCGCAGCCTGCAGGACAATGTTTACTGAGCCCAGGATAAAATGTACACTTCTTCACATTAATTACATTCAGATACGGCAACTCCTCATGCTCGAGATGTCAGAGGTCACTCCTGATTTCATAAGTTTGGAGAAACTTTTCAACTGTTCAATCTTCCAACTGCAAACAAATTTGCAAAACCTGACCATTGGGCTTTTTGATGCCACAACCACCGAGAATTAGTAACAACTAACAATAAAACTCAATTCTAATTCTAATTATAGGCTCTTGATACAGTAAATCCAGCTGTTTAACAGCATTACTATCAAACCAGCACAGACAATATTTCTGTCCAGTCAACAATCAAGCCAATGCTCACATTCAGTCTCATTACAGTTTCTTTTGACTCTATGAAAGGGAGATGAGGTTATGGGCCCACTGATACTCAACCTTCCATTCACATATTGAGGGTTAGAGGTTTCAGTGTCCCAAAACGTGGCTGTCCTCTCTTCTTTTAATAAAGGGATTTGCACACAGGTAAGGAAAGAGAGCATGGCCAGGTATCGTCTCTTCTGTCTCCTCTCACAAAAGTGGGAGAGAGAGAGGTTTGCCTTTCACAAATGAGGTATTTCTGCTGTATTTTCTCTGCACTGTCAGAGGGTCAGCGCTGAGGGAGCGCCGTACTGTCAGAGGGTCAGTGCTGAGGGAGCACCGCACTGTCAGAGGGTCAGCGCTGAGGGAGCGCCGCACTGTCGGAGGGTCAGTGCTGAGGGAGCACCGCACTGTCAGAGGGTCAGTGCTGAGGGAGCACCGCACTGTCAGAGGGTCAGTGCTGAGGGAGCACTGCACTGTCAGAGGGTCAGTGCTGAGGGAGTGCCGCACTGTCAGAGGGTCACTGCTGAGGGAGCGCCGCACTGTCGGAGGGTTAGTGCTGAGGGAGCGCCGCACTGTCAGAGGGTCAGTGCTGAGGGAGCGCCGCACTGTCAGAGGGTCACTGCTGAGGGAGCGCCGCACTGTCGGAGGGTTAGTGCTGAGGGAGCGCCGCACTGTCAGAGGGTCAGTGCTGAGGGAGCACCGCACTGTCGGAGGGTCAGTGCTGAGGGAGCACTGCACTGTCGGAGGGTCAGTGCTGAGGGAGCGCCGCACTGTCAGAGGGTCACTGCTGAGGGAGCGCCGCACTGTCGGAGGGTTAGTGCTGAGGGAGCGCCGCACTGTCAGAGGGTCAGTGCTGAGGGAGCACCGCACTGTCGGAGGGTCAGTGCTGAGGGAGCACCGCACTGTCAGAGGGTCACTGCTGAGGGAGCGCCGCACTGTCGGAGGGTCAGTGCTGAGGGAGCACTGCACTGTCGGAGGGTCAGTGCTGAGGGAGCACTGCACTGTCAGAGGGTCAGTGCTGAGGGAGCACCGCACTGTCAGAGGGTCAGTGCTGAGGGAGCACTGCACTGTCGGAGGGTCAGTGCTGAGGGAGCGCCGCACTGTCAGAGGGTCAGTGCTGAGGGAGTGCCGCACTGTCAGAGGGTCAGTGCTGAGGGAGCACTGCACTGTCAGAGGGTCAGTGCTGAGGGAGCGCCGCACTGTCAGAGGGTCAGTACTGAGGGAGCACTGCACTGTCGGAGGGTCAGTGCTGAGGGAGCACCGCACTGTCAGAGGGTCAGTGCTGAGGGAGCACTGCACTGTCGGAGGGTCAGTGCTGAGGGAGCACCGCACTGTCAGAGGGTCAGTGCTGAGGGAGCACTGCACTGTCAGAGGGTCAGTGCTGAGGGAGTGCCGCACTGTCGGAGGGTTAGTGCTGAGGGAGTGCTGCACTGTCAGAGGGTCAGTGCTGAGGGAGCACTGCACTGTCGGAGGGTCAGTGCTGAGGGAGCACTGCACTGTCGGAGGGTCAGTGCTGAGGGAGCACCGCACTGTCGGAGGGTCAGTGCTGAGGGAGCACCGCACTGTCAGAGGGTCAGTGCTGAGGGAGCGCCGCACTGTCGGAGGGTCAGTGCTGAGGGAGCACCGCACTGTCGGAGGGTCAGTGCTGAGGGAGTGCTGCACTGTCGGAGGGTCAGTGCTGAGGGAGCACCGCACTGTCGGAGGGTCAGTGCTGAGGGAGCACCGCACTGTCGGAGGGTCAGTGCTGAGGGAGTGCTGCACTGTCGGAGGGTCAGTGCTGAGGGAGCGCCGCACTGTCGGAGGGTCAGTGCTGAGGGAGCACCGCACTGTCGGAGGGTCAGTGCTGAGGGAGCACCGCACTGTCGGAGGGTCAGTGCTGAGGGAGTGCTGCACCGTCAGAGGGTCAGTAAGAGAGATGATTTCCCCTGTCACAGAGGAAGAAGATTAAGAGACTCTAATCCTAAAATTAAAGCTGGGCACTTCAGGGGTGGTGGTACATATCTGCTGCCTTTGTCCCTCTGGATTCCCCAACGCCCCGTCCCCCCGCCATCCCACGACAACCACCTACCCCTAACTGTAACAGAGACTGGGTTAGCTACATCGGTCTGTACAGTCACCTACACACTCACCCTATGAGTATAAGAGAGTCATCCTCATTTGCAAAGGACCGTCAATGATGATGAGTTGTGGATGGTAGACATTCTGGGTTTAGAAGTTAACAAGTCGCTAAAATGTTAAGAACACTGCCATTCACTTGGAGCTGTGTTGTCAACAACTGATAGATTAAAACGTTCGGAAATTACAGGTGGGTAAATGATTTAGAGAGCAGATTAATCTCAGTCTGATTAAATGGGAGAGAATGTGTTTGAGAACTGAATGATCTGCTTCCCTCTTTAGTTCCAACGCTGAGGAATAAGAGAGTGAAAGGCACAAGTAAAATTTCACAGATTCAAAGAATTTAAAGTTACAAACACTGGGCAAAGAGGCTTGCACCTGTACAATGCATGGATATTGTGACCTTGCTGGTGTTTTATGTTCAGGTTATAGGTTATCAGTGGCTGCGTGGGTTTGGCAAATTGTAATAGCCTGACAGTGTTGGAGTTATTCTTTACCAGCTGTGGGTGAACAGCTGGGAATGGTAGTTCTGAGTGCTGGCAGCAGTAAAGAGCTGACGGACCTTGACTGTTTAACGTCAGAGGGCTGTTTATCACAGTGTGCACATTCTCAATCTCGTAGTGTTGCAGCTTTGATAACTACTATTGCCCACAGCATACCGACAACTGAGTAGCAGCTGCCCAGTGTAAGAGCCAGGACTCGGCGCTATCACCTGCCACCCACAGGCTCTGTCTTGTCCTGTGCCCTCCAATGGCCTGACACACCTTGTCATACCCAGGAGGCCACGCTTGTCAGCTCCATCTTCATTGCAATACCCTACAACTCTACGCACAGTGACAGTCATCCTCCTGCAGCAGTGTCAAGCACAAAGAGTCGGTCCCTAAATAAAACCCCTTTCTCCAACTCAATACCGAGCTGTTTAGGAGGTCACTGAGTCTCTGAAGGTGCAGTCACTGAGCCACAGTTGATCATTTTACAAATAATGGTGAGATACAGTCAGTGCCATGTGATGGGGAATAAATGGAAATAGATAGAACGCAGATAAAGGGGCAAAAAGAGAGAAAAATATCAAAAAGGGGTTTAGAAAATGTTGTGAACTGAGGGTCACAGACAGGCATGGGGGGGGGGGGGCGCACAGTGGCTCAGTGGTTAACACTGCTGCCTCACAGCGCCAGGGACCCGGGTTTGATGCCACCCTCGGACGCCCGTCTGTGTGGAGTATGCTCATTCTCCCCGTGTCTGCGTGGGTTTCCTCCGGGTGCTCCGGTTTCCTTCCACAGTCCAAAGATGTGCAGGCTAGGGTGAATTGGCCATGCTAAATTGTCCTGTAGTATCCAGGGGTGTGCAGGCTGGATGGATTAACAATGGGAAATGCAGGGTTACAGGGGTGGGTCTGGGTGGAATGCTGTTTGGAGGATTGGTATGGGCTGAATGGCCTGGTTCCACAATTGTAGGGATTCTATGATCATGTAACGAGAGAAAACCAGGGGGGATTCAGTGAAGGAAGGACATATAACTGGAGAGGAGGCAATGCCAGTGCAGAGTGGCTGAAAGTGAAGTGATCTCTGGGGAAGGATAGGGAATGATGGAGAGCTAGTGAAATCTAGCTTCAAGGGAGCAGGGAATGGCTGTGCAGGGAAGAAAGAGGCCAAGAGGAGACAGAACAAACAGAAGGCATTGCCTGAAGACTAGGTTAAGAACAATGATGCTGAGGGATAAGGCTCAGGGAGGGAGGTGACTCAGAGATGAACAACTATGGAGAAACAAGCAATCTTGTGCAACCCTCGACAGCAAGGGTTTTAACGCTGGACACCTCCTTTCACTCACTTCCTCACACATCTCCACCTGCAGGCTTCTTCAGAATTCGGCTTCTATCACTGAGGTTCATTATTCTCCCTGTGAATGAAACTAATCATTTGACTGTGTGCTGTTGTCTCTGTCTGTCGTTCTGCATGAATCCCAAAATGATTCTTATCCAGTCCTGGTGCTCATGATGTTTGAATGTTGAAGCTCAAAGGAACAGAACCATCTAGGGGTGCTCACCCACAGGTCCCTGAAGGCAGTGGGGCGGATCAATAGTGTGCTTAACAGGCCACTCAACATGCCAGCCTTTATCAGCGGTGGCATAGATGGCTAGACTAGCAAGGTGATGTTGGAGCTGTACAGGACATTGATCAGACCACGGCTGGAGTACTGTGTGCAGTTCTGGTCACCATGCTGTAGGAAGTATGCTATTGACCTGGAGTGGGTGCAGACGAGGTTCATGAGGATGCTCCTCAGGATGGAGCATTTCAGTGATGAAGAGAAACTGGAAAAGCTCGGGTTGTTTTCTTTGGTGCAGAAAAGGTTGTAAGCGCCCTGATAAAGGTGTATAAGTTTATGAGGGGGGTAGGCAGGCTGGATAGGAAGCACCTAATTGATTAGCCAATAAAAAAGGGAATAATCTTAAGGTAAAAGGCAGGAGATTTTGGGGGGGATTTGAGGATATCTGTTCATACCCAAAGGGTTTTAGAGTGAGGGATAATGGGAACTGCAGATGCTGGAGAATTCCAAGATAATAAAATGTGAGGCTGGATGAACACAGCAGGCCAAGCAGCATCTCAGGAGCACAAAAGCTGACGTTTCGGGCCTAGACCCTTCATCAGAGGGTCTAGGCCCGAAACATCAGCTTTTGTGCTCCTGAGATGCTGCTTGGCCTGCTGTGTTCATCCAGCCTCACATTTTATTATCTTGGGTTTTAGAGTGCACTGCCTGGGAGGGTAGTTGAGGCAGAAAACCTCACAATCTTTTAAAAGCTCTTTGATGAGCACCTGAAATGTCATACCATTCAAGGCTATGGGCCAAGTGTGAAAAATTCAGACTAGGATAGATAGGCTAGCACAGACACAATGGGTGAAGGGCCTTTCCTGTATAGTATGACTCCATGACTCTAAGTCTCTTCATCTTATCGCAGGAGGAGCCTGGAGTAAAGGCAACTGATAATTGGCTCTGAAGTTCTGCAGAAGAGTCATACTGGACTCAAAGCCTGTTTTTCTCTCTCTCCACAGATGCTGCCAGACCCGCTGAGTTTCTCCAGTATTCTCTGTGTCGGCTTGAGATTTCCAGCATCTGCAATGCTTCACTTTTACACAATGGATGATCTTCACTCAACTGCCTCAGCAGACACCAACTCTCTTCAAAAACTGTTAATTTGTAGCTAAATAGGACAGTTCTTTTGAAGAGCCAAAATGGGCACGATGGGCCAAATGGTCTCCTGTACCAGATCATTGAGCCATTATTGATTCACACATGATGGTTTAAGATTTATGTAGCTCTTTCCAAAACATATTGACATTCTCAGTAAATCTCAGTGGGGAGGCATGGTGGCTCAGTGGTCAGCACTGCAGCCTCACAGCACCAGGGATCTGGGTTCGATTCCAGCCTCAGGCTGTGTGGAGTTTGCACATTCTCCCCATGTCTGTGTGGGTTTGATCTGGTTTCCTCCCACAGTCCAAAGATGTGCAGGCTGGGGTGGATCGGCCATGCTAAATTACCCGTAGTGTTCAGGGGTGTGTGGGTTATAGGGGGATGGGTCTGGGTGGGATGCTCCAAAGGGCGGTGTGGACTTGTTGGGCCGAAGGGCCTGTTTCCACACTGTAAGAATCTAATTAGCTGGAAATGTGTGACTTTGCTTCGAGTGCTCCTCAGCCATCAAAACCAGGCTCTGAAGTGCCCTCACACCACACTCTCTGGCTACGTCAGTGCCCAGGGTCAGAGTGATTGGGTGTGGGTCATTGTCTTTAACCTGCAGAGGGTCCTGGAGAATGCTGACACACACCTCCTAACAGCCCATGGTGCCTCAGGTCAGTGAACCCAACCTTGCCAACACAGCTTGGTCACTCACTGCTCTGTATTGTAAATGACAAGTATTCAACAGAGAAGTGAGACCACGTGAACCAGCAAGACAATCAAAGCGCCGAGCCCTTCCTCTGGCTGAAGTGGAGCAGTGAGACATACAGGGACAGCCACGGAGCATTAGTCAAATCACAGCATCCAGGAGGCTGTACAGTACAAGGTTTCAATGGGAAGCACCTATGTGCAGCTAGATAGAGCCCGACTGCTCAATAACAACAAAATAAATTGAGTTGAAAGGCTCTTCATGCTCCTAATCTTTGACCAGGCCTTGCATTGGCATTCCCACACTCAGAGCACAAAGATCATTTCCAGTCGTTAGCCCCAGAGCTTGTTCATACTGACAATGTTACCTGACCTTAAAGGGTAGATATATTAACGAAGCGGTGCAGCAAGCAAGCTGTCTGTCCCAGCTTCTGTGGAAAAGGATCACTTCAGCACATGCACAGGCTTAATGGACAAACTAAGTTACCATGATAATGTGGAATGTTATCCACATTTTCCAATATAGCTGAGCAAGAAATAGCAACGGTTATGCTAAAGCTGCAGGGAGTGGGAATAAAGGAGAGGAACTGAAGTAGCAGCAGTGTACTGCACTGCAAGAGGAAAATATCTGTCATAAATAGGATGCTTTAATGCTTCACAATGTGCTATGATATAATAGGAGTGAGCTTCATTGTAACAAGTGTACTGTTGTGTATAAGACTGTTGTGCAACATGACAGAACAAAGATCAATACACCACAGGAACAGGCCCTTTGGCCCTCCAAGCCTGTGCTGCCACATTTAGTCCTTCCATAGTAAAACTGCCTTTACTCACAGGATCTGTATTCCTATATTCCTTTCCTATTCATGTATCTGTTCGAGTGCTTTGTGAATGCTGCCATTGTGTCTGCTTCCACCCACTCCTCTGGCAGCACGCTCCAGGCACTCACCACCCTTTCTGTGCAAATCTTGCCTCACTCATCTATTTTAAACTTACCTCCCACCCTGTACCTTGAACTTATGTCCCCTAGTAATTGACCCCTTCAACCCAGAAAAGTGCCTCATACTTTCCACTCTGGCCATGCCATTCAGAATCATATAAACTTCCATTTGGTCAATCCTCAATTTCCAGCATTCCAGTGAAAACAAATCCAGCCTATCCGACCTTTCTTCACTGCTAAAATCTCCCATACCAGCAAACACCCTGGTAAACCTTTTCTGTACCCTGTCCAAAACATCCACATCCTTCTTGTAGTGTGGTGACTAGAACTGTACACAATATTCCAAGTGTGGCCTGACTAAAGTTCTGTAAAGCTGCAGCATAACTTGTCTATCCTTATATTCAATGCCCCTTCCAATGAAGGCAAGCATGATCTACCTGTGCTGCCACCTTCAGTGATCTAGGGACCTGCACACCCAGATCCCTCTGCATATCAATATTCAGAAGGTTTCTGCCTTTCACTGTTAAATTTCTACCTGTATTTGACCTTCCAAAAAGCATCACCTCACATTTGCCAGGATTAAACTCCATCTGCCATTTTCCTGCCCATGCCTCCAACTGATCTATATCCTCCTGTATCCTCTGACAATTCTCCCCACCACCCGCAACTCCATCATTCTTTGTATCATCTGCAAACTTACCAATTAGACCAAATAATTTATGTAGGTCACAAACAGCAGAGGTGCCAGTGCCGATGCCTGAGGAACACCACAAGTCACGGCCTTCCATTCCAAAAAACATCCTTCTACTGCTACTCTGTCTCCTGTGACTAAGTCAGTTCTGTGTCTGGATTGCCAGTTCAGCCAATACTATGTGATTTCACCTTTTGTACCAATTTACCATGAGGGACCTTGTCAAAGGCTTTACTGAATTCCACATCGATAACATCAATCACTTTCCCTTCATCAATCATCCTCATTGCCTCCTCAAAAGTCTCGATCAACTTAGAGATGCATGACCTCCCCCTCACAAAACCATGCTGCCTATCGCTAATTAGTCCATTTGCACCTAAATCTTCTAAACCTTGTCCCTGAGAAACTTTTCCAACAATTTCCCTACCACCAATGTGTGGCTCATAGGCCTGTAATTCCCAGGGTTATCCCTGCTACCCTATTTAAACAGTGAGGCAACATTGGCTATTCTCCAATCGTCTGGAACCTCACCTGTGACCAAAGACCTCTGTCAATGCTCCAGCAATGTGTTCTCTTGCCTCACTCAATATTCTGTGGTAAACCCATCAGGACCTGGGGACTTATCTACATTAATACTTTTAAGATGCACAACACCTTTTCCATTTTAACAGGAACTTGGCTTAGAAAGTCAACTCTCCCTTCCCTGAGATCATCCTCCACCAATTCCTACTCTTTGGTGAATACTGACACAAAGTATTCATTTAGGACTTCACCTAAGTCTTCTGTCTCCACAAATAGATTCCCTCATTTATCCTTGAGGGAGCCCACCCTGTCCCTGGCTACGTTCTCGTTTTTCACATATGCAGAAAAGTCTTGGGATTTGTCTTAATCCTGTTTGCTTACAACTGTTCATTACCCCTTTTAGCCCTTCCTAATTCCTTGTTTAAGTTCTTTTCTACTTTCCTTATATACGTAGAGAGCTTCATCAGTTTCCTCTCTCTAGACCTTACTTTCTGACCACGATCATAACATCCCTGGGTCATCCAAGCTTCAAATAATGTGCCATACCTATTGTTCATTCTTGCAGGATCATGCAGCTCCTGAACTTTTATTAACTGCCATTTGAAATACTCTCACATGTCTGATGTAGATTTACGCCAAACGGTCACCTCCAATCAAAATTCTAAAGTGAGCTATATTGTAACAGAATTGTGGTGTAATGCAGAAGTGTTGCAGCAGAAATGTGCTATAATGAGATTGGGGTGAACTGCATTGTGACAGGAGTGCACTGCTAATCACAGGAATGTGCTGTAATGCACAGAAGTGTGTTGTTATGTAATAGAAAGGAACTGTAATGTGACCTGTGTATGCTCCAAGGTATTAGGACAGTGCTGCTATGTGAAAGGAGTGTCCTGTAATCATCTCGGGCATGTGATGTATTGGGAGTCTCTCAGAATAATGATCACTTTTCCATCAAGCTTCATGTCCAAGAGACTGAATGATGATGCCAAGCTGTGGCAGAGAAGGAAAGGAAAGAAAGGGAGTTCTGCTTCCTACTACATCTTAGAACATCCTACCCAAAAATGAGTGTAAGGAGAATCTTTCTCTTCAGTCACATGAAGGTCTACAGCAGGAATTCACAATCCTGAGTCATCCCCATCCTCAAATTAATCGCACTTGAGTGTGCTGTAATTGGAATATTCATTCATGGGAAATGAACATACAGCTGACTATGCCATCATTCATTACCCATTTCTAACTGCTCATCAGCCTTCTTAGACAACTGCAATTCCACTTCTGTAGATGCACTCACTATGCCGATAGGGAGAGAGTCCCAGGATTTTGACTGAGCAAGGAACGGTGATCTATTTCCAAGTCAGAATGGTGAGTGGCTTGAGAGGGAACTTGCAGGGGGTGGTGTTCCCATGTAACTGCTGCTATTGTTCTTCAAGATAATTGTGGCCATAGGTTTGTCTGAGGAGACTTGGTGCATTTCCGCTGTTGGATGATACACACTGCTGCTACTGACCATCAGTGGAGGGAGTGGATGCTTGTGGATGTGGTGCCAATCAAATTGGTTGCTTTGTTCCTAGATGGTGTTGATCTTCTTGAGTGTCGTTGCTGTTGCACCCGTCCAGGAAAGTGGGAAATATCCCTGATTTGTACCTTCTAGATGGTGGACAGGTGAAGTGTTTACTACAGGATTCCTAGCCTCTGGCCTGCTCTTGTAACCACAGTATTTATATGTCTGATTGAGCTCAGTTTCTGGACATTGGGAAGCACAAGGATATTGATTATGGGGTTCAAACAAGGGTAACATTGTTGAACATCAAGAGGAGGTGGTAGGAGTCTCATTTGTTAAGATGATTATCAACTGACGTGGGTATAGCACATTTGTTACTTGCCATGTATATTCGAAATCTAGGTGTTTCCCAGTCCAGAACCCAGGTGAAACCCCAGGCCTACAGCCCTAGTCAGGATGCCATAACCTCCCTGGTGAGGAGGGGAAGTCCTAGTTCCCTTTCTTTATTCACCCACCCATCCAGGTAGGTGCAAAGACATTAATACAAATAGGAACCCATCTCTTGCGACTACATTTTCGTAGGCCCAATGGAGCTTATCTTTTAAAAGAAGCCAATTTAACCAGAGATGGCAGGAACTGCTGATGCTGGAGAATCTGAGATAACAAGGATGTAGAACTGGATGAACACGGCACGCCAAGCAGCATCAGAGGAGCAGGAAGGCTGACATTTCGGGCCTCGACACTTCTACAGAAGTGGGGGAGGGGAAGGAGATTCCGAAATAAATACATTTAACCAGGCTTTCTTACATTAAGAAACAGTGAGTTTATTTGTTATCAAATGTAAGAAGAATTTGTAACGCAGCACACACGGACACAAATTAGAAATAAGAGTTGAGTCAGAAAGGATAAAGGCTAAAATCACCCAGATTTACATGTCAGTCTGAATTGTTCACATACAGCTCACAGATGAACTTTGGATTCATTACAGCAGAGGTTAATGGTAGCCTGGCATTGGTGGATGAACAGTGTTATCTTTGCAGTTGTTGATATTGTAGGCCGATTGAAGTTCATTTGTCTTGTTTTACACACAGTGCAGGCAGGTTATACCATACAAAGTACATTCGGGTAATAGAACAGAATGAGGAATACAATGTTAGGGCTGCAGATAGGTGCATTCAGAAGGCTGATAACAACAGGGAAAAAGCTGTTCTTGAATCTGTTGGTCTGTGTGTTTAAACTTTTACATTTTCTGCCCGATGGAAGAGGTTGGAAAAGAGTATAGCTGGAGCAAGAGGGATCTTTGACTATATCAGCTGCCTTCCCGAGGCGGCAGGAAGCACAGATGGAGTCAATGGACAGGAAGTTTGGAATAAAGGGAAAGTGAAGAACGAAAAAGAATGAAAACACTCAGCAGCCCCGGAAGTATCTGTAGATAGAGAAGCAAAGTGAAAGTTTCAGACCCATCATCAGAGTTTTTTTTTCCTAAGATTTTCAGCGGGACTTCAGAATGTAATCAAGATGTTGTGATCGTGGATTTGGGTTCAAGACCTGATTGGGGGAATCATTTCCACCAATTCCAGAGCAAACCCACTGGGATCCACAGTCAGACATAGGACCAGCTCATTTCATTAATTCATTTGAGGTTTCCGAGTGGTTCAGGACAAGTGGGAGTGGACCCCGCCGCCCCGCTCCCCCCTCCTCCCCCCCCACCACACCCTGCTCTGAAGCAAAATGGGTCCTGACTTGAATAAATTTGTCTACCACCTTAAAGAGAGAATTATCAGGGCCCCACATTCCTACAGAGACTGTAGCCCTCAAGGTACCTATCATCAAAATGAAAGATCAAAGATTAATAAAAGGGAGAATTCGCAATGAATATAGAACAGAAGGCCATTCAACCCATATTGCCTGGGCCTGCTCTTTGAAGGATCAATTGTAAAGACCACGACTTTCTATTTCTTTTGTTTTTGGACTGAGGGCTGAAAGGGGTGGATGCTGCTTTAAACCAACAGACTTGGGTGAGCAGTGGCTCAGTGGTTAGAGCTGCTGCCTCACAGTGCCAGGGACCTGGGTTGGATTCTACCCTCGGGCGACTGTCAGTGTGGAGTTTGCACATTCTCTCCCTGTGTCTGCATGGGTCTCCTCCGGGCACTCCAGTTTCCTCCCACAGTCCAAAGATGTGCAGGCTGGGTGGATCGGCCATACAAATTTTCCCATGGTATCCAGGGATGTGCAGGTTATGTGGATTGGCCATGAGAAATGCAGGGTTACATGGATAGGGTCGGGTGTTGGATCTAGGTGGGGTGCTCTTTGGAGGATCAGTGTGGATATGATGGATTGAATAGCCTGCTTCTACACTGTTGGGGTTCTAGAATAGATATCTGACTACCCTCATCTCATTTTCCAGCCCTGGGTCATAGCCCTGGTGTCTGTGTCAAAGCCAGTAAATATCTAAATATTGCTTCAATGATACAAGAATTTTGGACTCAACAATACCTTCACACACTAAGTTCTGGAATCCCACCATGCTCTGAGTGCAAAAAATTCCCCTCAAAACCCCTCCTAGCCCCTAAAATTAACGGTTGCTGACCCCTCTACCAAAGGAAAAAGTCACTCCCTATGCATTCTATTCATTCCCATCATGATCTTAAACACCTCTATCACAACCCCTTTCAATCTTTACTGTTCCATGGAAAACAACCCTAGCCTATCCAATTCTTTCTCACAGCTAGTATCCTTCAGCCCAGGCAGCTTCCTGGTGAATCTCTTCTGTGCTCTGTCTAAAAAAATTCTTATAATCTACTTTTATTATACTAGCTATCTTACCCTCATTTGTCATCTTCTCTGCCCTTTAATACTTTCTTTCTTATCATCTGCTGGTTTTAAATGCTTCCCTATCTATTGGCTTCCCACTAATCTTCACACCATTGTATGCTTTCTCTTTCGTTTTTATGCTGTCCCTGACTTCCCTTGCCAGTCATAGTTGTCTCATCCTCCACCTAGTATATTTCTTTTTCCTTGGAATGATTTTTTGCTGCGCCTCCTGAATTATCCCAGAAACTCCTGCCATTGCTGTCCACTGCTAGGCTGCCAGCTCCTCCCTCATGCCTTTGCAGTTGCCTTTACTCAATTGTAAAACCGTTGCAACCGATTTCAGCTTTGGCCTTGCAAACTGCGATGGTGAATTCGAACATGTCATGATCACAGCCCCCTCCTGTTCCTTCAGCTTCAACTCCTTAATCATGTCTTTTCCCTCTTTCTCCCCAGTTCTCTCCCTCTCCTATGCCTATTCCCAACACACCGCTGTAGTTCCCTCTCACTTCCCCACCCCAATGGCTTCATTACTCAGGGTCACCTTGGTGCTAAGGAAACTCTCAGGCCATCAGTATGAATGTTGCTGTCTGAGCTAGCATTTATTACCCCAAATTGCCCTGTGAGCTGATTGGTTTGTAAGGGCTTTCAGAGAGCAGTTCAGAGTCAACCACACTGATGTGAGTCTGGAGTCACATGTAGACCAGACCAGGTAAAGATGGCACATTTGCTTCCCTGAAGAACATTAACAAGCTTGATAGGTTTATACAACAATGGACAATGGTTACACAGTCGCATTTGTCAGGGCAGGATACAAACACCTGGCCTCACAGTGTGAGTTTCTTCCCAGTGGCGTCCATCACCTGGCACTTTATTCTGAGAGAGGTTAATCCCAGGTCACTATAAACTGGAGTGGAGTTTCACTCTGGGTCCGTTTAGACCATATGAGGTTAATCCTAGATTAATATAGGCTGGGCTTTATCCTGGGATTAATCCCCGGTCAGTTCAGACGAGGCTGGATGTTTATCCTGGGTCAGTTTAGGAGAGTCGGGGTCAGTGCTAAGTGACGTTAGTCCCGTGATTGACAGAGGCTGCTAGCTGTCGGAGTGAGCATGGCTCATTTCCACACACTCCCCAAAACAGGACATAAAATACACATAACCCCAGACCGTGCATCCCAGGAACATGCATGCTTCTCAGGCTACCTCCTGCACTGTGTGAGACAGTGCGGCTTTGTTGTACGTGCTGTCTTCTAGCTGAGCTGTGAAATCAGAGCTCTGTCTGTCACTCAAGTGGCTTTAACAGATTCCCAAGTGTTACATCAGGTAGAGCAGCTGATTACTCCTCACAGTCCTGGGCCAAAAATAATCCTGCAAATAGCTGCTGTGCTTCAGCAGAGGCCACATCACAAAATCCACCTTTTAGCAGATAAGCTATTTGGAAGGTCTTATCAGTTACATCCCTTTCAGTTTCCTCCCTCTTAGTTCCATATCTTTCAGTTTCCTCCCTTTCAGTTTCCTCCCTATCAGTTTCCTCCCTCTCAATTTCATCCTTGTCAGTTTCCTCCCTCTCAGTTTTTCCAAACTGAGCAATAAGGTGAGAGAGGTTACACCCAGTCGGGGCAGGCTGCAGCCACCTGACCTCATTGGACCTCATAGTGTAAGACCTGAGTGGGGAATCAGTGCTGGGACTCCCAATCAAAACCAGGGCTGGTTTCAGTGTCAATGATGCCTTGATTTGGGAGACCACCCAAGCTGCCTTTTACCAGATCGTGTGTGTAAGCATCATGTTGCCAGATGCTAATCCCAGTCATCCTTTGTAGTTTACAAACTTTGTTGGTGAAATAACAATTGGCTCTTTACATATGTGTGGTCCAGTATTTGGGGACTGTTTCTGGCCAGCTCTTTATGTTGGAAGCTTCTCACAGACAGGATCAACTCTGTCTATTGTCTAACTCATTTCAATGTGGTTCAGCCCAGACACACTCTAGTCCTGCCCACAATAGTCAAAGACAAAGCATTGCGAACACGTGTGTTTATGGAATATTCAGATAGCATCTGGAGGTTTCCGAAACAGCAAGGATCTTTGGTTTGAGAGGGAGAGATGCATTTAGGATGCTTCACAGTGGCAGAAAGCAGAAGTGGATTTAATTAACAACATCTGGAGCTAAGAGACAAAAATGCCTTTTGGAAAACTATTTTACCATCAATAAAATGTGGAACTCTACTACAAATTGGGAACTTTGCAGTTATTGTCTTATCTGTCTTTCCATCTGTGTGTGTTCTCTCTGAGCTCCGTGTTTGCATTGTGGGTTCTATAAGCCTGGGTCATTGGGATTGCTGAGTATTCTCTGTCCCTAATGGTGTGTGCATGCCGCATTGTCAGGAATCTGATTGCTGAGTATTGTGCTGGTGGGAGTCTGTACATTGTATTTGGGGGCGGGGGGCATATGTGCCATATATTCTCTGTTCTAGGCACTAAATTCTGTGGTCCTTGGAGTGTAAATGATGTATACTCTCTGTTCTGGGGAATGCAAGTGCTGTACACACTGTGTTGTTGACAGTGTGAATTCTGTCTCTTCTATGTCCTCCTGACTGTCAGTGTTTATTCTCAGCAAGGTGAGAGTTGTGTATTCTGTGTTGCTGGGAGCATAAGTATTGTGTATACTGTGTACTTGGGAGAGTACATTTCAGTTCTCAGGAATGTGTCTTGTGTATTCTTTTTGGGAATTATGTGTGTTGCGGATTTTCCATTCTAAGGCACTTGAGTGTGGTGTATACTGTAAAATTAGGAACACAAGTGCAGTGTTTTCTCAGTTTTCTGGAATTGCATGCTGAATTTTGTGTGCCTGGAGGAGAGTATGTTGTTACAGAATCAAAAAGACATACAGTACAAAAGCAAATCCTTTGGCCCAACTCATCCATGCTGACCATGTTCCACAAACTAAACTAATTATATGTGCCTGAGTTTGGCCCATAATCCCTCTAAATATTTCCTATTTATGTACCTGTCCAAATATCTTTCAAATGTTGTAATCGTACCCACGTCTACCACTTCCTCTGATAGATCATTCCACATATGAAGTACCCTTTGTGTGAAAAAGTTGTTTCAAATCTTTCCCCTCTCGCCCTGTAAACCTGTACCCTCTAGTTTTGGACTCCCTAACCCTTAGCTTTGCTATTGAGCCTGTCTAAGATCCTCATGATTTTATAAACTTCTACAAAGTCACCCCACCTCCTATGCTCCAAGGAAAAAAGTCGCAGCTTCTCCTTATAACCCAAACACCTGTGTGTTCTCTGACCTTGGGAGGTGAGTGATGTGCATTCTGTGCTGCCAGGAATATGAGTATTGTGTGTTTTGATACCAGAGGTGTGCTTGCTTGTATGTACTGCAATCACAGGAGATTAAATGCTGTGCATTATCTCATCTTAGGGTTGAGAGTGCTGTCTGTTCTTTGATCTTGTGAGTGTGATTGTTATGTATGCTGTTATTTTTGGAATGTGATGAAACTGTGAGATTTATCTATGTGTTTGAAAATTACTTACAGTTTGGGCTCTTAGTATTTAAGTTAGCCACATGTATATGCTTGTGGAAGCTCTGAGGAAGGATTACTGAACCCGAAACATTGACTCTGTTTTTCCCTTCACAGATGCTGCCGGACCTGCTGAGCTTTTCCAGCAACTTCTGTTTTCGATCCTGGATATGTCTGCGCAATTAGCTTTAAAATATTCAATATCCATAATTCTAAGTGAGAGGAAGTTACCCAGAATCCTGAGGGAATGGCCTAGGAGGCTCAGCAGAAGATCTTTCGAAACACCAACTTTCATTTTGAGCAGGTTTTGGGAAGTTGTTCAGAAAAGAAGCATATATTGAACTCTGAAGTGCTGTGAACTCTTTCAGTGGAGTGTCAATAGCTGCACAGAAATCCTAATGAAGGGAGTACAACTTAGTGAGATTATTTTAGAATATGAAGTTATTTTAATCACACGCTAGAGTATTGGTGGAAAAAAGCTCATGATAAATTTTTGACTTTTCTTAAAGAAAAGAACACAAGGAATTGAAGTGATATCAACAATAGTGTTAGAATTCTTACTGAATTTTCATTGTTTCACTTTATTCTTTTTATCAGTCTTGGATTATAACTGTGAACTGTAAGCAGCTGTGAACTGTAACTGTGGACTGTGGGCAGCAGCTTGTGTTCAGGAAATTACCTGGGAATTGGCACCCGCAAGCCTGAGAGGAAACATAATGGTCAAACACAGGAAGGGGCCAAAGAATTTGAATTGGTCTTTGGCTTGTCTTTCTCAGAGAAGTTTGGCTATTGATCGTACAGCATGAAGATTTTAAAGCTCACTACCTAATCTCCAATTATCAGCTATTGCAGATTCAGAGAACAGAAGTATGTTATATGTATTACTGAAATTCATAAGTTATATGTATTACTGAAACCTCAGAGTGAACTGAAGAGATGGCATGGATTGGGTCTTCAGAAAATAAATCAAGAAACAATCATCTATATGCATCATAAAAGCCACTTAAGAAATCTGGCCAGTTATAGTTAATTTAGCCTTCAACTGTGTTTGCTTGTCTGTCTGTTTGTTTGTGTGAGTGCGGCAAAAACAAAGGTTATTGGGTTTAAATCATTGGCATTAATTAGATTGCTCTGCTAAATTTACCGTATTATCAATAAATTTCTAAGTCTTTTGTTTAAGCTACAAACTTGGTATCTGGAATTGATGAATCAAAGGGACTGGAACTGGTTATTCAAAAGTCCTGGTCAGGAATTATTGGGGTAAATTTTGAGGGTCTTTGAAGGTTTTAATTTTACTCCATTGCGAATACAGTGGTAGAAGCTGATTCACCTGTCTGTATTCATCTCATAACAATAAGTTTAGCACAGGAAGGAAGCCAAATCTACAGCATATAATAATAATTAAGAAAGAGTTTTCTAAAGATCCATGAGAAATGTTGCAATTTTAATTACTTCAAGCTGATTGACACACTAACAAAGGAGAGCATTCCTCTACTTTAGGAAACAGCTGGACTGGGTCTTGCTATAGGTACAACACTGTATAGATGTTCTTTTGTTCTTTTGGGGAAAGGACAGGAAAGTGGGTGTGGGGAATGCTGCATCTGCCATGATCCTATTGAATGGCGAAGTAGGGTTGAGGGGCTGAATGGCCTATTTGTGTTCCTATTTCTTATTTTTTTAGAATTGCAACATTACTTTTAAGCTGTACTGGGGCATACTGATTCTAATGCAAAGATACCGTTTGAGTTCAATCTATAAAGACTGCTTTGAGTTATTTTAATGTGTTTAAAATCTGTACCTGTGTTACAAGGGAATTGAGTGTTTTCTTCCCGTTTATCTTCATTTCTGTTGTTAATTTTGTTTTATTATTGACTCAAAGTGTGTGTCATTGTGCCTTATGTTGTAAAAGGGTCAGTCACGTAACAAAAATTAGTTTAAAACTTATAACCTATTGAGCCTGTTTCCTGGTCAGAGATCCATCCAGTACTAAAAGCAAATGGGAATTATCTGGGACGATTGGGGCCATTAGGTCACAAAAGGGAGTGAGAGTTCTGAGTACACTATAATCACAGAAATGTGGGCGTTGTGTATTCTGTGTTCATAGGTCTGTGAGTATTGTATATACTGTAATCACAGGAGCATCAGTACTCTCACTAGAGATGGCCATTGCCTGGCATTTGTGTGGCACAGAAGCTGCTTGCCACTAGTCAGCGAACATCCCTACTTCTGACCTTATGGTAGAAAGGAGGCCATTGATGAAGCAGCTGAAGATGGTTGGGCCTAGGTTACTATCTTGAGGAACTCCCACATAGATGTCCTGGAGCTGAGATGACCTCCAACAACTTATGTGTCAGGTATGACTCCAAACAGCAGAGTTTTCACTCTGATACCCATTGACTCCTGTCTTACTGGAGACCACACTCAGTCAAATATAGCCTTGCTATCAAGGCCTGTCACTCTCACCTCTCCTCTGGAGCTCAGGTCTTTTAAACCAAAGTTGTAATGAAATCAGGAGCTGAGTGGCCCTGGCTGAACCCAAACTGGGCATCACTGAGCAGGTTATTGCTGAGCAGGTACTGCTCGATAGCCACTGTTACTGACACCTTCCATCACTTTACTGATGATCGAGAGGAGACTGATGGGGTGGTAATTGGCTGGTTCGGGATTGTCCTGTTTTTGTCAGGCAGATGCCAGTGTTGTAGCTGGACTAGAACTGCTTGGTTGGGCGAGCGGCACATTCTAGAGCACAAGTCTTCGGCACGATATTTATAAACAAATGAAAGAGGTTAACCAGGTAAAGAGTAGGGCCCACTGGGGACCAAGGGGGCAACTTGTGTGTGAAGCCACAAGATGTTGTTTGAATGAATACTTCTCTTTGCTCTTCACTCTGGGAAAAGAGAACAAAGCTATCGAATTCAGGAAAGGGGCTATGAAGAACTTGTACAGTTTGACATAGGAAGCAGGGAGGTACCGGGGACTCTGTCAGGCTTAAAAACAGACAGATCTCTTTGCTCCGATGAATTACATCCCAGGCTGCTTTGGGAGATTAGGTAGGAAATTTCAGGGGCTCTCACGCTAGTTTTTAATTCTTACCTGGCCACGGGGTACGAGCCAAAGGATTGGAGGATGGTTAATGCCGTTCCTCCTTTCAAGAGAAGTGGTAGAGGTGACCCAGGAAATTGCAGATCGACAAGTCTCTCATCAGTGGTCAGGAAACTATTGGATAAAATTCTGAAGGAGCCCATTTGGAAAGAAATGGGTTTATAGGGGGTAGTCAGCATGGCTGTGTCAAGGAGAGGTCATGCCTTAGAAATTGTGTGAGAACTTTTTGAAAATGTGATCTGGCAGGTGGATGAGGGACGTCCAGTTGATGTAGTTTACATGGATTTTAGCAAAGCTTTTGACAAGTTCCCACATGGGAGGCCAATTGAGAAGGTTAAAGCACATGGGATTCAGGGAAACCTGGTGAGATGGATCAGAAACTGGTTTATTAATAGGACTCAAAGGGTAATGGTAGAAGGCTGTTTGAGTGACTGGAGGCTGGTGTTCAGTGTATCACAAGGATTAGGACAGGGGCCCTCATTGTTATATAATTAAATGATGTAGATGAAAACGTGGGGAAGTTGTTCATCAAATCTGCATACTACACCAAGGCTGATAGAGTGGTTAATAGTGGAGGGGTTCTGGTTCGGCAATCAGTAAATCTGCTAATGTTCAGGTGATTCAGATCAACCCCCAGATCCCTGGTTCTGACACTGGACTTCATTTAGGAATTTGAAGTGACGAAGACAGTAGACAGGTGCTTCAGGGTAAAAAGTCTCAGCATTTATTAAACGCAAAAGGTAACAGTATCACAAGAAATAAAAAGGCAAATGTAATAGACAGGGAAATAATACAAAGGTTAATATTTTACGAGAACTAAAAAGGTAAATACAAAACAGTGAAAGTGATAGATCAGTTATGAGCACAGGCTAGTTACAATGAGACACAGAACTGTAGTTTGAAACACAGACACTTTAGTCAGACTTCCTGACACTGGGTGCCCTGCACCGCCACCTACCCACCTTGACGTACCTGCTAGTTAGATTGGATACATTGGTCTCAAGGAAATAGGCTCACCGCTGGGCATACGCACGTTTCGAACTACAGCTTGCCACAGCTGGTGCATCACTGAAGACTTCGGATGGTATAGGCCTTCAGTCTGAGTTTTCTTTCTTTGTGCTGGTTTTGTGAGCCGGTTTTCACCCCAAGTGTGTCTGAGGGTTTGTTAGGCAGGTCGGTGGCTCTCGGAGGTCTTTAGATCTGCTGGTCATGGTGGGTTGCCATTGGTTCCCCTGGTATGGAATAGGCCTGTGTCAGTAGGCTTCAGGGACATAGCAGTAACCCTCTTCTGAAATGCCTCCAAACCAGTTACATCTCTCCTCAAGTAAGGAGACCAATCTATACACACTTCTCCAGCTGCGGTCTCACTAATGACTTGTACAGTTGCGGCAACACTTCCCAACTTTTACACTCTGTTCCTTCAGCATTAAATTCCGAAGTTCCATTTGCATTCCTGATTACCTGCTGTCCCTGCAAACTAGCTTTCTGTGATTCATGCACAAGGACATCCAGATCCCTCTGCACCAAAGCACTCTGAACTTACTTTCCATTTAGATAAGATGTTCCATTCTATTCATCCGATTAAAATGAATACCCTCACACTTACTTAAAATCCATCTGCCAGATAATGGCCCATTCACCAAGACTACCATATCCATTTATACATTCCTTATTTCTTCAGTGTTTTCCTGAGTGTGAGCACTCTAATCTCATGAGTGTCTTAAGTTCACTGTAATTTCTGCTTTGGGGATTGTGAGTATTTCCAATTCCTGACATTACACGTGCAGTGTACTCTGTGCTGTCAGGATTAGATGTGCTGTGAACTCTCAACTCTCAGGAAACAGAGTGCTGTGCACACAATGTGTTCCATGTATTGAACAGTGAGCATTCTCTGCTCCTGGGAATGTGAGTTCTGTGTATGCACTGTTTTTGGGTGTGTTTTTTTGTGGCCCAGTATTTATTTGCCTTTCCCAAGTTGCCCTTGAGGAGGTGATAGTGAGATGCCTTCTTGAACTGCTGTGGTCTTTAGGGTGAAGGCAGACCACAATACTCTTCGGGAGGGAATTCCAGGGTTTTGATCCAGCAACACCAAAGGAACTGTGACACATTTCCAAGCCAGAAAGATGAGTCTACATGATGTGTATTCTCTATTCTCAGGAGCTTAAGCCCATGAGGACTCTCTGATTGTGAATACCGGGCGTACATTGATCTCAAGAATGTGATAGCAGTGTATATTCTGACCTCAGGAACGTTAGTGCTGTATTTTCTGTGTTGTTGGAGTGTGCATGGTGCATAGTCTTAGTTCTCTGGAGTGTGAGTGTCATGTATTCAGTGTTCTTGGACGACCCTGCCCTGGGAAGAACATACTCAGCGTACCTGGATTCCTAGACACAAACACCACCAATGTTGCCCAATCAAACCTCCCAGGTTGACGAGCTGTGTTGTACAGCAGGCTTTCTCCACCCTGACTGCAGAACATGGGACTGCACCGAGACATATTGGGAGCAGAATCAGCTTGGCTTCATGACAGGGAACTCATGTCTCAGCAATTTCTTCGAGTTTTTTTGAAGATGTCTCAAACAGAATAGATAGAGGGAGACGCGTAGATGTGCTGTATTTGGGATTCCAGAAGACTTACACAAGGTATCTCACAAAAGATTTGAGTCATAAGAGCACATGGAGTTGGAGGTAGTATACTAGTGTGGATAGAGAATTGGCGAATATGTGAATAGTTCTTTTTCAAGTTGGCAACCTATAACCAGGGCCAGGAGATTCCACAGGGATCAGTGCTGGCACCACAACTGTTTGCAAGATATATTTAGGATTTGGAGGAAGGAAGAATGTACGGTAGCCAACTTTGCAGACAAAACAGAAATAGGTGGAAAGGCAGATTGTGAAAGAGATATGAACAATTAAGTAAGTGAGCAAAATGTTGACCCCATTTTGATGACATGTATGATTTGGCAAAATGTGAAGCTGATCATTTTGGAAGGGGGAAATGAAAGAATAGAGTTTTATTTAAATGGAGAAAAGCTGCAGAAAGCTGCAGCACAAAGGGATTTGAGGGAACTTGTGCATGAAACACATGAAGCTAGCATACAAGTGCAGCAGGTTATCAGGAAGGCTTATGGAATGTTGGTCCTTATTTCAAGGGGTTTAGAGTATTAGCACAGGGAAATCTTACTGCAACTGTACAAGGTTCTGGTGAGGCCACATCTGGAGCACTGTCAGCAGCTTTGGTTTCATTTTTAAGGAAAATTATCGCTTCATTGGAGGCAGTTTGGAGAAGATTCACGACGATCACCCCTGGTATGGAGGATTATCTTATGAGCAAAGGGACTCTATTCATTGGAGTTTAGAAGAATGAGACATGGTCTCATTGAAACATATAGGATTCTTAAGGGGCTTCATAGAGTAAATGCTGAGAGGATGTTTCTTCTCATGGGATAGCCTAGGACCAAAGGGCATTATCTCAGAATAAAAAGGGATCCAATTTAAGACCAGGATGAGGAGGAATTTCTTCTCTTGGAGGGTTGTGAATAAAGCTCCCAGAGGTGATGGTTTTCCAGGCGGTTGGATTCAGCTCCGTGGAACTTGATTGGCCAGGAACTGCTTGGAGATGTATGCTTCTGGAGGTAGCATTGGCGAGTCCATGAGGAAAGGTATCATCGTCTACAAGCAGAAGGGGGAGAGGGAGGAAATTAGAAATCGGTGGCCAATTTCACTGCTGAATGTAGATTACAAAACCCTCTCTAAGGTCATTACCAACCAGGTCAGATATGCTCAGACATAATGGGAACTGCAGATGCTGGAGAATCCAAGATAACAAATTGTGGGGCTGGATGAACACAGCAGGCCAAGCAGCATCTTAGGAGCACAAAAGCTGACGTTTCGGACCTGAAGGGTCTAGGACCAAAACATCAGCTTTTGTGCTCCTAAGATGCTGCTTGGCCTGCTGTGTTCATCCAGCTCCACACTTTGTTATCAGAAGCAGATGTGCCCTCTGATCAGTGATTCACCCTGACCAAACCTGTGCTGCACCAGGCAGGATAACCTCTGTGAGCATCGCCTTCCTCAGGGATATGATCACATACAGGCAGGACACGGGGGTGGACACCTGCCTCATCAGGCTGGACCAGGAGAAGGCCTTTGACACGATATCACACAGCTACATAGGACATGTTCTCCAAACATGCGGGAATCAGAAAGCTTTCCGATCATATTCGCAACCAGGCAGGGCTGGCCACTCTCTCCTGCCTTGTTTGTATGATGTATAGAGCCTTTTGCTGATTCTATCAGGAAGGATACGAGCCTGAGAGGGGTGACTGTTCCAGGCAGCGGAGGCCAGAAGGTCAAAGTCCCCCTGTACACAGATGATTTTACTATTTTCTGCTCAGAATCGCTTTCAGTGCGCAGACTCATGAGCTTCTGTGACCAGTTTGAACTGGCCTCAGGGGCCAAGGTAAATTGAAGCAAGTGCGAGGCCATGTTCTTTGGGAACTGGGCCGACCGATCCTTTCACCACCAGGACCGATTGCCTCAAGGTGCTGGGAATATGGTTTGGAGGGGACAGTGTACGCATTAAAATCTTCGGAAAAGCACGTCGCCAAAGTGAAGCAGAAACTGGGCTCCAGGGAGCGCAGCCCCCTCTCCATTGCAGGTCATCAGGTGTGAGGCATTCTCTCTGTTGTTGCACATGGTGCAGATCTGGCCCATTCCCCAAACCTGCGTCATTACAGTCACCCAAGCCAGCTCCCAGTTTATCTGAAGGTCTAAGATGGACCATATCCATAGTAACAATGTGTACAAAGCTCTCGATAAGGGAGGGAAGAGTGTACACAACACTATCCTGATCCTGATGGCTATCTGTGTGCATCTGCATCAAGCTGTGCGTAGACCCTCAGTATGTAAACTCCAAGTGTCACTACACACTGTGGTTCTACCTGTCCCCGGCGTTGCGCAGGATGAGACTGGCCTCATTGCTGTGGAACACTCCCAAGCATTTGGACTGCCCCATATCACCTGTTCCTTCGTGGAGAAATTTGTGAGTCCACAAGGAAGTGGTCAGCACGAAACTCTGCAGGAAAAGGAGAGGGTGGATCCTGTTGGAATGTTCCTTGAGTAGATTGTCAGTCATTTGGCAAAATGCCTTATCGCCAGAACCTTCCAACAAGCGCCAAGACATCGCTTGGCTGGTAGTGAGAAGGGCACTACCTGTGAGACCCCTCACGTACACCCGGACTCTCTACACCACCACACGCTGCCCTCGAAGTGCCTAGCGGGAGGGAGGGGACGTGGTTTTGAAACTGTCACACACATCTCCTGCCGGACTGTGCCATTACAAAGGAAGTGTGGAGAGAGGTGCGTTGGTTCTTGTTGAGGCTCATCGCAAGCGGATCCGTAATGCAGGGCTCTGTGCTCTATGCTCTGTTCCCCAGGATGCACACTAAGACAAGCATTGGCAGTGCCCGGAGGACAGTCAAGCCAGTGAATGACTCTCTTTGGTCTGCCCAAAAATTCCAGAGCAAGGAGTTAACCTTGACCTAGTTGCACACTGGGCACATTCCAAGGTCCAGGATTGTGTGCTGAGGGACGCATGAAAGCCTGGGGTAGCTGTTGATAAGGCATAGTCTGGAAAGACCCTATCTGAGGCATTCAGCCAAAGTACAATGAGGGCCCATTCAGTTATTGGATTCCCCCAACACCTGAAATGTATATAAACATAGTCCTGTACAAGGAAGATAACAAAGTGTGGAGCTGGGCGAACACAGCAGGCCAAGCAGCATCTTAGGAGCACAAAAGCTGATGTTTCGGGCCTGGGCCCTGAGGAATGTTTACTGGATAGAGTCAAACTCCAGTGCTTGTTTACAACAACAGCAACAGTTCCGAACATAGTTTCGTAACTACAATACTGAAAATCACAGAAATCTTTTCATTAGGAAACTTTCATCTCTCTTAAGGACAATCCATATCTGTCAACCTGCTCTAAAAAACTCTGTTGGCATTTCCACGGTTGTGACAAATTCCAACATTCTGAAGGATTCGGCAATGGTCTACATCAGAGGAACAGGAAAAAAATCAACATTTCAAGTTTACACCCTTCATCAGGAAGGCGCATCTCACCCAGACCCACCCCCTACCTCTGATGCTGCCTGGCCTGCTGTGTTCCTCCAGCTCCACACTGGGTTAATGACATCCTGGTGAATCCCCTCTGCATCCTTCCCTGCATCCGCTCACTGAAATACCTTTCATTTTTGAGTTGTACAGACAAGCAAACAGGCTAAGGGGGTAAAAATAATACCTGTACCTTGGGGAGAGAGTTACAAATGGTTTGTTAATTATGACATTGCTATTTGTGGGAGTTTGCAGTTCAAGTGTCAACTGTTACATTACAACAGAAGTTGAATAAAGCCAAGACACGGTACTGAAGCACATACCTGTTTAAACGCATGGCTGCCAAATGTCCCATGATCATAACAGGAGAAACAGGAGCTGATTTGTTGTGATAGCAATCTACTTGGCTGAGGCATTGTTACGAAGTTAGAAATGGAGAACTAAAGACTCTCCAAACTCCCAGATAATTTAAAAGTAACATAAGGCATCAACAAATTCCTTTCCATTTGCTGAGGACAGACTCTCTTGTATAAATGCATGTCACTTACAGTCAAAATGAACGAACAACATAATAAAGGTAACAAAGTATGAAGCTGGATGAACACAGCAGGCCAAGCAGCATCTCAGGAGCACAAAAGCTGACGTTTTGGGCCTAGACCCTTCATCAGATGAAGGGGGATGGGGAGAGGGTTCTGAAATAAATAGGGAGAGAGGGGGAGGTGGACCCTCTCCCTGTATTTATTTCAGAACCCTCCCCCCATCCCCCTCTCTGATGAAGGGTCTAGGCCCGAAACGTCAGCTTTTGTGCTCCTAAGATGCTGCTGGGCCTGCTGTGTTCATCCAGCTTCACACTTTGTTATCTTGGATTCTCCAGCATCTGCAGTTCCCATTATCTCAGACCCCTACATAATAAAGGTAATTGATTATATGCTTTTGGTGGTTATTATGGCAATTAGCACAACTGGATTGCTCAGCAAATGCATTTCGATTGGGGAATTAGATCCAGCTGTAGTTCTTATTGAGGCTCCGCCGAGGGCCAGTACGGTGGCTCAGTGGTTAGCAGTGCAGCCTCACAGCACCAGGGACCTGGGTTTGATTCTAGCTTCAGGTAATTGTCTGTGTGGAGTTTGCACGTTCTCCCTGTGTCTGTGTGTGTTTCCTCTGGGTGCTCCGGTTTCCTCCCACAATCCAAAGATGTGCAGGCTAGGTGGATCGGCCATGGGAAATTGCCCGTAGTGTTCAGGGGTGTGTGGGTTATAGGGGGATGGGTCTGGATGGGATGCTGCAAGGGGTGGTGTGGACTTGTTGGGCCGAAGGGTCTGTTTTCACACTGTAGGGAATCTAATCTAATCTCCATGATAACCCTGGGCTGGTTGAGTATGGTCTGCACTCTGCTAAAGGAGCGACCAAAGGAACGTGTCGATTGATTTGATTCACCAATCGTACAAAACTTCATAAGTCACACAACAACAGGTTTATTTGGGATCACACCAGCTTTCGGACCTGATGAAGGGGCTGTGCTCCGAAAGAATCCCTATAGTGTGGAAGCAGTCCATTCGGCCCATTGAGTCCACAACGACTGTCTGAAGAGCATCCTAACCCAGACCCACCTCCTACCCAAACCCTACATTTCCCACCCTGGACACTATGGGCAATTTAGCATGGCCAATCCACCCAAACCTGCACATATTTGGACTGTAGGAGGAAACCGGGGCACCCGGAGGAAACCCACGCAGACACGGGGAAAATGTGCAAACTACGCACAGACAGTAGTCAGGTCCCTGGTGCAGTGAGGCAGCAGTGCTAACCACTAAGCCCCCTGTGTGATGCCAAATAAATCTGTTGGACTATAGCCCACTGTCGTATGACTTCTAACTTTGTCCACCCCTGTCCAACACCGGCACCTCCACATCATCAAAAATTCATGTATCTGGCATTGCACTGGCACTAAAATTCATGCATGACATTATTCAGTTGAGTGTTTCCAAAATGACAGGGTAACTGTGTTGCAAAACATCATTCACATAGCCACTGCTGAGTAGCAGCATGAAACAGCGTAACCTACGATGTTTTGAGATAATTTTTTTTCAGGATAATTGGAGCTAGACCAGACAGAGTTAATATGAGAAAGTAACAGCCTTGGTCCATTGGTGAGTTTGTGCAATGCGCATCAATCTGTCCAGGCTCTCTCTGAATTTGGGTGGCACGGTGGCTCAGTGGTTAGCACCGCTGCCTCACAGAGCCAGGGACCTGGGGTCAATTCCACCCTCAGGTGACTGTCTGTGTGGAATTTGCACATTCTCCCTGTGTCTGTGTGGGTTTCCACCCACGGTCCAAAGGTGTGGCCATGCTAAATTGCCACAGGGTATGCGGGTTAGGGCAGGCTATCAGGGTTCGGGTCTGGGTGGGATGCTCTAAGGGTCAGTGTGGACTTGTTGGGCCAAAGGGCCTGTTTCCACACTGTATGGAAATATCATAAATCTACAGTTTTAAATAAAGTACTCAATTTTTGCATCAAGGTTACACAGTGAGCAAATGGAGGATTCCCCAGTCACCAGTCAATGAATACACTTACGTCACGTGTGACTAGTCTTATTAGCAATATTTTATGTGTCACATCTGAATTATCAAGAAATAGATAGTCTACTATTTGTAAGCAATTTTAAAATAGTTCATTACTTTTATGAAGCAGAATCAGTTTAAACATGAAACAGTAGCGAAATGGATAGGAACAGTGTACAATCTGTGATAGTTGAGTGGTTTATTGATAGCAGTGGTTAAACAGACAGTTAACACTGAGTGCACTGTTGTCAGTGGCTGTCTAACCAGTCTGGTAGGGACCCTCCCCAGCTTCACCATCCCAGTCAAAAGAAGGCATCTGCCTACCCTCTGAGGGTGAGAGAACTGCCTCGTGTCTCTGAGCATACATTGTTGTAGCTTATTCCAAGGCTTTTTGGGAGTTTGCCTTGTTAATAACTCTTTGAAGCTCCCCGTCTAATGTGCACAAAAACAAGCAACCCCAAAATGTCGGAATGATCAGCTCCCACTTTGCCTAACAGCCAGCTCAAGGTTCACTTTAATCCAGGAATATCTCCCGGCTCTTTCTAAACGCTTGCACAGATAGAGGAGAGCACAAGGCATCATCCTGGGATGTCACCTTGGAAGGATAGCCCAGATGAGCAAAACGCTTCCAAGACTTGTTCATGTGTGTCGCCAATGGGAGAAAAGGAAAGGTTTCTCTGCTGAAGTGACCTTATGTTGTGCGTGACAATTCTTAGTGTTTACAGGAGGGATAGAAAGACTTACCATCATTCAATGGAGTCCCATTTTCTCACATACATTGAGCCCCAGGCCTTAGCACACCTTGAGAGCTGGGTGCAGAAATAAAGCGCATCAAAGCGATCCTGCTAACACCCTCCCTAACGTGGCACTGACTGAGTGGCAGGTGCTTCGGGTACTCCTCAATTCTAACCTTGTCAGCCCAATGGAACTTGGTATCTTTTTTATACTGGAATGCTTGAGCTTTTGAGGACTACACAGAACACTGTAGCAAATTGGAAATGAGCCCTTCCATGGTCCCTAACAGTGACAGGCTCCTGCCTCTGAGGCTGTCCTCCACCCTGTGTTGGGGATACAAATCTCTGTTAATGGGCTAATCAGGGAGCCAGATATATTGAATACTTTGAACACCTTCTCAACTGAAAAGAAATTTTACAAAAAGGGCCCTTGGAAAAGAGGTTGACTGTTTAAAGCAGGGTGTGATCCACATGCTGATCGCAAAAAAAAATCAAATGACCTTGGATGAATAGCCAAACAAAGTCTTTTTAGAGAGGCATACAGCATGCAAGTAGACCGTTCAGTCCAAATTGCCCATGCTGACCAAGTTTCCCAAACTAAACTAGTCCCATTTGCCTGTGGATTTCCCATCCAAATGCCTTTTAAATGTTGTAACTGTGCCTGTATCAAAGAAAAATGTGACGGGATTTCACATGGAAAAAGATGGTTTACTTAGGAAGATTGCCGAGCATGGATTTCTAAAGATGCAACTGTGTAGAATTGACTTGGTGGGGTTAAGGCCAAGATAGGTCTTAAGCAAAGTTGGGCATGAGAAACACGCAATGGGAGTGACGTTGTTAAGACATATACACGGATAAAGTACAGCTTAGCAAAAACTTTGCAAGGAAAGTTGTAGGTCAATGCTTGAAAGGGACTGCAGCAACAAGGATGCAAAATTGGCTGAGTGAGCGGAAACAGAGCGTAATGGTCAAAGGATATTTTTTTGGGACAGAGGTGAGTTTGTAATACAGCTCCCCAGGGGCTCAGTTTTGGGACACTTGCTTTTCCTGATATTTATTAAGGACCCGGATCCTGCCATGCAGGGGACAATTTCAAGTCTGCAGTTGACGCTAAACTTGGGAAAATTATAAACTGGGAGGAGGACAGTGTGGAAATCCAAAAGAAATTGACAAGTTGATGGAGTAGGCAGATAATTGAGAAATGAGATTCAGTGCAGAGAACTGTGAAGAGCTGCATTTGCTTGGAAGAACATCGAAAGACAATCTAGAGTCGGGGCACAATTTAAGAGTGTGCGGATGGTTGGGGCCTGGGGTATGTGTGCACAGATTGTAGAAAGTGGTAGCTGTGAAAAGATTTAGTCAAACTATCCAAGATCCCCAATTTACCCAACTGATGATTTTGGGTTAAAAGAAAGCACACAGCTTTTTGTTCATAATGAGAAAATATCTCTTTATTACAGACAATTTCCCTTTAGTCAATGACAATGAGGGAATATGAATTGTAAAATTATAAATCTGTAGCTTAAACTGTATCCCTTCTTGAAAGCCCTTTTTCAAACACAAGCAGACACAAAAAAAAGCAGGCTGGATTTCCAGGACACTACCCCACTAGGTGGTGTCACTGGTGACAGTGAAGGAGTTCTAGATGCTTCTTCCCTTCCTCCTCGTCTGTGACACCAAGGCTATGGACCAAGCACTGGGAGGTGGGGCTAGAATAGTTGGATGTTTGTTTCTGACCTGAGCAGACTTGATGGGCTGAATGGCCACTTTCTGTGCTGCGGCTCTCTATGACTCTTTCTCTTCTGCATGGTGTGGTCCACAAGTGCCAGGCGCTGACAGCCGTGCCCATGAGGTAATGTTTTATGATCTGACTTTCTGCATTGCCACCGGCCGAGCTCTGAACCACACAGTCTCCGTTTGCACCCTCTCCATTTCTGGCGCCATTCACTCAACCTTTCTTCAGCGCCACCACATCCTTTCTATAACAAAGAAAATGGAACTTTTCACAGTAAGAGTCAGATACTGTTCCTTTTGTAAGGGGGCACAAACAATTAACTGAATTATCAGGAAAACACAGTGAGCTTAATGATTCCAAATCAAACTTAGTTCTGATATCAAGGATCTCTCCAGTCTCACTGCTGCCCACTAGTGCCGGAAGGTCTCAGTGCGCCAACAAGCACTCTGCCCACACTGAGGATGCAAATATGGCAAAGTGGCAGGCAGGCAGCTGAGTTAAATGATGTCCTCTGCAGCACAGTGCAGGGCCTGAGGTACACCACAGCGTTAAAGCCTGGGAACGGCCCTTCAATGAACTTCTGTAACCTACGGTCACCCTGCATCAGTGCAAAGGGTCAAAATGAAATGAGGAGCTGTACATGCTCAGGTGTTGTGGAAGAGAAGCTTTAACCTTCCTACTCTGTGTGAATATAGACAGATGCACCCACGTTGCAGGAAGATGACAAGAATTGCTACAAGGCACCAGGGACATAGAACAGTGCGGCGCAGGAACAGGCCCTTCGGCCCACCACACCTGATCCAACCAGGATGCCGTTCTAAACTAACCCCATCTGTTTGCAGATGGCCCATATCCCCCCGTTTCCTGCTGGTGCATGTGTCTGTCGTGATGCCTCTTAAATGTTACTGCTGCATCTAATTCTACCATCTCCCCTGGCAGCACCTTCCAGGCACCTACCAGCCTCTGTGTAAAACAACTTTCTTTGCACATCTCTTTTAAACATCCCCGCTCTCATCTTAAATCTATGCGTGGAAAGTTCTTTACGCAGAGGGTGGTGGGTGCCTGGAACACATTGCCAGCGGAGGTGGTAGAGGCGGGCACGATAGCGTCATTTATGATGTATCTAGACAGATAGATGAATGAGCAGGGAGCAGAGGGATACAGATCCTTGGAAAATAGGCAACAGGTTTAGATAGAGAATCTGGATCAGCGCAGGCTTGGAGGGCCGAAGGGCCTGTTCCTGTGCTGTAATTTTCTTTGTTCTTTGTTCTATGCCCCCTAGTATTTGACATTTCCACTCTAGGAAGAAGATTTTGGCTCTCTCATTTTATCCATGCCTCTCAGAATTTTATATATTTCTGACAGATCACCTGGCCAGGTTCATTCCCCAAAACAAGGTCTAGTACAGCCCCTTCTCTAGTCGCACTACCCACACATTGTTTCAGGAATTCTTCCTGGATGCCCTGAACACATTCTGCCCCATCTAACCCCCAGGCACTACGCCAGTCCCAGTCAATATTGGGGAAGTTAAAATCACCCACTTTAACAAACTTGATCTGCTTACACCTGTGTTCCTCTATCTCCTGCTGGCTATTGGGAGGTCTATAGTAAAACCTCAGCATAGTGAGTACACATTTCTTACTCCTGAATTCTACCCCTATGGACTCATTGGATGAGCCCTCCAAACTGGCCTCCCTTAATACAGCAGTGACAGTGGATAATGCAGAGTGGACTGAAGGAACTTGGCAGGTCAGGCAGCATCAGCGAAGCAGGAAAATTGTTGTTTCAGGTCAGGACCCGTTCTCAGAACTCAGCTGAGGCTGTGACGATGCTGTGACATTCTCCTTCATCAGTGGCACAATTCTTCTATCCCTTTCACACACCGGTCTATCTCACCTGAAACATCTAAACCCTGGTACATTGAGCTGCCGCCCTGACCTTCTCTGAACCAATTCTGTAACAGCGACAACATTGCAGTAACATCCAACCAATCAAATGGCTCTGTCGCCCCCTGGTGTTTGATGTCAGCAAGTAACGGACACAGGAAAGTGCTGACAGAGAGAGCCACGGGTACACAGGTCCCTCAGTGAAAACCCAGAATAGTCTGACAGTGGGTGACCGCCCCTGTAATCCCTGCAGTTTCCCCCATCGTCAGATAGAGATCATAAGAGAGCTTTTGTTATTTAGGATTAAAATGATTAACCAAAGCCACAGAAAGCTATTGGTCAATCACTGCAGGATTGCATCATACATGACTAAGCAAATGCAGTTCATTACTGACCCAAACAGTACACTCAATCCAACGTGGCCCATTTCTGTCCCGGCCAGTTAAAAGATAAAGATTTATCTGTTATTCCCTGGTCAGTATAAAGGGTCCATCACAGTTAATTAGTGTCAAGGGTCACACATAGACCACATTGAACTGGTCATTGTACAGGATCAAACGCAGTCCATCTGGACCCAGGCTGAGTGAAGGATCAAACACAGTCACATGGATCCGGTCTGTGTAAAGGTTAGAATATGGTCCATACTGAAATAAAATATAGAACTACAGATGCTGGATATCTGAAACAAAACCAGAAAGTGACGGGGAAACTCAGCAGATCTGGCAGCGCCAGAAGAGAGAAACAGAGTCAACTTCTGAGTCACAGACTCTTTATCTTAACCGATAACAGCTGGGAAAAGGTGGCATAGAGGCTAAAGACAGTGGACGGAGCGTAAAAATAGTGAGTGCTTTGTGAGACGTAGAGCCCAGGCAGAGAACGAGACTTAGACACACAAAGGGATGGGTAAGTCTCTAAGCATAACCACTCTGCCACCCCAACCCATGTCCCTGTATCACCCCTTGTCTCTCTGTCACACCAAGCCCAGTCCCTGTATCACCCAAAACCCTGTCACAGTATCACCCCAAACCCGGTCCCTGTGTCGCCCCAACCCATGTCCCTGATTCACCCAAAACCCTGTACATGTATCACCTCAAACCCAGTACCAGTGTCACCCCAAACCCTGTCCCTGTATCAACCCAACCCTGTCGCTGAGTCCCCCCAAACGCTGTCCCTGTGTGACCCCAAACTCTGTTCCTGTATCACCCCAACCCTGTCGCTGAGTCCCCCCAAACGCTGTCCCTGTGTGACCCCAAACTCTGTTCCTGTATCACCCCAAACCTGGCCCTTTTGTCACCCCAAACCCTGGCCCTGTGTCACCCCAAACTCTTTCCCTCTGTCACACCGAACCCTGTCCCTGTATCACCCCAAATCCGGTCTCTGTGTCACCCCAAACCCTGTCACTGTGTCGCCCCAAACCCTGTCTCTCTGTCACCCCAAACCCTGTCCCTGTATCAGCCCAAATCCGGTCCCTGTGTCACCCCAAACCCTGTCGCTGTGTCACCCCAAACCCTGGCCCTTTATCATCCCAAACCCTGTCGCTGTGTCAATCCAAACCCTGTCCCTGTGTCACCCCAAATCCAGTCCCTGTGTCACCCCAAACCCTGTCCCTGTGTCACCCCAACTCCAGTCCCTGTGTCACCCGAAACCCAGTCCCTGTATCAACCAAACCCTGTCCCTATATCACACCAAACCCAGTCCCTCTGCCATCCCAAACCCTGTCCCTGTGCCATCCCAAACCCAGTCCCTCTGCCATCCCAAACCCTGTCCTTGTGTCAATCCAAACCCAGCCCCTGTGTCACCCTAAACCCTGACACTGTGTCATCCCAAACCCTGTCCCTCTGCAACTTCAAACCCTGTCCCAGTGTCACCCCAAACTCGGTCCGTGTAGCACCCCAAAACATGTCCCTCTATCACCCCAAACCCTGCCCCTCTGTCACCCCAAACCCTGTCCCTGTGTCATCCCCAAACCCTGTCCCTGTATCACCCCAAACCCTTTCCGTGTCTCACCCCATACTCTGTCCCTCTGCCGTCACAAACCCTGTCCCTCTGTCTCCTCAAACCCAGTTCCTGTGTCACCCCAAACCCTGCCTCTCTGTCACCCCAAACCCTGTCCCTGTATCACCCCAAAACCTGTCCATGTATCACCCCAAACCTAGTCCCCGTATCACCACAAACCCTGTCCCTCTGCTATCCCAAACCCAGTCCCTGTATCACCCCAAAAGGTGTCCCCGTATCACCCCAAACCCGATCCATGTATCACCCCAAAACCTGTCCCTCTGTCACCCCAAACCCAGTCCCTGTGTCACCCCAAACCCTGTCCCTCTGCCATCACAACCCTGTCTCTCTCTCACCCCAAACCCAGCCTGTGTATCACCTCAAAACCTGTCCCTCTGTCACCAAAAACCCAGTCTCTGCATCACCACAAAACCCAATCCCTGTATCACCCCAAACCCTGGCCCTATATCACCCCAAACCCAGTCCCTGTGTCACCCCAAACCCTGTCTCTGTGTCATCCCCAAACCCTGTCCCTGTGTCGTCCCCAAACCCTGTCCCTGTGTCACCCCAAACCCTGTGACTGTGTCGTCCCCAAACCCAGTCCCCGTATCACCCCAAACTCTGTCCCTCTGCTATCCCAAACCCAGTCCCTGTATCAGCCCTAATCCTGTCGCTGTACTACCCCAAAACCTTTCCCTGTGTCACCCCAAGCCCTGTCCCTCTTCTGTCCCAAACCCGGTCCCTGTATCACCCCAAACCCTGTGCCTGTATCACCCCAAACCCTGTGCCTGTATCACCCCAAACCGGTCCCTGTGTCGTCCCCAAACACTGTCCCTATGTCGTCCCCAAACCCCCTCGCTGTGTCACCCCAAACTCTGTGACTGTGTCGTCCCCAAACCCAGTCCCCGAATCACCCCAAACCCTGTCCCTCTGTTATCCCAAACCCAGTCCCTGTATCAGCCCAAACCCTGTCGCTGTATCATCCCAAACCCTTTCCCTGTGTCACCCCAAGCCCTGTCCCTCTGCTATCCCAAACCCGGTCCCTGTATCAACCCAAACCCTGTGCCTGTATCACCCCAAACTCTGTTCCTGTGTCACCCCAAAACCTGTCCATGTATCACCCCAAACCCAGTCCCTGTGTCACCCCAAACCCTGTCCCTCTGCCATCACAAACCCTGTCTCTCTGTCACCCCAAACCCAGTCTCTGCATCACCCCCAAACCCAGTCCCTGTATCACCCCAAACCCAGTCCCTATATCACCCCAAACCCAGTCACTCTGCCATCCCAAACCCTGTCCCTGTGTCACCCCAAATACTGTCCCTCTGCCATCCCAAACCCTGTCGCTGTGTCAATCCAAACCCTGTCCCTGTGTCACCACCAAATCCAGTCCCTGTGTCACCCCAATACCCTGTCCCTGTGTCACCCCAAACCGTGTCCCCGTGTCACCCAAACCCGGCCCCTGTGTCACCCTAAACCCTGACACTGTGTCATCCCAAACCCTGTCCCTCTGCAACTTCAAACCCTGTCCCAGTGTCACCCCAAACTCGGTCCGTGTAGCACCCCAAACCATGTCCCACTATCACCCCAAACACTGTCCCTGTGTCATCCCCAAACCCAGTCCCCGTATCACCCCAAGCCCTGTCCCTCTGCTGTCCCAAACCCGGTCCCTGATCAACCCAAACCCTGTCCTTGTATCACCCCAAACCCTTTCCGTGTCTCACCCCATACCCTGTCCCTCTGCCATCACAAACCCTGTCCCTCTGTCTCCTCAAACCCAGTTCCTGTATCACCCCAAACCCTGCCTCTCTGTCACCCCAAACCCTGTCCCCGTATCACCACAAACCCTGTCCCTCTGCTATCCCAAACCCAGTCCCTGTATCACCCCAAACCGTGTCCCTCTGCTATCCCAAACCCTTTCCCTGTATCACCCCAAACCGTGTCCCCGTATCACCCCAAACACGATCCATGTATCACCCCAAAACCTGTCCCTCTGTCACCCCAAACCCAGTCCCTGTGTCACCCCAAACCCTGTCCCTCTGCCATCACAACCCTGTCTCTCTCTCACCCCAAACCCAGCCTGTGTATCACCTCAAACCTGTCCCTCTGTCACCCCAAACCCAGTCTCTGCATCACCACAAAACCCAATCCCTGTATCACCCCAAACCCTGGCCCTATATCACCCCAAACCCAGTCCCTGTGTCACCCCAAACCCTGTCTCTGTGTCATCCCCAAACCCTGTCCCTGTGTCGTCCCCAAACCCTGTCCCTCTGTCACCCCAAACCCTGTGCCTGTGTCACCCCAAACCCTGTCCCTGTGTCACCCTAAGCCCTGACACAGTGTCATCCCAAACCCCATCCCTCTGCAACTTCAAACCCTGTCCCTGTGTCACCCCAAACCCTGTCCCTGTGTCATCCCCAAACCCTGTCCCTGTGTCGTCCCCAAACCCTGTCCCTCTGTCACCCCAAACCCTGTGCCTGTGTCACCCCAAACCCTGTCCCTGTGTCACCCTAAGCCCTGACACAGTGTCATCCCAAACCCCATCCCTCTGCAACTTCAAACCCTGTCCCTGTATCACCCCAAATCCTGTCACTGTATCACCCCAACTCTAGTCCCTGTGTCACCCCAAACCCTGTCACTGTCTTCCCCAAACCCAGTTCCTGTATCACCCCAAACCCTGCCTCTCTGTCACCCCAAACCCTGTCTCTGTGTCACCCCAAACCCTGTCCCTGTGTCACCCCAAACCCTGTCCCTGTGTCATCCCCAAACCCTGTCCCTGTGTCATCCCCAAACGCTGTGCCTGTGTCGTCCACAAACCCAGTCCCCGTATCACCCCAAGCCCTGTCCCTCTGATGTCCCAAACCCGGTCCCTGATCAACCCAAACCCTGTCCCTGTATCACCCCAAACCCTTTCCGTGTCTCACCCCATACCCTGTCCCTCTGCCATCACAAACCCTGTCCCTCTGTCTCCTCAAACCCAGTTCCTGTATCACCCCAAACCCTGCCTCTCTGTCACCCCAAACCCTGTCCCTGTATCATCCCAAAACCTGTCCCCGTATCACCCCAAACCCTGTCCCTCTGCTATCCCAAACCCAGTCCCTGTATCAGCCCTAATCCTGTCCCTGTATCACCCCAAACCCTTTCCCTGTGTCACCCCAAGCCCTGTCCCTCTGCTCTCCCAAACCCAGTCCCTGTATCACCCCAAACCCTATCCCTGTATCACCCCAAACCTGGCCCTGTGTCGTCCCCAAACCCTGTGCCTGTGTCACCTCAAACCCTGTCCCTCTGCTATCCCAAACCCTGTCCCTGTGTTACCCCAAGCCCTGTCCCTGTGTCAACCCAAACCTAGTCCCTGTATCATCCCAAACCCTGTGTCTCTGCTATCCCAAATCCTGTCCCTGTATCACCCCAAACCTGTCCCTGTGTCACCCCAAACCCTGTCCCTGTGTCGTCCCCAAACCCTGTCCCTGTGTCACCCCAAACCCTGTGCCTGTGTCGTCCCCAAACCCAGTCCCCGTATCACCCCAAAACCTGTCCCTCTGCTATCCCAAACACTGCCTCTCTGTCTCACCAAACCCTGTCCCTGTATCACCCCAAACCCTGTCCCTGTGTCACCCCAAACCATGTCCCTCTATCACCCCAAACCCTGTCCCTCAGTCAACCAAAGCCAGTCCCTCTGCCATCACAAACCCCGTTTCTATGTCACCCCAAACCCAGTCTCTGTATCACCCCCAAACCCCGTCTCTGTATCAACCCAAACCCTGTGTCTCTGTCACCCAAACCCTGTCTCTGTATCACCCCAAACCCAGTCCCACTGCCATCCCATACCCTGTCCCTGTGTCACCGCAACCCAGGTCCCTTTGTCACCCCAGACCCTGTCCCTGTATCACCCCAAACCCTGTCCCTGTGTCACCCCAAACTCTGTCCCTGTGTCGTCCCCAAACCCAGTCCCCGTATCACCCCAAACCCTGTCCCTCTGCTATCCCAAACACTGTCTTTGTATCAGCCCAAACCCTGTCGCTGTATCATCCCAAACCCTTTCCCTGTGTCACCCCAAGCCCTGTCCCTCTGCTGTCCCAAACCCGGTCCCTGTATCAACCCAAACCCAGTCCCTGTATCACCCCAAACCCTGTCTCTCTGTCACACCAAACCCAGTCCCTGTATCACCCCAAACCTTTTCGGTGAGTCACCCCATACCCTATCCCTCTGCCATCACAAACCCTGTCCCTCTGTCTCCCCAAACCCAGTTCCTGTATCACCCCACAACCTGCCTCTCTGTCACCCCAAACCCTGTCCCTGTGTCACCCCAAACCCTGTCGCCGTATCACCCCAAAACCTGTCCATGTATCACCCAAACCTAGTCCCTCTATCACCCCAAACCCAGTCCCTCTGCTATCCCAAGCCAAGTCCCCGTATCACCCCAAACCCAGTCCCTGTATCACCCCAAACCCTGTCCCCGTGTCACCCCAAACCCGATCCATGTATCACCCCAAAACCTGTCCCTGTGTCACCCCAAACCCTGTCCATCTGCCATCACAAACCCTGTCTCTCTGCATCACCCCCAAACCCAGTCCCTGTATCACGCCTACCCCTTTCCCTGTGTCACCCCAAACCCTGTCACTGTCTCTTCCCCAAACCCTGTCCCGGTGTCACCCCAAACCCTGTCCCGGTGTCACCCCAAACCCTGTCCCAGTGTCACCCCAAACCCAGTCCCTGTATCACCCCAAACCCTGTCTCTCTGCTATCCCAAACCCAGTGCCTGTATCACCCCAAACCCTGTGCCTATATCACCCCAAACACGGTCCGTGTTTCACCACAAAACCTGTCCCTCTGTCACGCCAAACCCAGTCCGTCAGCCATCACAACCCCGTCTCTCTGTCACCCCAAACACAGTCTCTGTATCACCCCCAAACCCAGTCCCTGTATCACCCCCAAACCATGTCCCTGTATCACCCCAAACCCAGTCCCTCTGCCATCCCAAACCCTGTCCCTGCGTCAACCCAAAACCTGTCCCGGTGTCACCCCAACTCCAGTCCCTGTGACACCCCAACTCCAGTCCCTGTATCAACCGAAACCCTGCCACCATATCTTCCCCAAACCCAGTACTTGTATCACCCCAAACCCTGTCCCTCTGCTATCCCAAACCCAGTCCTTGTATCACCCCAAACCCTGTCTCTGTGTCACCCCAAACCCAGTCCCTGTATCACCCAAAACGCTGTCCCTCTGCTATCCCAAACCCAGTCTCTGTATCACCCCAAACCCTGTCCCTGCATCACCCCAAATTCTTTCCCCGTGTCACCCCAAATCCTGTCCCAAACCCAGTCCCTGTATCACCCAAACCTTGTCCCTCTGTCACCCCAAACCTTGTCCCTCACTCACCCCAAACCCAGTCCCTCTATCACCCCAAACCCTGTCCCCGTGTCACCCCAAACCCGATCCATGTATCACCCCAACACCTGTCCCTGTGTCACCCCAAACCCTGTCCATCTGCCATCACAAACTCTGTCTCTCTGCATCACCCCCAAACCCAGTCCCTGTATCACGCCAAACCCTTTCCCTGTGTCACCCCAAACCCTGTCACTGTCTCTTCCCCAAACCCTGTCCCGGTGTCACCCCAAACCCTGTCCCTGTGTCACCCCAAACCCTGTCCCAGTGTCACCCCAAACCCTGTCCCTGTATCACCCCAAACCTAGTCCCTGTATCACCCCAAACCCTGTCTCTCTGCTATCCCAAACCCAGTGCCTGTATCACCCCAAGCCCTGTGCCTATATCACCCCAAACCCGGTCCGTGTTTCACCACAAAACCTGTCCCTCTGTCACGCCAAACCCAGTCCCTCAGCCATCACAACGCCGTCTCTCTGTCACCCCAAACACAGTCTCTGTATCACCCCCCAACCCAGTCCCTGTATCACCCCCAAACCCAGTCCCTGTATCACCCCCAAACCATGTCCCTGTGTCAGCCCAAACCCAGCCCCTCTGCCATCCCAAACCCTGTCCCTGCGTCATCCCAAAACCTGTCCCGGTGTCACCCCAACTCCAGTCCCTGTGACACCCCAACTCCAGTCCCTGTATCAACCCAAACCCTGCCACTATGTCTTCCCCAAACCCAGTACCTGTATCACCCCAAACCCTGTCCCTCTGCTATCCCAAACCCAGTCCTTGTATCACCCCAAACCCAGTCCCTGTATCACCCAAAACGCTGTCCCTCTGCTATCCCAAACCCAGTCTCTGTATCACCCCAAACCCTGTCCCTGCATCACCCCAAATTCTTTCCCCATGTCACCCCAAATCCTGTCCCAAACCCAGTCCCTTTATCACCCAAACCTTGTCCCTCTGTCACCCCAAACCTTGTCCCTCACTCACCCCAAACCCAGTCCCTGTATCACCCCAAACTCTGCCCCTGTATCAACCCAAACTCTGTCCCTGTATCACCCCAAATCCGGTCCCTGTGTCTCCCCAAATCCTGTCCCTGTATCATCCCAAACCCTGTCCCTGTATAGCCTCAAACCCTGTCCTCTTGTCACCCCAAACCCGGTCCATGTATCACCCCAAACCCTGTCCCTCTGTCACCCCAAACCCAGTCCCTCAGTCACCCCAAATCCAGTCCCTCTGCCATCACAAACCCAGTCTCTGTATCACCCCCAAAACCAGTCCCTGTATCACCCCAAACCCTGTCCCTATATCACCCCAAAACCAGTCCCTCTACCATCCCAAACCCTGTCCCTGTGTCACCCCAAACCCTGTCCCTGTGTCACCCCAAACCCTGTCACTGTATCACCCCAAACCCTGTCTCTCTGTCACCCCAAAACCTGTCCCTGTATCATCCCCAACCCTGTCCCAGTGTCATCCCAAACCCTTTCCCTGTGTCACCCCAAACCCTTTCCCTGTGTCACCCCAAACCCTGTCCCTCTGCCATCTCAAACCCTGCCCCTCTGTCTCCCCCTACAGAGTTCCAGTATCACTCCAAACCCGGTCTCTCTGCTGTCGCAAACCAGGTCTCTGTGTCACCCCAAACCTGGTCCCTGTATCACCCCAAAATATTTCCCTGTGTCACCCCAAACCCAGCCCCTGTATCACCCCAAACCCTGTCCCTGTGTCACCCCAAACCCAGCCCCTGTATCACCCCTAACCCAGTCCCTCAGTCACCCCAAGCCCGGTCCCTGTGTCACCCCAATCCCGGATCCTGTGTCACCCCAAACCCTGTCCCTGTGTCACCCCAAACCCAGTCCCTCAGTCACCCCAAACCCGGTCCCTGTGTCACCCCATACCCCGCCCCTGTATCACCCAAAGCCTGTACCTGTGTCACCCCAAACCCTATCTCTCTGCTATCCCAAACTCTGTCCCTGTGTCACCCCAAACCCTGTCCCTCTGCCACCCCAAACCCTGTCCCTCTGTCACCCCAAACTCTGTCCCTCTGTCACCCCAAACCCTGTCCTTGTGTCATCCCAAACCCAGTCCCTGTGTCACCCCAACCCCAGACCCTGTGTCACCCCAAACCCTGTCCCTGAATCACCCCAAACCATGTCACTGCATTACCTCAAACCCGGTCCATGTGCCACCCCAAACCCTGTCCCTGTATCACCCCAAACTCTTTCCCTGTGTCTTCCCCAAACCCAGTCCCTGAATCAACCCAAAGCCTGTCCCTCTGCTAACCCAAACCCGGTCCCTGTGTCACCCCAAAATATTTCCCTGTGTCACCCCAAACCCAGTCACTGTATCACCCCCAAAGCCCATCCCTGTATCACCCCAAACCCAACCCCTGTATCACCCCTAACCCTGTCTCTCTGTCACCCCAAGCCCGGTCCCTGTGTCACCCCAATCCCGGTCCCTGTGTCACCACAATCCCGGTCCCTGTGTCACCCCAATCCCGGTCACTGTGTCACCCCAAAACCAGTGCCTTTGTCACCCCAAACCCATTCCCTGTGTCACCCCATCACCAGTCCCTCAGTCACTCCAAAGCCAGTCCCTGTATCACCCCAAACCCTTTCCCTGTGTCACCCAAACCCTGTCCCTCTGCCATCTCAAACCCTGCCCCTCCGTCTCCCCCACAGAGTTCCGGTATCACTCCAAACCCGGTCTCTCTGTCACCCCAAACCCATTCTCTGTTTCACCCCCAAACCCAGTCCCTGTATCCCCCCAAATCCTGTCCCTGTTTCACCTGAAACACCGGTCCCTGTGTCACCCCAAACCCTGTCCCTGTATCACCCCATGCCCTGTCCCTGTGTTACCCCAAACCCTGTCCCTGTGTCACCCCAAACCCTGTCTCTCTGCTGTCGCGAACCAGGTCCCTGTGTCACCCCAAACCCGGTCCCTGTACACCCCAAAATATTTCCCTATGTCACCCCAAACCCAGTCTCTGTATCACCCCCAAAGCCCATGCCTGTATCACCCCAAACCCAGCCCCTGTATCACCCCTAACCCTGTCTCTCTGTCACCCCAAGCCCGGTCCCTGTGTCACCAAAAAACCCAGTCCTTGTATCACCCCAAACCCTGTCCCTCTGCTGTCGCAAATCAGGTCTCTGTATCACCCCAAAATATTTCCCTGTGTCACCCCAAACCCAGTCTCTGTATCACCCCCAAACCCAGCCCCTGTATCACCCCAAACCCTGTCCCTGTGTCACCCCAAACCCAGCCCCTGTATCACCCCTAACCCAGTCCCTCAGACACCCCAAGCCCGGTCCCAGTGTCACCCCAATCCCGGTCCCTGTGTCACCCCAAACCCTGTCCCTGTGTCACCCCAAACCCAGTCCCTCAGTCACCACAATCCCGGATCCTGTGTCACCCCAAACCCTGTCCCTGTGTCACCCCAAACCCAGTCCCTCAGTCACCCCAAACCCGGTCCCTGTGTCACCCCATACCCCGCCCCTGTATCACCCAAATCCTGTCCCTGTGTCACCCCAAACCATATCTCTCTGCTATCCCAAACTCTGTCCCTGTGTCACCCCAAACCCAGTCCCTCTGCCACCCGAAACCCTGTCCCACTGTCACCCCAAACTCTGTCCCTCTGTCACCCCAAACCCTGTCCTTGTGTCATCCCAAACCCAGTCCCTGTGTCACCCCAACCCCAGACCCTGTGTCACCCCAAACCCTGTCCCTGAATCACCCCAAACCATGTCACTGTATTACCTCAAACCCGGTCCCTGTGCCACCCCAAACCCTGTCCCTGTATCACCCCAAACTCTTTCCCTGTGTCTTCCCCAAACCCAGTCCCTGAATCAACCCAAAGCCTGTCCCTCTGCTAACCCAAACCCGGTCCCTGTGTCACCCCAAAATATTTCCCTGTGTCACCCCAAACCCAGTCACTGTATCACCCCCAAAGCCCATCCCTGTATCACCCCAAACCCAACCCCTGTATCACCCCTAACCCTGTCTCTCTGTCACCCCAAGCCCGGTCCCTGTGTCACCCCAATCCCGGTCCCTGTGTCACCACAATCCCGGTCCCTGTGTCACCCCAATCCCGGTCACTGTGTCACCCCAAAACCAGTGCCTTTGTCAACCCAAACCCAGTCCCTGTGTCACCCCATCACCAGTCCCTCAGTCACTCCAAAGCCAGTCCCTGTATCACCCCAAACCCTTTCCCTGTGACACCCCAAACCCTGTCCCTCTGCCATCTCAAACCCTGCCCCTCCGTCTCCCCCTACAGAGTTCCGGTATCACTCCAAACCCGGTCTCTCTGTCACCCCAAACCCATTCTCTGTATCACCCCCAAACCCAGCCCCTGTATCACCCCAAACCCGGTCCCTGTGTCACCCCAAACCCAGTCCCTGTGTCACCCCAAACCCAGTCCCCGTATCACCCCAAACCCTGTCCCTCTGCTATCCCAAACCCGGTCCCTGTGTCACCCCAAACCCTGTCCATGTGTCACCCCAAACCCGGTCCCTCTGTCCCCTCAAACTAAGTCCCTCTGTCACCCCAAAGCCTGTCCCTGTATCACCCCAAACACTGTACCTCCGCTATCCCAAGCCCAGTCCTTGTATCACCCCAAATCCAGCCCCTGTATCGCTCCGAAGCCTTTCCTTGTGTCACCCCAAACCCTGTCCCTCTGCCATCACAAACCCTGGCCTTCTGTCTCCCCATACACAGTTCCGGTATCACTCCAAACCCTGTCTCTCTGTCACCCCAAACCCATACTCTGTATCACCCCAAACCCGGTCCCTGTATCACCCCAAACCCGGTCCCTGTGTCACCCCATACCCCGCCCCTGTATCTCCCAAAGCCTGCCCCTGTGTCACCACAAACCCTGTCCCTGTGTCACCCCAAACCCTATCTCTCTGCTATCCCAAGCCCTGTCCCTGTGTCACCACAAACCCTGTCCCTCTGCCACCCCAAACCCTGTCCCTCTGTCACCCCAAACTCTGTCCCTCTGTCACCCCAAACCCTGTCCTTGTGTCATCCCAAACCCAGTCCCTGTGTCACCCCAACCCCAGACCCTGTGTCACCCCAAACCCTGTCCCTGAATCACCCCAAACCATGTCACTGCATTACCTCAAAACCGGATCCCTGTGCCACCCCAAACCCTGTCCCTGTATCACCCCAAACTCTTTCCCTGTGTCTTCCCCAATCCCAGTCACTGTATCAACCCAAAGCCTGTCCCTCTGTTAACCCAAACCCTGTCCCTGTATCACCCCAAACCATGTCCCTCTGCTGTCGCAAACCAGGTCCCTGTGTCACCCCAATCCCGGTCCCTGTGTCACCCCAAAATATTTCCCTGTGTCACCCCAAACCCAGTCTCTGTATCACCCCGAAAGCCCATCCCTGTATCACCCCAAACCCAGCCCCTGTATCAAACCCTAACCCTGTCTCTCTGTCACCCCAAGCCCGGTCCCTGGGTCACCCCAATCCCGGTCCCAGTGTCACCACAATCCCGGTCCCTGTGTCACCCCAATCCCGGTCACTGTGTCACCCCAAAACCAGTGCCTGTGTCACCCCAAACCCAGTCCCTGTGTCAACCCATCCCAGTCCGTCAGTCACTCCAAAGCCAGCCCCTGTATCACCCCAAACCATTTCCCTGTGTCTCCCAAACCCTGTCCCTCTGCCATCTCAAACCCTGCCCCTCTGTCTGCCCCACAGAGTTCAGGTATCACTCCAAACCCGGTCTCTCTGTCACCCCAAACCCATTCTCTGTCTCACCCCCAAAACCAGCCCCTGTATCCCCCGAAATCCTGTCCCTGTTTCATCCGAAACGCTGGTCCCTGTGTCACCCCAAACCCTGTCCCTGTATCACCCCATGCCCTGTCCCTGTGTCACCCCAAACCCTGTCCCTGTATCACCCCAAACCCTGTCTCCCTGCTGTCGCGAACCAGGTCCCTGTGTCACCCCAAACCCGTTCCCTGTATCACCCCAAAATATTTCCCTGTATCATCCCAAACCCAGTCTCTGTATCACCCCCAAAGCCCATCCCTGTATCACCCCACCTGTATCACCCCTAACCCTGTCTCTCTGTCACCCCAAGCCCGGTCCCTGTGTCACCCCAATCCTTGGTCCCTCTGTCACCCCAAACCCAGTCCGTGTGTCACCAAAAAAGCCCGGTCCTTGTATCACCCCAATCCCAGTCCCAGTGTCACCACAATCCCGGTCCCTGTGTCACCCCTAACCCTGTCTCTCTGTCACCCCAAGCCCGGTCCCTGTGCCACCCCAATCCCGGTCCCTGTGTCACCACAATCCCGGTCCCTGTGTCACCCCAATCCCAGTCACTGTGTCACCCCAAAACCAGTGCCTGTGTCACCCCAAACCCAGTCCCTGTGTCACCCCTTCCCAGTCCCTCAGTCACTCCAAAGCCAGTCCCTGTATCACCCCAAACCCTTTCCCTGTGTCACCCAAACCCTGTCCCTCTGCCATCTCAAACTCTGCCCCTCTGTCTCCCCCACAGAGTTCCGGTATCACTCCAAAACCGGTCTCTCTGTCACCCCAAACCCATTCTCTGTATCACCCCCAAACCCAGTCCCTGTATCCCCCCAAATCCTGTCCCTGTTTCACCCGAAACGCCGGTCCGTGTGTCACCCCAAACCCTGTCCCTGTATCACCCCATGCCCTGTCCCTGTGTCACCCCAAACCCTATCTCTCTGCTATCCCAAACCCGGTCTCTCTGTCACCCCAAACCCGATCCCTGTGTCACCCCAATCCCGGTCCCGGTGTCACCACAATTCCGGTCCCTGTGTCACCCCAATCCCGGCCCCTGTGTCACCCCAAACCCTGTCCCTGTGTCTTCCCCAAACCCAGTCCCTGTATCAACCCAAAGCCTGTCCCTCTGCTAACCCAAACCCTGTCCCTGTATCAGCCCAAACCCGGTCCCTGTGTCACCCCAAACCCTGTCCCTCTGCCATCTCAAACCCTGCCCCTCTGTCTCCCCCTACAGTGTTCCGGTATCACTCCAAACCCGGTCTCTCTGTCACCCCAAACCCATTCTCTGTATCACCCCCAAACCCAGCCCCTGTATCACCCCAAACCCGGTCCCTCTGTCACCCCAAACCCGGTCCCTGTGTCACCCCAAACCCTGTCCCTGTGTCACTCCAAACCCAGTCCCTGTATCACCCCCAACCCTGTCCCTCTGCTATCCCAAACCCGGTCCCTGTGTTACCCCAAACCCGGTCCCTGTGTCACCCCAAACCCTGTCCATGTGTAACCCCAAACCCTGTCCCTCTGTCACCCCAAACCAACTCCCTCTGTCACCCCAAAGCCTGTCCCTGTATCACCCCAAACTACCTGTACCTCCTCTCTCCCCAGCCCTGTCCTTGTATCACCCCAAATCCAGTCCCTGTATCGCCCCGAACCCTTTCCTCGTGTCACCCCAAACCCTGTCCCTCTGCCATCACAAACCCTGGCCTTCTGTCTCCCCATACACAGTTCCGGTATCACTCCAAACCCTGTCTCTCTGTCACCCCAAACCCATTCTCTGTATCACCCCAAACCCGGTCCCTGTATCACCCCAAACCCGGTCCCTGTATCACCCCATACCCCGCCCCTGTATCACCCCAAAGCCTGTCCCTGTGTCACCACAAATCATGTCCCTGTGTCACCCCAAACCCTGTCCCTCTGCCACCCCAAACCCTGTCCCTCTGTCACCCCAAACCCTGTCCCTGTGTCACCCCAAACCCTGTCCTTGTGTCATCCCAAACCCAGTACCTGTGTCACCCCAACCCCAGACCCTGTGTCACCCCAATCCTTGGTCCCTCTGTCACCCCAAACTCAGTCCCTGTGTCACCCCAAACCCAGTCCCTGTGTCACCCCAAACCCAGTCCCTCAGTCATTCCAAAGCCAGTCCCTGTATCACCCCAAATCCTGTCCCTGTGTCACCCCAAACCCTGTCCCTCTGCCACCCCAAACCCTGTCCCTCTGTCACCCCAAACTCTGTCCCTCTGTCACCCCAAACCCTGTCCTTGTGTCATCCCAAATCCAGTCCCTGTGTCATCCCAACCCCAGACCCTGTGTCACCCCAAACCCGGTCCCTGTATCACCCCAAACCCGGTCCCTGTGTCACCCCATACCCTGCCCCTGTATCACCCCAAACCCTGTCCCTGTATCACCCCAAACTCTTTCCCTGTGTCTTCCCCAAACCCAGTCCCTGTATCAACCCAAAGCCTGTCGCTCTGCTAACCCAAACCCTGTCCCTGTATCACCCCAAACACTGTACCTGTATCACCCCAAACCCTTTCCCTGTGTAACCCCAAACCCTGTCCCTCTGCCATCACAAACCCTGTCCCTCTGTCTCCCCAACCCATCCCCTGTATCACCCCAAGCCCTGTCTCTCTGTCACCCCAAACCCAGCCCCTGTATCACCCCTAACCCTGTCTCTCTGTCACCCCAAACCCAGTCCCTGTGTCACCCCAAACCCAGTCCCTGTATCACCCCAAACCCAGCCCCTGTATCACCCCAAATCCTGCCCCTCTGTCACCCCAAACCCAGTCCCTCAGTTACCCCAAAGCCAGTCCCTCTGCCATCACAAACCCTGTCCCTTTGCCAACACAAATCCAGTCCCTGTGTCATCCCAAACTCTGTCCCTGTATCACCCTAAACATTGTCCCTGTGTCACCCCAAACCTGGTCCTCTGCTACCCCAAACCCAGTCCCTGTATCACCCCAAACACTGTCTCTGTGTGACTCCAAACCTTGTCCCCGTATCACCGCTAGCCCAGTCCCTGTATCACCCTCAGCCCTGTCCCTCTGCCACCCCAAACCCTGTCCGTCTGCCACCCCAAACCCTGTCCCGTATCACCCCAAACGCTGTTGCTGAGTCACCTCAAACCCAGCCCCTCTTTCACTTCAAATGCAGTCCCTCTGTCACCCCAGCCATAGTTTCTCCATCTATCCATCCCAATCCTCCATCCCTGCAACCCTATCCTCCATCTGCAGTACCCCGATCCCTTGAACATCAATCCTAAGCCTCTTGAATACCAATCCATTAATCTCTGTTACCCCTTGTTCACTAACACCAATCCCTCCATGCTTCCTAATCCAATCCCTCTATCCTTTTAAACCCACTCTTTCAAATCCCTCCAATCTTAGTCTCTCCATCCCTCAATCCTAATCCCTCTGGGTCATCAGGTCAGCACCTGGAAAGGGAGTTGTGGTTAGTGAGGGGCACACCATCTCACACCCTCTTCCTCTGACCCCTGGCTCAGTTTGTCCCTCTCGAATGTGTCCCTCCTTCACTGCTCCCTGCTCCACCTGCGTCGTGAGGCTGAGTTTATAAACCAGGGCCACTCCAATCTGGTCCCCAGGGCAAATGCTCTTTTGAGAGGTGCTGGAGAACTTTAACCTCAGTCGATGAGAGGAGATTGCCAATGTTACCCACAGGAAATAAGCAGCACGCAACGGGATTGGCTGACTGTCTCTAAGGCAACATGAGAGACCCATTTGATTCCCCAAGGTGATTGCAACAGCCTCACAGTAGATTCTGTGGTGTAGAACTCACTTCAACCTGATGTCATTCTAAGGAAGTAATTGTGAAACGCTGGCTAAGAGTTCTCACTCACACTGGCCATTTCAGTTCACGTGAGTTGCAGTAACAGCAGCTTTGAGCTGAGTGAAAGACCACAGTTCTTCAGTGTGACCAAAAGGAAGCTGATTGACAAACAGGATTGCACCAAAGGGAAGTGTTTTCACTCAAAGGGAATGGGTTACATCACTCACCATGGAGTAAGAGGAGGCCTGTGTTCATTCTATGTTGTAAAGTTGACTGTTACAACACCTCACATTCTGGGCAGGTCTTCAGGAACCAGACAAAGAGTACTTTATAGATTTGTGGATTTATACAGTGCAGAAAACGCCCTTCAGCCCATCGAGCCTTACCGACATAACTACCACTAAGAGTGCTCTACTCCCAATTTCCTTTATCCGATATCTTTGAATGTTATGATATTTCAAGTGCCCCTATGTTTTGAAGGTTGTAAAGTTCCTGGCCTCCACTACCTTCCCAGGCACACCATTCCAGATTCCCACCTCCTGCTGAGTGAGAAATGTTTCTTTCCCAAATCCCCTCTGAATTTCCTACCCCTTATTCTACAACTATGTTCCTTTGTGATTGACCCCTCAACCAAGGGGAACAGCTGCCCTCTATCCACTCTGTCCATACCCTCCCTAATGTTATACACCTTAATCATGTCCTTCCCCCTCCATCTTATCTACTCTAATGAAAACAATCTGAGCTTATCTAGTCTCTCCTTACAGCTCAATTTCTCCATCTCAGGCAACGCCCTGCTGAACCTCGCCTGTACTCCCGCTAGTGCTATCATATCCTTCCTGTAGTGAGGTGACCAGAACTACACATAATACTCCAGCTGCAGCCTGACCAATGCTCTGTACATCTCCAACATTACCCCTTCACTCTTATAGTCTATGCCACAACTGATGAAAGCAAGTGTCCCATATGCTTTCTCAACTATCCTGTTCTTGTGCTCTGCCAACTTCAGGGATCCGTGAATAATTATCCCAAGGTCCCTCTGTTCCTCTGAGCTACTCGGTATCCTGCCTCTCACTAAATACTCCCTCATCTCGTTTCTTCTTCTAAAGTGCAGCACCTCGCACTTGTCACAGTTAAATACCATCAGGAACAAAAACAAAGTTGCTGGAGAAGCTCAGCAGGGCTGGCAGCATGTGTGAAGCGAAAAACAGAGTTCACGTTTCTGCGCTCTGACAAAGGGTCACCCGACCCGAAACATTAACTCTGTTTGTTCCTTCACAGATGTTGCCAGACCTGCCGAGCTTCTCCAGCAATTTTGTTTTTGATCTTGATGAAGGGTCTAGACCCGAAACGTCAGCTTTTGTGCTCCTAAGATGTTGCTTGGCCTGCTGTGTTCATCCAGCTCCACATTTTGTTAATAAGGGTCCCAGTACTGATCCTAGTGATACACCGCTGGGCACTGGTCTCCAGTCACTTGAACAGGCTTCTACCACTACACTTTGTGTCCTATCACTAAGGCAGTCTCTGATCCATCTCACAAAGTTTCCCTTAATTCCATGTGCTTTAACCTCCTCAATCAGCCTCTCATGTTGACATTGTCAACAGCTCTGCTAAAATCCATTTAAACTACATCAACTGAAATTCGCCTCATCCACACATTTGTTCATAGTTTCTAAAAGTTCTAACAAATTGGTTAGGTATGACCTCCCTCTGACAAAGCCATACTAACTATCCCTCACTAACCCATGCCTTTCCAAGTGGGGAGTAATTTGCTTCTTCAGAGTTTTCGCCAGTATTTTCCCTACCACTGTTGTAAGACTCACTGGTCTGTAATTTCCGTGCTCATCTCTATACTTTCACATTAACCATCCTCCAGTTCTCTGGCACTTCCCCTACGGTCAGAGAGAAGATAGAAACTTGAGTTAGATTCCCTGCAATTTCCAACCTCGCCTCCCACAGCAGCCTTAGATGTAATTCATCTGGGCCAGAGAACTTGTCCGTTTTTAAGCCCAACAGAGCTTATAATACCTCCCCATTTCCTATGTCGAACTGTGCAAATTCCTCACAGCCCCTTTTTCCAGAATTCCATAGCTATGTTCTCCTTTTCCAGAGTGAAGAGAGAAGTATTTATTTAACACCTTTCCAATATCTTCTGGCTTCACACACAGGGGTTGCCCCTTTGGTTCACACTCTTTGCCTGTTTTACCCTTTCTCTTTAATATACGTAAAAATGTCTCAGGATTCTCTCCAATCCTGTTCACAAGTCTTCTCTCATGCCCTAGTTTTGCTCTTCTAATTGCTGCCGGGGTTAAATTTCTCACACCTCTTCACTCTGCCCATCAATTCTCCGATACTCTCCTTAGGTCTCTTCCACTGTTTGAGTGCCCCGGTTGCAACAGTGAATGCATTTGAATCTCAACAACAATGTAGATTAAATCATTCAAACCACACTGCCCATTTCTCTTTCTGGTTTCCCTTCTAAAGATAGAGGTCATCTCTGTTGATGGACCACTGAGCGATGTAGAAGAGGCTGCCATCTCTTGGGTGTTTGAATTCTTAGAATCCCTACAATGTGCAAACAGTCCATTGAGACCAACAAGTCCACACTGACCCTCAGAGCATCCCACCCAGACCCAACCCCCTATAACCCACACATCCCTGAACACTACGGGCAATTTAGCATGGCCAATCCACCTAGCCTGCACATCTTTGCACTGTGGGAAGAAACCAAGCACCCAGAGGAAATCCACGCAGACACGGGGAGAATATGCAAACTCCACACAGACAGTGGCCCAAGGGTGGGATCGAACCCAGTCCCTCACGTTGTGAGGCAGCATGGCTGACCGCTGAGCCACCGTGCCACCCTGAACCTGGGATCATGCGGGATCTGAACCTGGGACCTCTCGCACCCTAAGCGAAAATCATACCCCTAGACCAATGAGCCACTCCCAATTGTTTCACTAAGTTCACCTTTGAACCATTAGATAGGAATGTCAAACAGGGTACTCAAGTTTATCCTGGTGTTGCTTCCATGTGTTTGAGCTGTTGCTTCATGTTACAATTCAGATGGACAAAACAGTTTTGTTTCAATTCTTTTGTAGAATGTGGATGTTGCTGGCTGGCCAGCATTTCGTGCCCATCCCTAGTTACCCCTTGAGAAGGTGCTGGTGAGCTGCCTTCTTGAATCACTGCAGTCCCACCAGCTATAGCTGGGCATCACTGAGCAGGTTATTGCTGAGCAGGTGCTGCTTGATATCGCTGTTACTGACACCTTCCATCACTTTACTGATGGTCGAGAGTGGACTGACGGGGTGGTACTTGGCCGGGTTGAATTTATCCTGCTTTTCATGTACAGGACGAGGGAATTGAAGGATGGGTCAGCAAGTTTGCAGACGACACAAAGGTCGGAGGTGTCGTTGACAGTGTAGAGGGCTGTTGTAGGCTGCAGCGGGACATTGACAGGATGCAGAGATGGGCTGAGAGGTGGCAGATGGAGTTCAACCTGGATAAATGCGAGGTGATGCATTTTGGAAGGTCGAATTTGAAAGCTGAGTACAGGATTAAGGATAGGATTCTTGGCAGCGTGGAGGAACAGAGGGATCTTGGTGTGCAGATACATAGATCCCTTAAAATGGCCACCCAAGTGGACAGGGTTGTTAAGAAAGCATATGGTGTTTTGGCTTTCATTAACAGGGGGATTGAGTTTAAGAGTCGTGAGATCTTGTTGCAGCTCTATAAAACTTTGGTTAGACCGCACTTGGAATACTGCGTCCAGTTCTGGGCGCCCTATTATAGGAAAGATGTGGATGCTTTGGAGAGGGTTCAGAGGAGGTTTACCAGGATGCTGCCTGGACTGGAGGGCTTATCTTATGAAGAGAGGTTGACTGAGCTCGGTCTCTTTTCATTGGAGAAAAGGAGGAGGAGAGGTGACCTAATTGAGGTATACAAGATAATGAGAGGCATAGATAGAGTTGATAGCCAGAGACTATTTCCCAGGGCAGAAATGGCTAGCACGAGGGGTCATAGTTTTAAGCTGGTTGGTGGAAAGTATAGAGGGGATGTCAGAGGCAGGTTCTTTACGCAGAGAGTTGTGAGAGCATGGAATGCGTTGCCAGCAGCAGTTGTGGAAGCAAGGTCATTGGGGTCATTTAAGAGACTGCTGGACATGCATATGGTCACAGAAATTTGAGGGTGCATACATGAGGATCAATGGTCGGCACAACATTGTGGGCTGAAGGGCCTGTTCTGTGCTGTACTGTTCTATGTTCTATGTTCTAGGACATACTTGGGCAACTTTCTGCATTGTCGGGGAGGTACCAGAGTTGTAACATTTGCAGTATCAAGTGTCTCAAACTGTTTCTTGACATCACGTGAAGTGAATTGAACTGGCTGGAGATTAATATCTGTAATGCTGGGGACCACTGGAGGAGGCCGAGATGGATCTTCCACTTGGCACTTCTGGCTGAAGATTGCTGTAAATGCTTCAGCTTTATCTTTTGTGCTGGTGTGCAAGTAGTGCTTTTTGGTGGCTTCACCAGGTTGATACCTCATCTTCAAGTTTGCCTGGTGCTGCTCCTGGCATGCCCTCTCGCATTCTCCACTGAACCAAGGTTGATCCCCTGGCCTGATGGTAATGGTTGAGCGGGGGATATGCTGGGACGTGAGGTTACGGATTGTGCTGGAGTTCTGCCGCTGTCGATGGCCCACAGCGCCTCATGGATACTCAGTCTCGAGTTGCTAGATCTGTGTGAAGTCTATCCCATTTGGCACGGTGATAGTGATACACAGCACGACGTAGGGTATTCTCGATGTGAAGGTGGGACTTTGTCTCCGCAAGAACTATACAATGGTCACTCTAACTGATACTGTCATGGACAGATGCAACTGCAGCTGGCAGGTTGGTAAGGATGAGATGAAGTTGGTTGATCTCACCACCTGCCACAGACACAGTCTAGCAGTTATGTCCTTTAGGACCCGGCCAGCTCGATCAGTAGTACTGCTGCTCAGCTGCCCTTGGTGGGGGACATTGGAATCCCCTACCCAGAGTACATGTTGTGCCCTTGCCATCCTCAGTGCTTTCTCCAAGTGTTGTTCAACATGAGGAGTACCCATTCCTCAAAAGAGGTAGGACTGTACATGGTAATCAGTAGGAAAGTTCCTTGTCCATGTTTAACCTGAAGTCAAGAGGCTTCGTGGGGCCCAGAATCAATGTTGTGGACTCTCAGGGCAACTCCCTCCCGACTGTATCCCACTGTGCCGCCACCTCTGCTGGGCCTGTCCTGCCGGTGGGACAGGACATATCCAGGGATGGTGATGGTGGTGTGTGGGACATTGTCTGTAAGGTGTGATTCTGTGAGTAAGACTGTGTCAGGCTGTTGCTTACCTAGTCTGTGAGCCAGCTCTCCCCATTTTGGCACTGGCCCCCAGATGCCAACCACATTGCTCTGTATCTGGAGTCACATGTGGGCCAGACTAGGTGAGGGTGACAGATTTCCTTCCCTGAAGGACATTTCTGAACCAAGTCGGTTATTATTGACAATCGGCGATGATTTCATGGTCAGTCGATTCTTAATTCCAGACTACTTTTTAAATTATTGATTTCAAATTCTACCATCTGCTGTGTCACCAGAACACCAGCTGGGTTTCTGGATTAATAGTCTAGCGATAATACCACTCGGCCAACACCTCCCCTACAATAAAAGACAGAACTGAAGCTGATACAATTCATCCTTTTTCTCCTCCTACTGAGCCCCACCACCCACTGATATTCTCCCCAAGCAGGTAGGAAACCTGTTTCCTTGTTGTCGCAGGCCAACACACCCAAGTTATTGGAAGGAAAACTCTTCCAGTGACCCTGTTAGGAACAGTCTTTGTGACTGGGACCCCCTCCCCCTCTTTCACACCCCTCATCTCCTCCCTCACCTTCCCACCACTTCTTCTCTCCCCCAGTCCCAATCAGACCCCCTCATCCTCATGCTTCTTTGCCTCTTCCCATCCCATTCCCTTCCCACCATCCCAGCTACATTTCCGTTCTCCCCCCTGTTTATCAAGTCTGTTTTGGTGCACATGTGAGTTCCAGCTGAAGACAGACTGGTTGATAAGAAAGCGAGAGCTCTCCAAGCTTAAACTTCTGCAGAACTTAATTTATTGCATATTAACTCTGTATAGAAGACTACGTGTAACCTGAGATATGCCAGGTTCATAGTTTCAACCGAAGAGAATGCTCTCTCCAAGTGCTTCTCTCTTCATTATAACTTCACTCCACCCCTACCGTACAACTTACGCACTGCGGGACACAGTTCCATGACATCGCTATAATGTTACTCCTGAGTCCTGTATCCCAAATCCAGCATTCTGCTCCTCTCTCCTCCTCTCCATGAGGGAATTGGATTTTGATTTGTTTAATTGGCCGCTGGTGACAAACTGCTGTCCTTCCCACCACCAGTACATTCAGCAACAGCAGAGAGGCGTTCGGAAGGAGTGAGGGCATAAGTTAACACAAACTCCCATCACCCAGTCAAAATCCAGCCTGAGAATCCGACCGAGGCAAGTAAACAAGTGGGCCGAGCAATGTGACGAGCTTTTAGTTTAAAAACCGAAAGAACTGCTGACTCTGGAAATCGAAAACAAAAACAGAAGTTGCTGGAAAAGCTCAGCAGGTCTGGCAGCATCTGTGGAGAGAAATCAGAGTTAATGCTTCAGGTCCTGTTCCCCTCCCTCAGTAATAAGGGACAACAAAGTGTGGACCCGAAGGGTCTAGGCCCAAAACGTCAGCTTTTGTGCTCCTGAGATGCTGCTTGGCCTGCTGTGTTCATCCAGCTCCACGCTTCGTTATCTTGGATTCTCCAGCATCTGCAGTTCCCATTATCTCTGACCCTTCCTCAGTCTTCAGTTTAATTTAACCTAGCTAAATTTGAACTAATTACCCACAAAGTAGGACTGAATCAATGAATTAGCACAAAAATCCAAAAACCGTTTGAGCATTTATCATGAAAGCCAAATCAGTGTTCAATTAATTACAAGCATACAAGCATGGAACAAGAGTGGGCCATTCAACCCTTTGTGTCTGTTCTGTCATTTAAATTATTATGGCTGACCTGGTTTTAGCCTCATTCCACATTCCTCTATACCCCAATAATCTTTCAACTTCTTGGGAATCAAGACTCCATCCACCTCTGTTAAAGATCGTCAAATATCTCGGGACAAATCTTCAAAGGAATCTGGATTTTGCATTTTAATCAGGAGCCTCCTTCCGAATTGATTAAACATTCAACAAGAGGCGGCCAATTTTAGGGTTGTTATCTTTTCACTTATAAATTCTGTGTCTTACACCGTCTCTCTCACATTGCACCTGAGTAAGGGGCTGGACTCCAAAAGCTTGCATTTTCATATAAACCCGTTGGATTACAGCCTGCTGTCATGTGATTTTTTGACCTTGTCCGCTACAGTCCAAAACCAACATCTCCCACATTAAAAAATATTTAAAGATTCTGCAACCATTACGTTTTTGAGAAATACTTGCAACCCTCTGGGAGTGAAAATGTTTTTCTCATTTCTGTCTTAAATGGACAGCCAATCATTTCTAAACAGTGACCCTTAGATCTAGATTCTCCCACATAAGGAAGCATCCTTTCCACATCCACCAATTCCCTGTAGAACTGAAACACAACCTTCCTACTTTTGCAGTCAATTCCCCTCACAATAAAAAGAACATTCTATTTCATCAAATCTAGTGGATGAAGTTAAAGTTCAATGACAAGGTGATAGTATACTAAAAGTTTCTTAATTTTGCAGTGAATTAACAACTGAGGTATATAAAAACATTTACAGCAACTCACTTCAAAATGAACTAAACTTAATGCAAGACAAAGAGTTGTATCAGCGATAGAGTTGATTGGTGAGTAGAACATAGAACATAGAACAGTACAGCACAGAACAGCTGACTATCACTTAAATTTCAAGTTTGTTACTACTAATAGTCAAATAAACAGAGGCATGACAGAAGTCTAACACTCATGGCATCTTCTTTTATTCATTCCTGAGATGTGGGCGTCGCTGTCTGGGCAGCATTTATTGCCTGGCCCTTGTTGCCTTTGAACTGAATAGCATGCTAGGCTATTTCAGAGGGCGGTTGAGAGTCAACCACACATTTGTTGTGGGTGTGGAGTCACATGTAGGCCAAACCAGGTGAGCACGCTCTCAATGTGAAGCAAGTGTGTTACCATCTGAGTGCAGCTCTAGTACTCTTGTGTGTACATGACACGAGATGTAGTGATAGATGTAGATCATTTGTCCCCTTGAGTCTGTTCCATCATTTAATAAGAGCATGGCTGAACTGATGATCCTCAACTCCACTCTCCTACCTTTTTCCCACAACCCTTGGTTCCTGTACTTATTTAAATTTTTATCTGCCTTTGCATTGAATATATTTAATGACACAGTCTGGACAGCCCTTTGTGATAAAGAATTCCACACATTGACGCCCACTGACGGAGAAAAAAATTCTCATCTTTGTCTTAAATGAGCAACTCCTTACTCTGAGATTATGCCCACTGATGCTAGGCCCTCCCTCTAGGGGACAGAGCCTCTCTGCATCCACCCATGCAAGTCAAAAAGAAGCTCAATGAGTATACATAACAAATATCCAATGCTCTCAGACAAGATTGTGCCTCATTAACACGATTGAATGTTTTGAAGAGGAGACAAAGAAGATTGATGCAGAATTAGACATTGTCTGTATGGACTTGCGCAAAGTGTTTGACAAGGTTCAACATGGTAGATTCATCAGTAAGGTTAGATCACATAGACTTCAGAGGGAGATAACCAACTGGATACAAAATTGGCTTGAAGGTAGGAGACAAGCTAATGGTAGAGGGTTGTTTTTCAGAGTGGGAGCCTGTGACCCACAGTGTTCGGCAAGGATCGCTGCTAGGTCACTATTTTTTCATAATTCATATAAATGATTCAGATATGCATATAGGAGGTATGATTAGTCCATTTGCAGATGACACTAAAATTGGTAGTGTCGTGGACAGTGAAGAATATTATCCAAAATTGCAATGGGATCTTGATCACATGGACCAATGGGCTGAGGAATGGCACATAGAGTTTAATTTCGATAAGTGTGAGATGTTCCATTTTGGTAAGGCAAATCAGGGCCAGACTTATACAGTTAATGGGAGGATTCTGGGGATTGTTGTTCAACAAAGAGACCTAAGGGTGCAGATGCATTTCCTTGAAAGTGGATTCGCAAGTGGACAGAATTGTGAAGAAGGCATTCGGCATGTTTGCCTTCATTGGTCAGTGTATTGAGTACAGGCGTTTGAGTGTCATTTTGCGGCTGTACTGGTCATTGATTAGGCCGCTTTTAGAGTACTATACTCAATTCTGGTCTCCCTTCTACAGGAAGGATGTTAAACTTCAAAGGGCTCAGAAAAGATTTACAAGGATGTTGCCAGAATTGGAGAACTTCGGCTATAGGGAAACACTGGATAGGCTGGGGCATCGGAGACTGAAGGGTGACCCTATAGAGGTTTATAAGGTCATGGGTAGATGAACAGCCAAGGTTGTTTTCCCAGGGTAGGGGAGTCGAAAGCTAGAGGGCATAGGTATAAGGTAAGAGGGGAAAGGTTTAAAAGGGACCTGAGGGGTAACGTTTTCAGTCACAAATATGGAATGAACTGCCAGAGGAAGTGATGGAGGCTGATACAATTGCAACATTTAAAAGACATCTGATTGGGCACAAGGACAGTAAGGATTTAGAGGGATGTGTGCAAAATACTGGCAAATGGGACTAGAAGGATATCCGGTCAGCGCAGGCAAGTTGGGCTGAAGGGTCTGTTTCCATGCTATACAAGACTTCCTTCCCTGAAGGACAATAGTGAGCCATGTAGGTTTTTTTTTCCTCACAATCATTTCATGGGCATCAGTGGAATCATAACTCCAGATTATTATTGAATTCAAATTCTACCATCTGCAGTGGCAGGGTTTGAACCCGGGTCCCCAGAGAATTAGCTGCGTTTCTGGATTAATAGCAATGGTATCTCTAGGCCATTGCCTCTCCCTTGTTTGCATATTTGTTTCATGTGGGAGTTCCTGAACGTTTGTTGGGTGCCAGACCACCAGACGCTGAGGAAGTGGCTTAACCTGGTGCAAACTGAGGTCCGGGTTTGGAAGCTTAAACTGGCATCACTACGGTGCATCCACGAGGCTGAGCAGTATTTCAGAAGGTGCTCAGCCTTCAGCTTAACAGTAGGGAGACAATGGGTGGGCCACCAGATAGTCAACAAGGACCAGGAAGGTAGGGTAGGAGTCACCAGAGTACATCTTGCTCAACAACCGGCACTTACCTCCGAAAACCAATGAAAGTGATAGTTTACCTGGACACTGTGGTCACAAGTTCACTGCACTCTGGCTAGCTCAAGGAGGTTGAAGGGAAGTTGGAATAGAGGCAGGGAATTTGATAGTTCAGGATTTTTTTTGTTACTGTAAGAATCACTCAGGGATGATATGCTGTCTGTTTGATACCAGAGTCAAAAATGTCATGGGGTAGAGCAAGAGGGTGACCAACCAGAGGATGTGGTTCATACCAGTAACTAACAAGAGGAGGAAATAAGGCCCTGCCAGAGGACTTTATGGGTCAAGGAAAGAAATTAATCAAAGATAGCAAGCTTGGAAATATTTGTAGTGGACAGGGTGCATAGGAAGCAGCTGTTCCCTTTCTTTAAAGGGTCAATAACAAGGCATTCACTTTTAAAGTGAAAGGCAAGAGGTTTAGAGGGGAGAGACAGTAGGAACTGCCGATGCTGGAGAATCTGAGATAACTCGGTGTGAAGCTGGGTGAACACAGCAGGCCAAGCAGCATCAGAGGAGCAGGAAAGCTGACGTTTCGGGTCGAGACCCTTCTTCAGAAAAGAAAAGGTTTAGAGGGGATTTGAGCAAAGGCTTTTCACCCAGAGGGTAGAGGGTTTCTGGAATGCACTGCCTGGGAGGGCAATTGAGGCAGGAAGCTTCACAACCTTTAGAGCTCTTGTTATCGCCAGTGTCAAAATAGTCAAGACTGGAAATTGGGACTAGCATAGATTTAGTGTAGTTTTGGTGGTAAAGACTGTATGGGCTGAAGGGCGTCTCTGTATTGATGATTCGATGATTCTACAGTCAGTGCATCAGAATTAATAGTGTTTTAAATTTGAGATAGTAAGGCTCACCCAGACCATAAGACAGTCACATATTGGATCAGGATTATGCCCTCCAAGCCTGCTCCTCCATTTGATTATCATTGACATGTTTTGCAACCCCATTCTCCAGCTTTCTCCCTATCACCCTTGATCCCCTCACTAATCAAGAGCCAATCTTGGTCTTAAAGACACTCAGTGACCTGGCCTCCACTACCCTCTGCAGCAATGAATCCCACAGATTAACTACCCTTTGCCTGATGGAATTGCCCCTCATCTCAGTCCTAAGGGGCTGTCCCTTCACTCTGAGGCTGTGCCCTCAGGTTCTAGTCTCTCTTACTAGTGGAAACATCTTTTCCATGCCCTCTCTATACAGGTCTCTCAGCATTCTGGTAAGTTTCAATCATATCTACTCAATCATCCTTCTAAACGCCATTGAGGACATCCAGACACAGTGAAACCCCAAAGCAAAGCCAAGCCTCAGGCAAACGGTTAAACTTGTCTTCACGGTTTCTGGTAAACAAGCCATTGTAGCTGCTGCCAATATGTGGGCATGTAACAGCTAAAGACTTCTACAAGGCCCGAATTGATTAAGGTCATTCATATCCAAGAAAGTGCATACCCTGGAAAGCCGGGGTACAGCTCAGGTGGAACTGTTGCGTTGCTTAGCAACATCCAAATCAGAACCAATCAAAATAAACGAGACAACAAGGTGTGGAGCTGAATGAACACGGCAGGCCAAGCAGTATCAGAGGAGCAGGAAGGCTGATGTTTCGGGCCTGGACCCTTCTCCAGAAAAAAATAAACGTCTGGTTAAATAGTCACCACATTCCGATGGCGGTAGAAACCAGGCCGGCACCATCAGTGATAACAGAATCGGTTTTTAACAAATATCGCTCTGGGTTCCAGCTCTCAGGTTTGTGCAAGACCTCAGCTAGGCTGAGAACCTGTACCAGGGAGCCTTTACAGATGAAGAGTAGAATTTCGGTTCCGGTTTCTTACGAGAAGCAGCTGGTTCATCTACCAATGGTTGTAGTAAAATGTTTAGGTCTTGGGGGCGAAATTGGTTGCGAGACATTCACATAGATTGGTTGAACACTTTTCATTTAGAAAATGGCTGCCTGAGTGAAGTCCTAATTAAATACCCAGGGGTCTACCAGGAAGGTCTGGGGCCTATCAGGAGAAGCAAAGGCAACCTTGCATGTTGACCAGGAAGTTGATTATATGATTCTGCAAGGCCCGCCCAATGCCACAAGCCAAATGGGCAAAAGTAGAAGCGGAAATCAGAAGGACGGAAAGTGAAAGAATCATTTAACCAATCAATCTGCAGAATGGATAGCATCGACAGTATGTTAATGGGCCGAAGAATCCGCACCAGTTTCAGTCTGATCTTCCCTGACCTTGAGGGCAGAGTGAAACAGCATCGAAAGTGCCAATGCCAGACTCGAGTCTCTGCCAAGTGAGAGAGACAGTTTGATACACGTGATGATGCTTGGTGTAATAATGGAAAGGCCCTGCATAGGTAAGAGGCATGCTCCACATAAGGTCAGCTATAAAGTTCAGGTCAGTGCGACGATCCTGAACAATAGAAAATAGGTGCAGGCGTAGGCCATTCGGCCCTTTGAGCCAGCACCACAAGTACGTGGGCCATATGAAACTTGCGAACTCGCAAACTGTGTGGGAGCAAAACATGTCCTGCACCATGGAACTTTCGGAAAGGCTGCCAGAAACTGTGGACTCACTCTCTTCATCAAGCGTTGATGAGACCCCAGCATCAGAAATGGACATGATTGATATAGCTATATCAATGCCTTTGTCGGCACAAAGGGAGAGTGAAATCCTACTGAGGCGCTCCTGGCACAGGAGGCAAGCTCCCATGCGTGTCACGCCAGCCTTACCTTACACCATGCCAGAGGAATCTGACTCAGTGCTAAAATGCCCCAGGAGGCTCTCCAAGAAAAAGGACCAGCCTAGGTCCTGGGAATCAAAAAGGGAGGGTTATAATTATTATAATAATGTCACCAGGTGGACTTCATAAAATATGAGTTTGCTGACTGGGGCTGTTACTCTCATACAGTTAGGGAGCCCTGGCTGACAGCTATAAACAGGAGAGTCAAAAGTTCTCGCTCTCTGAGAACTGACTCTGAATAAGGCAGTATTCAAGTCAAGGACTGTTCATGTCAAAATAAAGGGTGAGTTGATGGCCTCTGTGGAATTATTTCATTATCCATTCCTTTGAAGCTTCCCTGACGCTAGTCAGTTACGACATCCTAGTTTCTCTCACTCTCTCCCCAGACTGCGACTGGATTTAGATATGCGGTCATTTTGAATGTATCAGTCCTCTTTCAATAATCAAAATATTGGAATTACAGTTCAATGTGACCACAGACGATACAAGGTAATGCTTCATGGTTCATAACACCCCGTTTCAAGCTTAAAGATTGTTGCAACTCCTCAGTGAGGTCTATGGGCGTGGTGAGGGAGGAGCTGGAGACAAGCAGGGAGGACCTGGATAGTGATGGGTAGTGTAGAGAAACCAAGAGAGTTGGCAGAGATTGTGGTGTTGGCTTTTTAGAGAAGGAGGACAGCTACAAAGCCTCAGGTGAATATTCAGGAGCCATCGGCACCAAAACATCAGCTCATTGGGGCCCAGATCCCCAGTTTGGAAAGGTCTTGCATTCAAGCACCTTACAGTATCAACACTGTACAGGAAAACATATAGGAACAGGAAGTAAAAACATTGACGATTGTTGGAGAGAAATACTGGGGGCAGATAAACTGATTTATCACCGCAAAAAAGGATGAGGAGAGACAAAAAGCTACATGGGTCATTGTAATTGAGAGTCCTTGTTCAATCTTCCAACTAATCAACAATGACCTTTACCTGCAGAGGCTAAAGATGGGAGTAGTGGACTTTAGCTGGCAGGGACCATGAGTAGGAAAAAGGAAGTGTTTGATGGAAGCTCTATATATGGAGGCCCTGGACAGCCTAAGAGTCCATGACAAAACCAGGAGAGTGTATCTGTGATAACAAAGTGTAGAGCTGGACAAACACAGCTGGCCAAGCAACATCAGAGGAGCGCAAAAGCTATCAGAGATAGTAGTAACTGCAGATGCTGGAGAATCCAAGGTAACAAAGTGTGGAGCTGGATGAACACAGCAGGCCAAGCAGCATCTTAGGAGCACTGCTTGGCCTGCTGTGTTCATCCAGCTCTACACTTTGTTATCTTGGATTCTCCAGCATCTGCAGTTCCTATTATCTCTGAGTGTATGTGTGAACAAGGGAACCAACATGTGGAAAGAGATAGGGCAAAATAAAGGGAGGAGAGTTGAAGGAGGATCATTTCAAACATAAATCAAAAGTTTCAGAGCAATGAGGGTGTGGAAGAGAGAGCAGGTTAGCTGAGGAACACACAGTGAATAGAGAGGATCTTGAGGAATTTGGTTGGGATGGTATAAGAAGGGATATTTAGAGCTGCAGAGGGATCCACAGAAAACGGGACTAAGTCGAACATAACACTGCAACTGAGCCCAACTTACTTGCTTTAGGAGAGGGGTAGGATAAGGCGTAAAGACAAGAGGACAGCTATAGCGAGGTGGGAGGAATCAACAGCACCACTCTGCTTTAGTCTCAGAAACCACTTCAGACAGAACACCCAGAAAGGCGGAACAGGAAGAGAAACGATCTGGATGGGACTGCGAAGGAGGGGAGCCGGGCTCCTCACTGTACCAAAATATTTCAGCTGAGCCGATCATTTCTGAGTCTATCGTCGCCAGCAATCCTCTGTCTATCATGAGTCTTTGGTGAGGAGTTACCATTCCTAATGAGGTAAGGATTCTATTACAATAGAATCTTTGTCTTTCTTTCTAACAGCCTTTCGCTTTGGCAACAACACAATCTAAATTTGTCAAGCAGCGCGCTTTCTAAGTTAACCACATCATCCGGCATTAGGACAGCTGTCATCAAAAAGGAAGAAGTTATCTGCATACAGATTACAATCCCATATCCAACTTATTCAGAGCCAACATGTGTTTCGCCTCAATGTCTGGCACTTGTTGCCAGTGTCAGAATAAATGCAGTGATATGCGGGTCCATGTCAACTAGATAAGAGCCAACCCAAGCTATGCTTCTTCTATCTGCTTTGCCTGTAGCAGACTGACCAGACTAACAAGTAGGTTTATGTCTGAACGCAGATTTGTGTGACCAAATATCCAAAACATCACCAAGGGCTAGAATCATCCCCTTCCCATCTCAAGGGCAGCACAGAGGCGCAGTGATTAACGTGGTTGCCCCACAGTGCAGGTTCAATTCCAGCCTCGGGTGACTGTCTGTGTGGAGTTTGCACATTCTCCCCATGTCTGCGTGTGTTTCCTCCGGGTGCTCCATTATCTTCACAAATAGATGTGCCAGTGAGGTGGATTGCTAAATTGCCCATAGTGTCCAGGGACCTGCAGGCTAGGAGGAATAGCCGTGGGAAATGCAGGGTTACAGGGAAAGGGTGGGTTTGAGAAGGAGGGTTGGTGTAAACTTGATGGGCAGAATTCTTCCACACAGTAAGAATTCAATGGTTCTGTGATTATCCACAGCGCAATGATGCCGTGGATAGGAATCTCATCTGGTGATGCAGTAGGGAGGGGGTGTACCTCTGGACTGAGTGCCACCTCAACACTGACCACTTGCGGCTTTTGTGCTTCTAGTGTAGAGAGGGTGAAGTAAAAGACCAGGAAACGTTGTTATCACATCAGAAGGTTAGGGCTGGCTGGGTTTGTGAACCCTGCAGCCCTTGCCCAGCTGCCCTTAGGCAGCCAAGGGGGCTGGGCCTGGATAGTTGTGGCAATAGGCACAGAACAGGAAAGTGCCGGGTATTATCGATTGACTTTGCTCCTGGCACCAATGCCAGGCCAGAGCAGAGGAGACCCTGTGAGTGATGAGTGACAGGAACTCACCAGTTAGTTCAGCAAGGACAGAGCTAGTGTTACCAAGGCCTGGGGAAATGGCTTGTAGTCTTCAGCAATGAAAGGTCCACCTCCTAGGCATTGCTACATGGGACCCAGGGGACACAAAACACAGGAACATTCAAAACAAAGAATCTGACCTTTTCAGCTTGCATCAGATTTTAGCTATTGAAATATGGGTGCTGTGTCAAAAGCCCCTGTTTCCAGTTGGAGCAGCATTATTCAATAATTCAGAGCCTGTTTGCTCTCTGATAAGTGTGAGTAGATGACAGCAATAGTGCTGATCTATCAATGGCAGAGAAGTGTGGGGAGCTGGTGTAGGGCTGGTCCCATGTTTAAACCCCCAGCAGAGTGTCTACCCAGAGCTGTCTGAACCCAAACACAGCCTTGGTGACTGCCCCTGCACCAAAGTTTAAAAATGCGGTTTCTACATGTCAATTGAGCATCGGCCAACACATTCTGGCCAGACCATTGGAGCCCACGTTCCCCCCGAGTGCATCAAGAAAACATGCTAATAGAGTGGGCATTTAGACACCGGTCTGTGTCATCTGCCGTCGAGACTAAGATGCCACAGGAGGTTGGCACGTCGAAGGGAAAAGAGGTGGGCCATAAGCTGAAAGTTGTGGGCAAACTGCAGTGCAGGCCTAAGGACAAGGCCGTGCCGTACACTGGCACAGAGGCGGCCGTCTTCATGAGGGACTCACATCAGATGCACTTTTGAAGTTTCACCTCCCACTCACTTACAGCTAACTGCCTGCAGTGAGGGTTTTCATGGCCATTCCTTCCCACTACTGCATGGACAAACCTGTTCACAATCTGAGGGGCCAGTTGGACAACCTCAGAAGGCTTCTAAACATTGATCCCTCCCGTTTTGTGATGCCTTCCTTTAAAGGACCCTACAGCTTGCACTAATCTTGCATTTCCACCATGGTAGGTGCTTTCTAGATCTGGCTGAACTTTCATCTGTAGGTTTCCAAGCGATCTTAACATGATGGATATGGAGATGATGTTACCTCTCCTGGTCGAAGCTAGAACTAGGAGTGCCTGTGTAAAAATCAGGCCTCACCTATTTAAACAAGCGATTAAGTGAATTTTTTTCTCAAAGGATCATGGGTCTTTGGAATTCCCTTCCTGAAAAATCAACGGCCTTGTACATTTATAAATCAGAGGTAGATCGATTTTGCTAATTGAGGGGTTAAGAAGTTATCACGGATATGCAAGGATAAAAATATATAACTGGGGGAGGCAATGGCCTAGTGCTATTATCACTATTAATCCAGAGAGGCAGGAAATGGTCCGGGGACCTGGGTTTGAATCCCGCCATGGCAGATGGTAGAATTTGAATCCAATAAAAATCTGGAATTAAGTATCTCATGATGGCCAGGAGTCAATTGTTGGGAAAAACCCATCTGGCTCGATAATGCCCTTTAGGGAAGGAAACTGCCATCCTCACCTGGTCTGGCCTACATGTGACTCCAGACCCACACCAATGTGGTTGATTCTTGACTGCCCCCTGGGCAATTAGGGAAGGGCAATAACTGCTGCCTGGTCAGCAATGCCCCTCATGCTGTGAATGAATTTAAACAAAAATCGAAGACTTTATTGAAGGGCAGAGGGTTTGAATGGCCCACTCTTCCTCTTACTTTGAATGTTATGTTTCAAATGTTATTGCTATGCATAAAAATACTGGAGAATTCAGACTGTAACATGACACGGTATATAGCTTGTCTTGTCATTATGTAACTTGATATGGTGTTGCACAATGAGCCTCTGCAAAGCTAACAATAATGCAATAACAGGGTCAGCAGCAACATACATTTGGCTGAGCGACAAGAAAGAGCAAGTGTTGGAGAATGATTTTTGTTTTGAACTGGATAAATGTTTGTTGAGCAGTAAACAGAAACAGATCCCCCAGTTCAACTCATCCATGCTGACTAGATATCCTAAATAAATCTAGTCCCGCTTGTCTAACCTTCTTAGTCAGGCTTGTCATCCGACACTCCACTCACACCAATTGCATGACCTTTTGATATCTCTGTCCTTGATCGCCCTGTCTACAACTGTTTTTATGCCCTACTCTCTTACTGTACCGGGAGAAGGAGTTGCCTTCCAAAAACTTGTGTGATCCACTGAATATCACACCTTGTTAGAACATAAGACGAGGGGGCAAGAAATAGACTGTCCAGCCCATCATATCACATAGTAGAGAGAAACCATTCTCTCCTTTTTACTCATTAATTCACATCAATTTCACATTTCTTTTTCTCTCTCACTACCATTAACAACCCCGTTATCTTTCACACTGGGCTGCTGCCTCTGTATAAAAAAGAGTTTTCCAACAACTTTCCGGACTGAAGCAGTACCAAACTGGACATTAACTCAGCTTCTGTGCCAAGATGCTGCCAGGCCCATTAGTTTCTCCAACAGTCCATTCACCTTTGCTATTATGTGCTGAACCTGTATAGTATTTTTGTGTAATTTATTCACAAGGATACCCAAATTCCTCTGTTCAGGAGCTTTCCATAGTGTTTCTCCATTTAAATGTTGTTCCGCTCCAAAATTCTTCCTAGCAAACTGCACAACCCCACATTTCCCCCACATTATATTCTACCTGCCAAGTTTTGCTCACTCACTTAATCTGCCGGTAGTTCTCTGTAAGGTTCATTGTGGTATCCTCACCAATTGCTTTCCCACGAACATCTGTGTCATCTGCAAACTTGGCTATTTCCTCATCTAAATCATTAGAGTCATACAGCGCAGAACCAGACTTTTCAGTCTAACTTATCCATGTCAATCAAGTTTCCCAAATTAAACTAAACTTCCTGTGTTTGGCCCATATCCCTCTAAACGTTACCTGCTCATGTGCCTACCGAAATGTTTTTTAAGTGTTATAATTGTAACTGCATCTATCACTTCCTCTGGCAGTACATTCCACATATGAGCCACCCTCTGTGTGAAAAAGCTGCCCCCTCAGGTCCCTTTTAAATCTTCCCCCCTCACCGGGTAGCACGGTGGCTCAGTGGTTAGCACTGCAGCCTCACAGCACCAGGGAGCCCAGGTTCGATTCCAGCCTCAGACGACTGTCTGTGTGGAGTTTGCACATTCTCCCCATGTCTGCGTGGGTTTCCTCCGGGTGCTCCGGTTTCCTCCCACAGTCCAAAGACGTGTATGCTAGGTGGATTGGCCATGATAAATTGCCCGTAGTGTTCAGGGGTATGTGGGTTATAGGGGGATGGGTCTGGGTGGGATGCCTCAAGGGGCGGTGTGGACTTGTTGGGCCGAAGGGCCTGTTTCCACACTCTAAGGAATCTAATCTAAAAAAAACCTTAAAAATATAGTCCCTAGTTTTGAACTGTGGGGAAAAGACCTTTGGTGTTCACCTTACCTATGCCCTCTCATGATTTTGTTAACTTCTGTCATGTCATCCCGCAACCTCTTATGCTCCACTGAAAGAAGTCCCAGTCTATCCAGCCTTATAACTTATAACTAAAACCCTCCAGTGCAGACAATATCCTTGTAAATCCTTTCTGAGCTTTCCCCAGTTTAATAATATTCTTCTTGCAGCAGGACGACCAGAACTGTACACAGTACTCCAAAAGTGGCCTCACCGATATCTCATATAATCTCGCAATATGATTACTAACTTCTATACTCAATGGCCTGAGCAATTAAGGCACACGTGCTAAATGTCCTTCTTAAACACCCTGTATACCTGTGAAACAAACTTCAAAGAACTATGTACCTGAACCCCTAGTTCTCTCTGCTCGACGACAGCCCCCAGGGCCCTACCATTAATTTCATAAGTGATTGATTTGATTTGATTTATTATTGTTATATGTGCCTAGGTACAGTGAAAAGTTTTGTTTTCCAAGCAGTACAGGCAGATCAGAACACACAAATATCATAGGGTGATTGAACAGAGTGAGAAATACAAAGTTACGGCTGCAGAGAACGTGCACGAAAAGCAAGATCACCATTAGATTTGAAATTTGAGAGGCCTGTTCAGCAGTCTACGTGTAGATGGAGTCAATGGATGGGAGGTTGGCTCACATGATGGCCTGGGCTGTGTTCACTACTGCCTGCAGTTTCTTACAGTCCTGGGCAGAGCAGTTGCTGTACCAAGCCGTGATGCCTCTAGGTAGAATACTTTCTAAGGTGCGTCTGTAAAAGTTGTTGAGGGTCATTATGGACATGCTGGATTTCATGATCCTCCTGAGAAAGAAGAGACGATGTTGTGCCTTCTTGACCATGGCTAGTCCAGGGCAGATTGTTAATGATCATCACTCCTAGAAACTTGATGTTCTCGACCATCTCCACCTCAGCTCTGTTGACATAGCTAGGGACGTGCCTTCCTCCTTGCTTCCAGAAATTGCTGAACAGGTCTTAAGTTTTGCTGACACTGAGGGAGAGATTATTATCATTGCACCAAACCAAGCACTTTATCTCTTTCCTGTATTCTGTCTTGTGATTGTTTAGTAATTGCAAAAAAACAGTGGTGTCACCAACAAACCTACAGATGGAGTTTGGACAAAATTTGGCCACACAGTCTTGAGTGTACGGGAGTACAGTCCAGCCCTTGTTTGTTTTGCCAAAATGCAATATCTCGCATTTATCCAAATCAAACTCCAACTGCCACTGCTTAGCCCATTGGCTCAAATGATCATTACAAATAATTGTGGACCCCGCACTTATCCTCTGCAGCCAATCACTATTAATATGAAAATGGCTTTTATTTCCCAACTTTCTGGTCTTCTCTCCATTAGCCAATTATCTATCCATGCTAATATATTACCCCCAATGTCATGGACTCTTTTTTTTATTAAGTAGCCTATTGTAACAAAGCCTTCTGAAAATCCAAATACATTAAATCCAATGCTTCCCCTTTATCTCTTCTGCTTGTTGTCTCCTTAAAGAATTCTAATAAATTTATTAGGCACGATTTCACCTTTATGAAGCAATGTTGATCCTGCTTGATCAAATTATGTATTTCTAAATGCTGTGCTATTGCATCCTTTATAATTGACTCTAATATTTGCCCAAAGGCAATGTTAACTGACCTGTGGTTGCCTGGTTTTTTTGTTTTATCCCCCTCTCTTTATAAATAAAGATATCACTTTTGCAGTTTTCCAATTCCCTGGGACTTTCCCAGAATCAATCAATTTTTAAAAATGTAATCTGTACCTTGAGAGGCCACATCTACTCTCTGAGCAGCACCTAACCCAGACCCACACTCTTGCGGTAACCCTGCATACCCAGTGATTTATCCACCTAGCTTGCACATCCCTTGACACTATGGCAAATTTGGCATGACCAGATCACTTAACCTGCACGCCTTTGGCCTGTGGGAGGACACCGTAGCATTCACAGGAAGAATGTGTAAACACCACACAGACAATTGCTTGAAGATGGAATTGAACCCAGCTAACCCAGTTAACCACTGAGCCATTGTGCCCTCCCTTCCAATTCTTGAAAGATTACTAGCAATAGAACATAGAACAATACAGCGCAGAACAGGCCCTTCGGCCCTCGATGTTGCACCGACCTGTGAACTAATCTAAGCCCCTCCCCTTACACTATCCCATCATCATCCATATGCTTATCCAAGGACTGTTTAAATGCCCCTAAAATGGCTGAGTTAACTACATTGGCAGGCAGGGCGTTCCAATGCATCCAATATCTTTGTGGTTACTTCCTTTAATATGTTAAAATGCAACACATCAGGGCTAAGGCACATTCTGGTCTTTCACTTCGTTTAGTTTCTCCAGCAAGTCTTTCTCTTTTGTTAATGTATTTATTTCCTCTACTACTTTTGCCTTTGAATGTTTAGAGATTTTGAAAAACAGTGTCTTCAACTAATGTCTTTTAACTTAACTGGAGCATATGGAAATGCAGCAAGATCTGGAGAATATCCAAGGCTGGCAAGTGGCAAGTAAAATTTACACCACGCCAAGGCCAGGTGATGACCATGTCTAACAAGAGAAAGTCAAAACTATCACCAATTGGCATTTAATGGCATTACAATTGCTAACTCCCCACCTGTCCACATACTGGGGATTACTTTTAACCAGGAACTCAACTGGACTCACTACATAAGCACAGTAGCTACAAGAGCAAGTCTGAGGCTAGGAATATTTTGGCGAGTAATTCACCTCCTGACTCCTCAAAGCCTGTCCACCATCTACAAGGCACAAGTCAGGAGTGTGATGGAACACTCCCCACTTGCCTGGATGGGTGCAGCCCTAACAACACTCAAGGAGCTTGACACCATCCAGGACAAAGCAGCCCCCGCTTGATCGGCACCGCATCCTCTATCTTCAACATTCACTCAAGCTGCCATTGACATATAGTGTGTATCACTTATAAGCTGCACTGCAAATATTCATCGAAGATCCTCATACAACATGTTCCAAACCTACAACTACTTCCATCTAGCAGCTGATATATGGGAACACCACTACCTTCAATTTCCCCTCTAAGCCACTCACCACCCTGACTTGGAAATGTATCATCAATCTTTCAGTATCGCTGATTCAAAATCCCGGAATTCCCTCCCTGAGGGCATTGTGGGTCAACCTACAGCAAACAGATGGTTAACAGACTGATATCCATCAACTAAATTAGACAACAAAAGACATTCAGATGTTGATAAAGGTTTTATTGTAAATCTACAGTATAATATAAACATGCATTGAATAATTTAAAATCAGCACATTTGCTCCTATTTTTGTCAGACTGCAGATGTTGCTGCAATTAAACCTGCTGTTGATCTAATTTCTGATTCTTGGCCCATCGCCAGCTTCCTTCAGATTCATACTGTCACACCTTCGGTCATTTAGTTGCTCCTCCCCTCCATGCTATCCCAGAACTTCCCATTTGTTCTTATCCCACCCTGCTTTCTCCGCCCTTCTATTTCTGTAAAAGCTGTTGGATCTGTGATTTTGGATTTGAACATGGACAGTTCTGACAAGGCGTCACTAATCTGGAACGTGAAACGCCCCTCTGTGTAAACCAGCTGTCTTATCTGACCATTTTACCAGCGTGTTTGATGTCTATTTATAATGCTGTAGTTTGTTTAGTACTCGACGTCACACATTATAAGTATGCTGGCACTATAGCCTGTCAGCAGTGCTTCACTTTGATCAATATTTTGGTAGCTTGCCTTTGTTCGTGAGCAATATTTATGATAGTACTGTAACCTGGAGCAATAGAACGCACAAACATTTCTGTGGTTTAAGAGTGAGAAAAGTGAAAAGCAGCCTAAAAATATTCTGCCAACAGATAGGTGACAACAAAACATAAAGCAAAGAGCAGACATCAGCCTCTGCGAACCCTCAGCTAGTTACCAAATTACTCGTCCAGCCTGCAGAATGTCACGGAAATTGTTGCGGGCTCCTTGGAATGGCATCTGAAAGACAACAGAAACTTGCATCCAAATAGCACCCAGCACAACCTCACTCTGAAGTGCTTTACATCTAATGGCAAAGTGTAGTCAAAGTGTTAATGTAGAAGACGCAGCAGCTAATTTGCACAAAGCAAACATCCATGAAGTGATGTAGTAATTACCATCTAATCTGCTTTACAGAGATCGATTGAGGGATATCAATCAGCCAGAACATTGAGAATTAGAAATGGCACGGCGGTTCAGTGGTTAGCACTGCTGCCTCACAGTGCCAATAACCCGGGTTTGACCGCATCCTCGGGCAAATGTCTGTGTGGAGTTTGCACATTCTCCCCGTGTCTGCTCCGGTTTCCCCCCACAGTCCAAGGATGTGCAGGTTAAGTGGATTGGCCATGCTAAATTGCCCATAGTATCCAGGGATGTGCAGGCTATTTGGATTAGCCATGGCAAATGCAGCGTTACAGAAATTGGGTGGGATGCTTCAGAAGAGCTCGTATGGGCTGAACTGCATGCTTTCACCTGTAGAGATTCTGAGATCTCGTATATCAACCTGAGCAAATGGACCCTTGCTTTAGATACGTGTATAGGAAAGATTCAGAGGGATACAGGCAAATAGAACATGCTCAATTTAGGAAACCTAGTCGACATACAAGAATGAGTTGAGCCAAAGGGCCTGTTTCTGTGCTGCATGGCACTTTCTCACCCAAACACAGCACTCCCCATTGCCTTGGGAGTGTCAATTGACATTTGACACTCCAAAACCTTGAATGCAAATTGAATACACAGCCATCTGACTCAGAGATGAAAGTACAGCCACATTTTTTTTCCCAAGCTCCCTCACTCTGTGACATCAGCTGGCATAGAGCCCACTTTGGCAGAAGCAGTCATGCAGGTTTAATAATGATCATAGGCAACCAGGCTGGATTCAAAAATATTTAAATATTCTACTAAATCTGCCGTTCACTCAGTTAACAATAGCTATACTGTAGTAAAGTGAATAAATCAGGAGATAATGAAGCCATTTAACAAAGGTAATACGTCAGTCCTGAGGGTGTCTAATCTTCATGTAATTTGGGAAGGTCAAATTTGCAGCACTAGCCACAAGGAGGAATTCAAAGTGCATTCAAAGTGTTTCCCAGAACAACATGCTATAGACCCAACCAGACATCCAGCTTATTTGGACCAGGTAATATGTAATGTTCAGCCTTAACAAATAGTCTCAGAATAGAAGGTCCCTGAGGAAACAGCATCCATAACATGGAAGAAATTAGCATTCAATTTAAGAGTGAGAAACTAGGGTCAGAAACAACAGTGAAAAATTTAAATAAGGTCATTATAAAGGCGTGAGGACAGAATTAAGAAATGAAATTACCAGAAAAGATAGTTGAGCAATAATGACAGACATTTAAAAAGTTAGTTCATGACTCACAGCAAAGATATATTCCAGAGAGGAAGAAGTATTTTAGGAAGGGGATAATCCAGTCATAGTTACACAAGGAGGTTAAGGAATGTATTGAAATGAAAGTTAAAAAAGCATACAATGTGGCAGAGATTATTGGTAAACCAGAGGATTGGGTAAATATTAAAAGCTAACAAAGGAAGACCAAAATAAGGAGGAACTAAGCTGAGAATAAACTAGCAATTAATATAAAATTGGATTGTAAGAGCTTCTTAAAATATCTACTCAACAAAAAGGCCAAAGTGAACTTGGGCCCCTTAGAGAATGAAGCTGGGAATTATTCTGGGGATTCAGGGAGTTGCAGAGTAGTTGACTGAACACATCACATTTGTGTTCACAACAAAAAATACAAAAAGCAGTCCAGAAATACAAATGTGAAACGGATAATTTGCATTAGTCTTTATGGTGGGAGGTAGTTTGAACATCCCATTAATGCTAAAGAATACTGGCAAAGAGAAGAGAAATTTTAGAGAGACACATACAAAGGGTGATTCACATGTGGAATTAACTTCTTGATGAACTGGTGGATTCAGGTACAATTACGATGTTTAAAATACATTTGGACATTTATCTGTACAGGTAAAATTGGAAGGGATATTGTCCAGGTTAAGGGAAGTAGGACTAGTGTTGTCTGGGATTATGTTTGGCATGGACTGGTTGAACCAAAGGGTCTGTTTCTGTGCTGTATGATACTATGGGTCTGTAACTAAAGGAGTTAAAGGCAGATAAGTCCCCTGACCCTGATGTCTTGCATCCCAGGATTCTAAAAGAAGTAGTTGCAGAGAAGTGGATGTATTAGTTGAAATTTTCCAATAATCCTTGGATTCTGGAAAAGTACCAGAAGATTGGAAATGTGACACCCCTGTTCAAAAAGGGAGGGAAGCAAAAAGCAGGTAACTATAGGCTGACTAGCTTAACATCTATTGGCGAAAAGTATCAGAATCAATTATTAAGGAAGTAACAACAGACCATTCGGAAAATCATTATCTAATCAAGCAGAGTCAGCATGGCTTCATGAAAGGGAAATCGAGACTGATTAATGTATTAGAATTTTTAAGAAAGTCTCAAATGGAGTAGGTAGAGGGAATCCAGTAGATGTATTGTATTTGGTCTTCTAGAAGGTGGCTTATAACCTTTATAAAAGGTTAATTCATAGGAAAAGTATCCATGGTGTAGCAGGCAGTATAGTGGCTAATGGGTAGGAAACAGTAAATGGGAACATGGGGTACCTTTACAGATTGGCAATCTATAACCAGTGGGGTTCCACAGGGATCAGTGCTGGGACTGCAACTGTTTACAATATATATAAGTGACTTGGAGGAAGGAAATGAACGAACTGCGGCCAAACTTTCAGACAACACAAAAATAGGTGGAAGGGCAGGTTGCAAGATAGATACGAACAGTTTACAGAGAGATATTGGTTGGTTAAGAAAGTGGGCAAAAAAAATTACCAAATGGAGTATAAGTGGGAAAATGTGAAGAACAGAGTGTTATTTAAATGGTGAAAAACTGCAGAAAGCTGCAACACAAAGGGATTTGGGGGATCTCGTGCATGAAAGAGAAAGCTAGCGCACAGGTGCAGCAGGCTTATACAATGTTAGCCCTTAATTCAAGGGGGTTGGAGTAAAAGAGCAGAGAAATCTTACTACTGGACATGGTGCTAGTGAGACCACATCTGGAGTACCATGGGCAGTTTTAGCCCCCTTTAAAATGAAAGCTATCATTTCATTGGAGGCAGTTCAGAGAAGGTCCACTTGGATGATCCCAGGTATGGAGGGATTGTCTTACGAGAGAAGGCTAAACAGGCTAGGACATTACTCACTGGAATAAGAGGCGATCTCATTGAAACATGTTGGATTCTCAAGGGGCTTGACAGGGTAAATGATGAGAGGATGTTTCCCCTCATGGGGCTGTCTATGACCAGAGGAATTTGTGGAATTCTTTACCGCAGAAACCTGTTGAGGGCAGAGATAATGGGAACTGCAGATGCTGGAGAATTCCAAGATAATACAATGTGAGGCTGGATGAACACAGCAGGCCAAGCAGCATCTCAGGAGCACAAAAGCTGATGTTTCGGGCCTAGACCCTTCATCAGAGAGGGGGATGGGGAGAGGGAACTGGAATAAATAGGGAGAGAGGGGGAGGCGGACCGAAGATGGAGAGTAAAGAAGATAGGTGGAGAGAGTGTAGGTGGGGAGGTAGGGAGGGGATAGGTCAGTCCAGGGAAGACGGACAGGTCAAGGAGGTGGGATGAGGTTAGTAGGTAGCTGGGGGTGCGGCTTGGGGTGGGAGGAAGGGATGGGTGAGAAAAAGAACCGGTTAGGGAGGCAGAGACAGGTTGGACTGGTTTTGGGATGCAGTGGGTGGGAGGGAAGAGCTGGGCTGGTTGTGTGGTGCAGTGGGGGGAGGGGACGAACTGGGCTGGTTTTGGGATGCAGTAGGGGAAGGGGAGATTTTGAAACTGGTGAAGTCCACATTGATACCATATGGCTGCAGGGTTCCCAGGCGGAATATGACTTGCTGTTCCTGCAACCTTCGGGTGGCATCATTGTGGCAGTGCAGGAGGCCCATGATGGACATGTCATCTAGAGAATGGGAGGGGGAGTGGAAATGGTTTGCGACTGGGAGGTGCAGTTGTTTGTTGCGAACTGAGCGGAGGTGTTCTGCAAAGCGGTCCCCAAGCCTCCGCTTGGTTTCCCCAATTTAGAGGAAGCCGCACCGGGTACAGTGGATGCAGTATACCACATTGGCAGATGTGCAGGTGAACCTCTGCTTAATGTGGAATGTCATCTTGGGGCCTGGGATGGGGGTGAGGGAGGAGGTGTGGGGACAAGTGTAGCATTTCCTGCGGTTGCAGGGGAAGGTGCCGGGTGTGGTGGGGTTGGAGGGCAATGTGGAGCGAACAAGGGAGTCATGGAGAGAGTGGTCTCTCCGGAAAGCTGACAGGGGAGCGGATGGAAAAATGTCTTGGGTGGTGGGGTCGGATTGTAAATGGCGGAAGTGTCGGAGGATAATGCGTTGTATCCGGAGGTTGGTAGGGTGGTGTGTGAGAACGAGGGGGATCCTCTTGGGGCGGTTGTGGCGGGGGCGGGGTGTGAGGGATGTGTCGAGGGAAATACGGGAGATGCGGTCAAGGGCGTTCTCGATCACTGTGGGGGAAAGTTGCGGTCCTTGAAGAACTTGGACATCTGGGATGTGCGGGAGTGGAATGTCTTATCGTGGGAGCAGATGCGGCGGAGGCGGAGGAATTGGGAATAGGGGATGGAATTTTTGCAGGAGGGTGGGTGGGAGGAGGTGTATTCCAGGTAGCTGTGGGAGTCGGTGGGCTTGAAATGGACATCAGTTACAAGCTGGTTGCCTGAGATGGAGACTGAGAGGTCCAGGAAGGTGAGGGATGTGCTGGAGATGGCCCAGGTGAACTGAAGGTTGGGGTGGAAGGTGTTGGTGAAGTGGATGAACTGTTCGAGCTCCTCTGGGGAGCAAGAGGCGGCGCCGATACAGTCATCAATGTACCGGAGGAAGAGGTGGGGTTTGGGGCCTGTGTAGGTGCGGAAGAGGGACTGTTCCACGTAACCTACAAAGAGGCAGGCATAGCTGGGGCCCATGCGGGTGCCCATGGCCACCCCCTTAGTCTGTAGGAAGTGGGAGGAGTCAAAAGAGAAGTTGTTGAGTGTGAGGATGAGTTCAGCTAGGCGGATGAGAGTGTCGGTGGAGGGGGACTGGTCGGGCCTGCGGGACAGGAAGAAGCGGAGGGCCTTGAGGCCATCTCCATGCGGAATGCAGGTGTACAGGGACTGGACGTCCATGGTGAATATGAGGTGTTGGGGGCCAGGGAATTGGAAGTCCTGGAGGAGGTGGAGGGCGTGGGTGGTGTCACGGACGTAGGTGGGGAGTTCCTGGACCAAAGGGGAGAAAATGGAGTCCAGATAGGTGGAGATGAGTTCGGTGGGGCAGGAGCAGGCTGAGACGATGGGTCGACCAGGGCAGGCAGGTTTGTGGATTTTGGGAAGAAGATAGAAACGGGCCGTGCGGGGTTGGGGAACAATGAGGTTGGAGGCTGTGGGTGGGAGGTCCCCTGTGGTGATGAGGTCATGAATGGTGTTGGAGATGATGGTTTGGTGCTCGGGTGTGGGGTCATGATCGAGGAGGCGGTAGGAGGTGGTGTCGGAGAGTTGGCGTCTGGCCTCGGCGATGTAGAGGTCAGTGCGCCATACTACCACGGCGCCACCCTTGTCTGCGGGTTTGATGGTGAGGTTGGGGTTGGAGCGGAGGGAGCGGAGGGCTGCCCGTTCTGCGGGGGAGAGGTTGGAGTGGGTGAGAGGGGTGGAGAGGTTGAGGCGGTTAATGTCTCGACGGCAGTTGGGGATGAAGAGGTCGAGGGAGGGTAGGAGGCCTGGGGGTGGTGTCCAGGAGGAGGACTTGTGTTGGAAGCGGGTGAAGGGGTCAGTGGAAGGAGGGTTGGGTTCCCGGTTGAAGAAGTAGGCATGGAGGCGAAGACGGCGGAAAAACTGCTCTATGTCCAACCGTGACTGGTAGGGTCTGGGATTTGCTGACAATGCCCTGTACAGGGGAAAGATTACAAGGAATCCTAGGGAGGAGACAGAGAGAGCTTAGTGAGGGACACCATGCAGTTAGGGACAAAATGAGCATAAGGAAGGAGTGAGTGCAGGGAGGGAGTGAGCATAGGGAGGGAGCGTAGGGAGCAAGGGCATGAGCAGAGAGAGACAGCGCTGGGGAGGAGAAAGGTCAGTTAGTAAGGCATTCCAGCAAAGGAGAGATTCCGTGGAGGAGGTGTTGCAGTGAGGGAGTAGGGGGAGGGAGAGTATAGAGGGAGTGAGAGTGTATAGGAGGGGAGTAAGAGTATGGGGCAATGAGAATATTGAGGGAGGCTGAGCGCAGGAACCTCAAGGCTGAGGAGGCCTGAAGCTTTCTCGCAGGGTCTCAGCTCTTACTGTTCACCAACACAGACACCCAAAAGCCAGAACAATGTCATAAACTTATTTAGGCCTGCCCCAGCTCTGGGTCCTTTCGGAGTGCTGAAAGCCTCCAGTTTAAGTGAAATCCTGAACCCGATGATGACAATAAATAGGTGGCCTCCGTCACTTCCTGTGGATGTCCCTCTTGCCGTCTCAATATATCAGGTTCAAGTTTACAGCTGGGGGTTTCATATTCCCACATCTTTATAGCCATGTTAATGAGTTAGTGATGGGGGAGGGGTGCTGCAGTCATTTTGCGCCTAACTTATTTGCATATCACAGGTTTTTGGTTGAACAATATATGCACAGCTTTGCACAGCTTTCTACTCCAGCTGCATCAACGATAGCGCTCTCACTCACCACTTCCTCCAATGTAAAAACCCACTGTCAACATATTGGCAGATCAAATGACTTAACTCTCAACCCCAGAAAGGATGTGGGCGCTGCCTGGGTCAGGTTTGGGAGTCAACCTGAACTTTGAAAACTGTAGAAACCTGACTGTGACCCTTGGTTAGCTGGTATCTGGCTGAAAGAAGGGGTTGAATAGGTGAGCATAGGAAGAACCTCATTGTGGTCCTATCCCTTCCTATGTTGCAAAACGAGGTGCGCTGTTTTAACTGCAGCATGTCACCAGTTGCACCCCTTAACAGGACTCAGTTGACTGAGCGTGGATCCCAGGTAGTGGGAACTCTGGAGTTAAATCTCCAGCCTTCTCCAGTGTTCTATCATTGCTCTGGAAGAACCTGCAGGGTGCACTAATAACCATCAGGCTGACCACAGGTATTTTTAATGCACAGATCTGTAATCATCTGTAACTATAACCATCAAGAGCTGACTGGTTTCAAACTGGGAAATTTTGTTGTCAACATCAGAAACTAACCACATGAGGGAGTTCACATCTGTCACACAGCATCGGAATATTGACAGATTAACCTAGCTCCTGCGCAGCTCTGCAATAATGTCCAAATTCCTTTCATTTATTGCCAATCTATTGCTTGATTGGCACCGCATCCTCGAACAAACTCCCTCCACCGCCAGCGCTCAGTAGTAGCAGTCTGTACCATCTGCAAGATGCACTGCAGAAATTTACCAAGGGTCCTCTGACAACAACTTCCGAACTCACGACCACTTCCATCTAGAAGGACAAGGGGAGTTGACACATGGGAATACCGCTGCCTTCAAGTTCCCCTCCAAACCACTTACCATCCTGATTTGGGAGTATAGTCCTTCAGTGTCACCAGGTCAAAATCCTGGAATTCCCTCCCTAATGGCATTGTGGCTCAACCCACAGCACATGGACTGCCATAGTCTGAGAAAACACCACCTTCTCAAAGGGGCAGTGAGGGACTGGAAATAAATGCTGGCTGAGCCAGTGATACCCACATCCCACAGAGATTTTTTTTTTGAAAAGTGGTGAGGCCGTTGGCCTTCCTTCCTGATGAATCTTTCTCATTCCAGGCACTTCATTTGTTCCTGCCAGACATGGCTTGATGAGGTTCTAGAATTCAGAGGAAATCCAGACTCATCCAAGCCTTTACTTTGGCAAGTTGACTCCTCTCCTCACATGACACTGCTGTATCACTGAGACAGAGCAGAGACTGACAAGCTTCTGCCTAGGGCAACATTCGTTACCAATTTTCAATCACCCTCAATCTAAGTGGCTTGCTGGAGAGTCAAAACCTAAATTGCAGTCGCCAGGAGGCCAGGCTGGGTGAGGAGAGTAGAGTTGCTTCTCCAAAAGATATCAGTGAATTAGTGAAGAATGAGTCATGCTCAGAGGCACAGGTAAAGCCCTGTTCGCTTACTGAGTGCTGCATATCAGAGTTTACTAAAGACGAACAGAAGCAGTAAATGCTGGAAAAGCTCAGCACATCTGGCAGCATCTGTGAAGAAAACATCAGAGTTAGCGTCCAGTGACCCTTTCTTACAACTTTACTAAAGAGGAGGCTGCTGATCGAATATTAACAGAAGCAAAATTGGTCAAGGTAACCAATGGGATCAAAACTGAATGCTCGGATTCGTGGGAGAAGCTGGCTTTTCATAGAGTGATACATCTTGGGAGATCATGCTGCAGCTGTATGGAATGCTGGTGAGGCCCAAACTGGAATACTGTGCAGAGGTTTGGTCTTCTTACTTGAGACTGGCACTGGAGTGGGTGCAGAGGAAGTTCACTAGGTTGATTCTGGAACTGAGAGGGTTGGCTTATGAGGAGAGATTGAATAGACTGGGACTATACTCATTGGAATTTAGAAGAATGGTGGGGTGGGGGGGGGTGTTTTTTTGGAGACATATAAAATTGTGAAAGGAATAAATAAGATTGAAGCAGGCTGGGTGAAACTAGAATGAGGGGGCGTAGCCTCAAAATAAGGGGGAGCAGATTTAGGACTGAGTTGAGGAGGAATTTATTCTCATAAAGTGTTGTGAATCTGTGGAATTGCCTGCCCAGTGAAGCAGTTGAGGCTACCTCACTGATTTTTTTTTAAGGTAATAATATACAGATTTTTGAACAGTAAAAGAATTAAGGGTTATGGTGAGCGGGCGGGCAAGTGGAGCTGAGTCTCAAAAAGATCAGCATTTAATAAGATCAGCCATGATCTTATTAAATATCGGGGCAGGCTTGAGGGCCCAATGGCCTACTCCTGCTCCTAGTTCTAACGTTCTTATCACTCAATCTGAATGGCTTGTATCCTGGTTTGGAGATAGTGGAAGGGTTCACCGTAAGCTTCCAGTCTTCTCCGGATACAGGCGAGCTGTTAAATGTTTGGATTGTGGGAATGTGAATCTTTGTTTAAGGGTGGAGGCTCAATTCCAGTAACTACAAGCCTCAACATCAGCAGTAGATAGAAACAGCAAACAAAGGGAAAAAAAAATTAACAGGTGCTTGGAAAGGTTTGAATTAATTAAGCAGAGGCAATGTATGTTGTTAAACAGAAGGTTGTGGAAAGGATTGTAGCGGATGTGGTTTATATGGATTTTTAAACATTCGACAAAGTACCACATAAAAGTGAACAAAATTAACACTCATGGAGTCGGAGGGTCAATGTCAGCTGGATAATGCAATAGCTTAAGGATAGAAATCAACACTCTGAGAATACATTTATTTAAACTGGAAGATGGTCCTCAAGTGTCATTCCTAGGTCACTGCTTTCTTGGTACAAAATGTGACTTGTATTTGGAAATCGAGACTAACATATCAAAATTTGTTTCCATGCTGTGTGACTCTATCCTGAACTTGGAATATGGCAGGAGGTGGGATGCAATTTAACATGGATAGGTTTAGTAAACCAGGCAGATGAGATGGAATTATCCAGAGCAGTGTGAGGTGTGACAGGGTGAATAAAGATTTAATTCAGATTCATGTACATTGAAGGTGAACGTGACAGGACGTATTGAGACAGTAGCTAGCAGGGCATGTAGGATCCTGGACTTCATAATGAGAAGGATTGAGCAGCACAACAATGAACCCTAAATTAGGCACCGACTAGAATCGGAAGCAGCTCGTCATGACAGAACGGAGTCTCGGTCAGATGACTTTGTCACTCTTGCCTGAAAATTCTTTTCTCTTCAGGGAGTGAATCAATTCTCTTCTGACAGCCATGATTAAACCTGCCTCGAAGGCAGTGCAGTTCCACATCCTGACCATTCACTGTGTAAAATATACCTAACCATAGTCATCTGCTCTGACCCTTCTCTTTTCCACAGAGGGCAGATACAGTTTCTCAAATCTGTCCATGTCACTGAAGGCCCTCTTCTCTGTGTGCATTCTCTTGAATCATCTCTGCATTCTCTCCAATGCTTTCATATCCTTTCTAGAGTGTGCTGCACAGTTCTAGATGCAATATTCTGGCTGGAACAGAGCCAAAGATTTATGCATGTTATTAGAAGCTCTTTGTAGTTGATAGCTTTATTCTCAGAGGCCAGGATGCTAGCTATATCGGAGAGTTAGTGTGAAGCTAACCCAGTTCATTGACTGCAGATGTTGTACAGACAGCTGCAGATACTGGAGCTCTGATACAGACACAAACAGAAAACGCTGGAGAAACTCAGCAGGTCTGGCAGCATCTATTAATGTTTTGAGTCCAGTGACTCTTCATCTGAACATTTTGAAGTAGGGTCACTGGACTGGAAACATTAACTCTGATTTTTCTCCATAGAAGCTGTCAGACCTGTTGAACCTCTCTAGCACTTTCTACTTGTGTCTGTTTTTGATGCTAACTTATTGCTGCAAGTTTCTGTAGGCTTTCTCCATTTAAATAATATTCAGCTCCTCTATTCTTCCTGCCAAAGTGCTTAACCTCAGATTTTCCAATATTATATTCAACCTACCAAGTTTTTTTTATAACCTACATAATCTGCTACATGCGTCTTATATTTGATGTCATCCTCACCACTTGCTTTTCCAACTATTGTCGTGACATTTACAAACTTGGCAATAGTGTGTTAACTTCATCATAAGGCTCCTCTCCTCTCCTCACCTACCACCCCCAACACCTTCTGTCTCTCACATTTGTCCCTATTCAACTAAGTGAAGGTACAAGGGTAAACTAGTGAGCAATATAAAAACTGAAAACAAGATCTTCTTTAAATATACATAAGGCAAGACCGAGACCAAAGTGAACATAGCCTCCTTAGAAGATGAATCTAGGGAGATGGTATTGGGGAACGAGGAAATTGCAGACGAGTTAAACAAATATTTTGCACCAGTCTTTATGGTGGAAGAATCTTCGAACATCCCATTAATACTGAAGATAATGGGGAGGAATTAAGTCAGAAAAGTCCCCGATCCTGAAGGCTTGCAACCCAGGATCCTAAAAGAAGTAGCTGCAGAAAAGCGGACATATTCGTTGAAATTTTCCAAAAATCCTTGGATTTTGGAGAAGTATCAGAAGATCGAAAATGTGACACCCCTATTCAAAAAGGGAGAGAGGCAAAAAGCAAGTAACTATAGGTCAATTAATCTACCATCAATTGTTGGAAAATATTGGCATCAATTTAATATTGAGGTAATAGCAAAAATTTGGAAAATCATAATCTAATCAAGCAGAATCAGCATGACTTCGTGAAAGGAAATCCTGACTGACTAATTCAATAGTTTTCGAGGAAGTCTCAACCAGGGTTTATAGAGGGTAACCAATAGATGTGTCATATTTGAGAAAGTGTTCAGCAAGGTGTCTCACAGAAGTTTAAGTCATAAGAAAAGAGTCCATGGTGTAGGAGGCAGTATACTGGTGTGGATAGAGAACTGGCTAATGGGCAGGAAACAGTGGGTGGGAATATGGGGTTCTTTTTCAGGTTGGCAACCCATGACCAATGGGATTCCACAGGAATCAGTGCTGGGATCTCAACCATTTACAATATGTATTAGTGATTTGGAGGAAGGAAGAAAATGTACTCCAGCTAGATTTTCAGACAATACAGCTATAGATGGGAAGGCAGGTTGTGCGAGGAATGCAAACAGATTACAGGGAGATATTGATCGGTTAAGAAAATGGGCAAAAAATTACCAAATGGAGTATAATGTGGGAAAATGCGAAGTTGCTCATTTTGGAAGGGAGAACAAAAGAACAGAGTTTTATTTAAATGGAGACAAACTGCAGAAAGTTGCAACACAAAAGGACTTGGGGAAACTTGTGCATGAAACACAGAAAGCTAGCACACAGGTACAGCAGGTAATCAGGAAGGCTTATGGAATGTTGGCCCTTATTTCAAAGGATTTAGGGTGTAAGAGCAGGAAAGTCTTACTGCAACTGTACGAGGTTCTGGTGAGACCACATCTGAAGTTCTGTGGCAGTCTTGGTCCCTTATTTAAAGAACAATATCATTTTGTTGGAGGCAGTTCAGAGAAGATTCACTAGGATGATCTTTGATATGGAGGGATTGTCTATTGAGCAAAGATTAATTGGGTTGGTACTCTGCTCACTGGAGTTTAGAAGAATGAGAGGTGATCTCATTGAAACATATTGGATTCTTATGGGGCTTGACAGGGTCAAAGCTGAGACAATGTTTCCCCTAATGGGAGAGTCTGGGAGCAGAGGGCATGGTCTCAGAATAAAGGGGAATTTCTTCTCTCAGAGGGTTGAGAGTCTTCGAAACCCCTTGCCATAGAGAACGTTAGGGCAGAGTCCTTGGGCATACTTAAGGCTGAGATTTTTGTTCATTAGGGGATCCAAGGGTTGCAGGGAAAAGGCTGGAGCGTGGATGCAAAGAGTAGAGCAGGTTCATCTCTCCTAATTTGTCCTACCAATGGCACAACAGGCCAAATCTTTCTGTGTTCCTCTAAAAGAGAAATCCTGGACTTAGTTCAAATAGGAACCTCCGGGTGCTCACGCTGATGGGAGGAATTAACTCTGATTCCCTGACATCTCTCAGTCTTTCAGTACATGGCCCTAAGTATACTGACACCAAAGCTGCAATAGGCACAAAGTAGCACTGGGACTGTGTCAAACAAAAACAAACAATGAGACTGTATCAGCACTGAGAGTTTCCTCAGATTGTGACAGTCGCACCAGAGGTTCTCTGCCAATCCTTGCAAACTCTTAGAACTGTAAGTGGTTTTTGGATCACATGTGAAATATTGAATCAGCGTAAATACTGGCACTGTCCTGGGGCCACCCTGCAATACCTGATACCCTCATGGCGATCCCCTACGAATGTAGATAGGAGACAAAATAATACAAACGGGTAAATTGTGCTGTAAAGAGTGATTCACAGGTTCAGGCGCAAGAGGAGACAGAGAAGAGTCCCAGAAAAGGCATACATAGGGTTAGGGTTGGGGTAATGGGTTAAGGTTAGCTAGCCTGGGAGTGGGGTGAGTGCCCACTGTCAGTGTGCTTTACCAATCAGCACTGCATTCACAGGGGTACAGCCTGTCAAAATGGTATAGTTGTGCATATGGTACCTGTTTAACACTGAGGGGGTCTTGCCCCTTCCCTCTTCCACCACGTCCCCACTCCTGATTATTTAACCTCTGGCGCAGTTCACTCTGTGAAAAGCATTTGTTTTTCTTCAGTTCTGGTTCTGGTAGTTTGTATAGACACGTTGAGGCAGAGCTGAAACCAAACACCAGGCCACACCTGCCTGGAAGATCCCCAGGCTCTGGGTCGGCTTGTTTCACAGCATAGTACCTTTTCCAGCTCTCAAATCAGGTAAACTAAGAAAATTCGAGAGGGAGAATTAGTGTGACTCCCTACCCACCAGCCATCTCCAGCAAACACAAAACTGAAGGTCAGCCCAGGTGACGGGGTTTCCTTATCAGGTGGCATGTATTTCAGGAAGTTTTAATCACATGGCCTCCTTGCCCAAAGTGCCCTCAGCCTTGGCTCTCATCAACCCTCCGTCTCCTATCAACCTTCCTCCTCCAGTCCCCCATCAACCTCCAATGAGCCTTAACCTCAAACCCCTATTGTCCCCGGCCCTCAGTGATTCCCCCTGTCATTCCCAATTTCCCAGTGACCTTCACACGACACCATCGACATATCCCAATCAGCAACATACTTGTTGTTACCTCATTGGCTAATTCCAAACTGTCAGTCAAATATCCTTTAGCCCCTTGGTCCAATATTTCAAGAACAATGAATGAAAATGATTAAAGAAAATTAAAAAAAGCAAATTCTTTTTTTCAAATGTCTTTTCTCCCGCGTTGCTTGGAGCAGTGTCAGAGATTAGCAGAAAACTGCTCTGAGCTTTTTAACATACTTCAAATCTCCTGCCTTTTCCCTGTTATATTGGTCCTACTTAAACAGTCATCCAATGCCCTCTTGAATGCCTCAAATGAACCTGTTTCCAACACACTCCACAGCCTAACTACTCGCAGTGTGACTATCTCCACCTAATAGCATTGTGGATCAGCCTACAGCAGGAGGACTGCAGCGGTTCAAGAAGGCAGCTCGCCACCACCTTCTCAAGGGCAACTAGGGATGGGTAGTAATTCTCACATCCACAAATGAATAGAATAAATGTTTTTAAGTCACCTTGCATTTGCTTGTTTTGCAAAAACATTTTCAAACTGTGTCCTGCAGGTCTTGATGCATTTACACGTGGGAATAGTTTGGCAACTCCAGACCGCAGCAAACGTCCGTAAATGTAAAAGATAACAAATACTTACACTTGCGCAATGGACATACACGCTGTGAACTTTGGAATTGTAAAACATAACTATATTGATTCAGAGCTGGAGAGTGATGGGTGGGGTGGGGAATAGAAGGCTTGTGTTTTGTCAGAACTGAGCAAAGCAAATTTGGAATGAATGTCTCACCCTTCTACAATTTCAAAAGTCCCCTTCCCATATGAACTCATTTCAGTCCCTTGGCACACCCCACAATCCCCGACTTTACTCCTTTCCTGAGATAACAAGGTGCAGAGCTGGATGAACACAGCAGGCCAAGCAGCATTGGAAGGGCAGGAAACTGACATTTCGGGCCTGGACGGCACAGGTGAGAGGTGTGGGTGAGGAGGAAGACTGGGCAGAGCTGGGAGGAGACAAGGAAGTGATGGCAGGAGGGATAGAATGAGGGAGTCAGTAGGGACTGCTGCCAACCTGCCTTGGTTCTCTTGGCATTTCCAGGAATTGAAGGTTAATCTCAAGGATGTTGCTGAGCACTCCGAGAGAAACTGTATTGAGCCATTAAACAAACATTTTAATTGCCTTTTTTAAGGTATAAAAAGACTGAAAGTGGGAAAGCAAGTTAGTGCAGAAGGTGACATGGTGAAATTTCCAGGAATACATTCAATCAAAGTTAATAATTCTCAGCTGGGGAGACACGGACTGTGATACAAAGCACGATTAAATAGTGTGGAAGCAGTGTACCTAGCAAGAGACAGAGAGAGAGAGAGAGAGACAGACAGACAGAGAAAAATATGATTTTATTTTACAGAGTCCCTGCCATTGGAATTGTCAAGAAAGAGGGATATTGGGGAGGGGAAGTAATGGCAGACCTGGATGTAGGAGAGACATAAACTTGTTTGAGAAGGAGGGAAAAAAGGAACTGCAGCTGTTAAAGTTGAAGACAAAGATGGAAAGAGAGACTCTGAGTGAGTGACAGAGATTGGAAAACAGAGTGAGGGAGGGGGGTCGGAGAGAGACAGACAGACAGTACAACAATGGAAGAGGGGGTGACACAACAGCAAAACATGCAGAGATGGACTGAGAAAAAGCGCAAAGTTTTGGGCTGGACGTTCCCTGCCTGTTGGAGATGACAGGGAAGTGGGATAATTGGCAATATGGTAGCAGGAGAGAGTCCAATGTCTCCCGGACACTGTGGCTAACAATCAACTTTGGTGCCATTGCCAGTCAAGAGATTCAATCAAAGGCCCCTTCTTGTCCCTGTGGGCATGTGCCCACATGAGGAAGGCCTCATAAGTGCGCACCTGCCCAGCCCTGGTTTCCCCAAACATGGTTGTTAGGGCGCACAGCTATTGGGATACCGCTCCGTGGTACAACCTCAGCAATGCCCCTGCTACCAAGATACTGCCAATCTCTCCGATCGACTCAACAGTGCTTGGAGATGGGGCTCCAACCTGAACTGGATAATGGCACATTAATTAGTCACCAACAACAGCAAAATGATACCCCATTGCCTGCAAGGCAGATGTCAACTCCTGGAGGCAGAAGCAAATCATCCGCAGAGAGATTCAGTTCAAAGCATATTAAACAGAGAGAGAGAAAAAGCACATTGCTTATAGGTGATACTGACTAGAGTGAAAAAAGAATTGATTTAGGGAAGTGAAAGTAACACAGAGCAACTCTGTCGGACAAAAGAGGAGGAAGTGAGATCTTGTTGATATGTAGATAGAGGGAACGACATGGTCAATAAACACACCCAGATCAGATGGAATAAAATCCCTAAACTGAAAGCACAAAGAAACCATAGGAACCCTACAGTGTAGAAACAGGCCATTCAGCCCAACAAGTCCACACCGACCCTCAAAATAATGGTGGTTTTCCAAAGGCTGGGTGTTTTGCACAAGTTCACTCTCACTAATTTCAGTTTCCAAAATGTGTTGATTCATGGAGATTTTTGACGTTATTTGAGGCTGTCCTTTAAAGAAAGAAGTTAATGATACAGGCTGCTTGCTGACAGTGTGATTGTCCCACGCCTGAACAGCAATTCAGAGACTGCCTCAGTCATCAGGCAAGCTGTGTCACGAATATCTGATGTTCAGCTAACAAACACTGGAATGCAACATCCAATCAGCCCAACACAACTTCCCAGATTTCATCCACCTCACCAGATTCACAAACCAGGGGTCTCATATCCAATGGCTGCAGCATGCTCTGAACTCCAAATCTAACTGCTTACTCCAATGCAGTCAGTTCTTAAGAAACGTCCCAAATTGCTTACAACACAAAGCCATTTACCACAGTATCATGACAATCCCAAAGTTGACCCGAAACATTAGTTCTGATTTTCTCCTTCACAGATGCTGCCAGACCTGCTCAGCTTTTCCAGACACTTCTGTTTCTGTTCCTGATTTACAGCGTCCACAGTTCGTTCGGTTTTTATCAATCCCCTTCTTTTGCACATCATTGTAAACCTTTCACCTTTATTCATGCAGAAATAGAGATAAGAAAAGGCCACTCAGCCCCTCAAAATATATCCCCCATGGTCAGTTAGATCATGGAGGATATGTATCTTAACGATGTTCACCTCCTTCAATACTCCTGAACCTCCTCTTTCACTCTCTCTACCCCACCCACCCCCGCCCCATGCTCAGATCTCTCTACCCCTAACCCCTTCTCCCATCACCTCTCCTCCCACTTCTACCTTCTCTCTCTGTCCTGCTTTTCTCTCCCCAATTCCTCTCCTCCCTGTCTCCCCACCCACTCCTTCTGTCTCCTTCCCCTTACCCTCCTCCCTTTCCCCTTCCTCCTTCTTTCCCTCTCCCCCTTTTGTTCCCTCTCTTTCCCCTCCTCCATCCCTCTCCACTCCATTCCCTATCCCCTCCCTTTCCCCTCCCTCCATCCATTTCCCCTCTTCCTTCCCTTCAGTCCCTTTCCCCTGTCTCTCTCCACCTGCCTCCCCACTCCCTCTCCTCTACCCACACTCCTCCCCTGTCCCTCTCTCCTCTCCCCGCCCCTCGTCTCTGTCTCCCCACTCCCTCTCTCTCTTCCCTCTCACCCTACCCTTGTCTCTGTCCTTCTCACCTCTCCTCTGCTCCGGCCATCCCCTACCCCCTCCCCCACTCCCTTTCTCCCTCCCCCCTTGCCCATCCTTCCCCCACATGCACCCTCCCCTCCCCCTCTCCCACACCCCACCTTCTCCCTCACCCCCACCTCCCCCCTTCTCCATCTCCCTCCCCTTCTCCATCTCCTCCCCCTTTCCCCTCACCCTCCCCTTCTCCCTCACCCCCACCTCCCCCCTTCTCCATCTCCCTCCCCTTCCCCCCTCACCCTCCCTCTTCTCCCTCACCCCCACCTCCCCCTTCTCCATCTCCCTCCCCTTCTCCCTCACCCCCACCTCCCCCCTTCCTCCATCTCCTCCCCTTCTCCCTCACACCCACCTCCGCCTTCCTCCATCTCCCTCCCCTTCCCCCTCACCCACACTCTCCCCCTTCCTCCATCTCCCTCCCCTTCTCCCTCACCCCCAACCTCCCCCCTTCTCCATCTCCCTCCCCTTCTCCCTCACCCCCACCTCCCCCTTCCTCCATCTCCCTCCCCTTCTCCCCCACCCCCACCTCCCCCCTTCCTCCCCCACCCCCACCTCCCCCCTTCCTCCCCCCTTTCCTCCCCCACCTCCCCCTTCCTCCCCCACCTCCCCCCTTCCTCCCCCCACCCCCACCTTCCTCCCCCACCCCCACCTCCCCCCTTCCTCCCCCACCCCCACCTCCCCCCTTCCTCCCCACCCCCACCTCCCCCACCCCCACCTCCCCCTTCCTCCCCACCCCCACCTCCCCCCTTCCTCCCCCACCCCCACCTCCCCCACCCCCACCTCCCCCCCTTCCTCCCCCCTTCCTCCCTCACCCCCACCTCCCCCCTTCCTCCCCCCTTCCTCCCTCACCCCCACCTCCCCCCTTCCTCCCTCACCCCCACCCTCCCCCCTTCCTCCCTCACCCCCACCTCCCCCCTTCCTCCCCCCTTCCTCCCTCACCCCCTTCCTCCCTCACCCCCACCCTCCCCCCTTCCTCCCTCACCCCCACCTCCCCCCTTCCTCCCTCCCCCCTTCCCCCCCACCCCCACCTCCCCCCTTCCCCCCCCCACCCCCACCCCCCCCTTCCCCCCCCAACCCCCACCCCCCCCTTCCCCCCCCACCCCCACCTCCCCCCCCACCCCCACCTCCCCCCTTCCCCCCCCACCCCCACCTCCCCCCCCCACCCCCACCTCCCCCCTTCCCCCCCCCACCCCCACCTCCCCCTTCCTCCCTCACCCCCACCTCCCCCCTTCCTCCCTCACCCCCACCTCCCCCTTCCTCCCTCACCCCCCACCTCCCCCCTTCCTCCCCCCTTCCTCCCTCACCCCCACCTCCCCCTTCCTCCCTCACCCCCACCTCCCCCCTTCCTCCCTCACCCCCACCACCCCCCTCCTCCTCCCCCCCCCTCACCCCCACCTCCCCCTTCCTCCCCCCCCTTCCCCCCTCACCCCCACCTCCCCCCTTCCTCCCTCCCCCCTTCCTCCCCACCCCCACCCCCACCTCCCCCTCCCCCCCTTCCTCCCCCACCTCCCCCTCCCCCCCTTCCTCCCCCACCCCCACCTCCCCCCTTCCTCCCCCACCCCCACCTCCCCCCTTCCTCCCCCACCCCCACCCCCACCTCCCCCCTTCCTCCCCCCCACCCCCACCCCACCTCCCCCCTTCCTCCCCCACCCCCCACCCCCACCTCCCCCCTTCCTCCCCCACCCCCACCTCCCCCCCCACCCCACCTCCCCCTTTCCTCCCCCACCCCCACCTCCCCCCCCACCCCACCTCCCCCCTTCCTCCCCCACCCCCCCCCCCCACCCCCACCTCCCCCCTTCCTCCCCCACCCCCACCTCCCCCCCCCACCCCCACCTCCCCCCTTCCTCCCCACCCCCACCTCCCCCCCCCACCCCCCCCTCCCCCCCCACCCCCACCCCCCTCCCCCCCTCCCCCCCCCCCACCCCCACCTCCCCCCCCTCCCCCACCCCCCCTTCCCCCCACCCCCACCCCCCCCCCCCCTTCCTACTTTACTTTCCCCCACCCCCCCCCCCCACCCCCACCTCCCCCCTTCCTCCCCCACCCCCACATCCCCCCCCCACCCCCACCTCCCCCCTTCCTCCCCCACCCCACCTCCCCCCCCCACCCCCCCCCCTTCCTCCCCCACCCCCCACCTCCCCCCTTCCTCCCCCACCCCCACCTCCCCCCCCCACCCCCACCTCCCCCCCCCACCTCCCCCCTTCCTCCCCCACCTCCCCCCTTCCTCCCCCACCTCCCCCCTTCCTCCCCCACCTCCCCCCTTCCTCCCCCTCCCCCACCTCCCCCCTTCCTCCCCCACCTCCCCCCTTCCTCCCCCTCCCCCACCTCCCCCCTTCCTCCCTCCCCCCCACCTCCCCCCCTCACCCCCACCTCCCCCCACCTCCCCCCCCTCACCCCCACCTCCCCCCTTCCTCCCTCCCCCCCACCTCCCCCCTTCCTCCCTCCCCCCCACCTCCCCCCTTCCTCCCTCCCCCCCACCTCCCCCCTTCCTCCCTCACCCCCCTTCCTCCCCCCTTCCTCCCTCACCCCCACCTCCCCCCTTCCTCCCTCACCCCCCTTCCTCCCCCCTTCCTCCCTCACCCCCACCTCCCCCCTTCCTCCCCCACCCCCCACCTCCCCCCTTCCTCCCCCACCCCCACCTCCCCCCTTCCTCCCCCACCCCCACCCCCACCTCCCCCCTTCCTCCCCCACCCCCACCTCCCCCCTTCCTCCCCCCTTCCTCCCTCACCCCCACCTCCCCCCTTCCTCCCTCACCCCCACCTCCCCCCTTCCTCCCTCACCCCCACCTCCCCCCTTCCTCCCTCACCCCCACCTCCCCCCTTCCTCCATCTCCCTCCCCTTCTCCCTCACCCCCACCTCCCCACTTCTCCATCTCTCCCCCACCTCCCCACTTCTCCATCTCTCCCCCACCTCCCCACTTCTCCATCTCTCCCCCCTCCCCATCCTCCCCTCGTCTCACCCCCTCCCCATCCTCCCCGTCGTCTCACCCCCTCCACCCCCCCTCGTCCCCCCCCCTCGTCTCACCCTCTACCCTTCTCCCCTCCCCCTCTCTCCTCCCACTTCCACTCACCCCCTCCCCTGACCCCTCCCTCCTCTCACTACCCCCCCGGGGTTGCTGTGTATTGTTTTGGGGGTGTGTGGGGGGGTGCTGGTTGTAGCTGTTGAGATGCCGGGGTGGGGCAGGCGATGAGAGAGGAGCCGCAGCCCGGAAACAGAGAGCGGGAGAGCAGGCGGCCAGGTGAAGGGGAGCCGGCCGGGAGCAGCTTCCCGGTGCCGGAGTGCGGTAACGCCGCTGCGTTTGTGTTGCAGAGCGGGGCGGCGGCGGCGGAATGAGCGAGTTCACGTCGGCTTTTCGGAGGAGCTTCAGGCGCCTGACATGGCATGGGGGGCACAGCAGATCCAGAACCCCCGGGGCAAGGACGTTACTGGGCACGGAGAGAGGTCAGTACCAACCTGGGGGTAAGGGGGGCGGGGGCTGGGGCTGGGGGTAAGGGGGGCGGGGGCTGGGGCTGGGGCTGGGGGTAAGAGTGGGGGTGGGGCTGGGGGTAAGTGGGGGGGTTGGGGGTGGGGGTGGGGGTAGGGGTAAGAGGGGGGGTTGGGGCTGGGGGTAAGAGGGGGGGTTGGGGCTGGGGGTAAGTGGGGGGGTTGGGGCTGGGGGTAAGAGGGGGGGGTTGGGGCTGGGGGTAAGTGGGGGGGTTGGGGCTGGGGGTAAGAGGGGGGGTTGGGGCTGGGGGTAAGTGGGGGGGTTGGGGCTGGGGGTAAGTGGGGGGGTTGGGGCTGGGGGTAAGAGGGGGGCTGAGTCTGGGGGTAAGAGGGGGGGTTGGGGCTGGGGGTAAGAGGGGGGGTTGGGGCTGGGGGTAAGAGGGGGGCTGAGTCTGGGGGTAAGAGGGGGGCGGGGGTAAGAGGGGGGCGGGGGTAAGAGGGGGGCGGGGGTAAGAGGGGGGCGGGGGCTGGGGGTAAGAGGGGGGCGGGGGCTGGGGGTAAGAGGGGAGACGGGACGAGGAGTGAGAGGGACTGAGGGGGAGAGGGGATTGAGGGTGAAGCATTGAGGTGAGGGGGGCCTGAGACAGTGAAGGGATTGAGGGGAGATGACTGAGGGGTGAGGGTTTGAGGGGAGGCTGGACGGAGGGATGAAGGTTTGAGGGGAGACTGGACTGATGGGAGAATGGTGAGAGGACAGGGAGTGAGGGGTGGCTGGAATGGGACGGAAGTGTGGGAGGACAGGGACGGAGGGGTGAGAGGACAGGGAGTGAGGGGTGGCTGGAATGGGATGGAGGGGTGAGAGGACAGGGACAGAGGAGTGGGTGGACAGGGAGTGAGGGGTGGCTGGAATGGGACGAGGGGTGAGAGGACAGGGACGGAGGGGTGGCTGGAGTGGGACTGGAGGGGCGAGAAAACAGATTAACTCATTTGTGGAGTGTGGTGCAGTGTTCTGTTGGGCTAAATTGGATGGTAAGTGATTTTAATGCTTACCCTCTCAGACGTGATCTGGGAGTCTGGCAGTTGTGGTATAATGGATTGGGAAGACACAGTTTACTGCACCAGTCACCTGGTCTGCTGGGGCAGGGAGGAGCAAAGACAGTCTCCCTTGCTTGGACCCTAAGGACCCTTAGGGTTTTATTGAGTGGGTAGGGGTGTTAACTCATGCACAAACCACCAGCAGAAACCTGGCAGGTAAGCCTACAATGAGGGACAGAATACTCCTGCTCAGGTACCCTGTGCCACCCATGGCAAAAAAAGTGCACCCTCCCTGGTAAGATAATCCCTGGCCTTGACTCCACTCCACCCTCTTATCATCATCACCAGGACCAGCCTGACTAGGTGCCTTTGGAGTCTCTGAAGTGGCACATTCCCCTATGGAGCGAACAGGCTTCCAGGTCGGAGTTTATTCCGAAAGGAGCCCAGGTTTCTGGCAACTCCCCGGCCATTGCCGCAGCTAACACGATGTGTGTACTTTGATCTGCTTCATTTAATTCTGTCGGAATTTTGAAATTAAAACAAGAAGTGCTCAGCTAAGAAACTGTTGGAGAAACTCAGCAGGGTCAGGCAGCATCTTGGACGAGGACAAGAGCTAAAGTTTCAAATCCAAAGACCGTTCTTCACAATTTCAGTTCAGGGATAAGGTTAATTTAAAAGAGATCCCATCCCTTTTCTCCCAGACCCAAATTAACTTGTGTTTTAAGAAGAACCGACTTAATGATTAAAAAAAAGCAGAAAGAACTGCGGCGCAGTAAATCAGGAACAAAAACAGAAGTTGCTGGAGAAACTCAGCAGGTGTGGCAATATCCGCAAAAAAAAATCAGGTCTGGTGATCCTTCCTCAGAACTGATAAATGTCAGTTCATATGCAGAAAATAGGGAGGGAGATGGGGTAGGGAGTAAATGATGGGATAGAGCCCAAAGAGAGAGAAAGACAGTTAGATAAAGGAGTTGATAACGATCTGGCCAGGAGAGTGAATAGTTGTTAATGGACATTGTTAGTGACTAACAACCGAGGGTCTGTAATGGCAAGCTATGTGGTAACAAGGCCTGGTGTTTGGGGTGGGGGCTAGGACATGGGAGAATTTAGGCCCTAAAATTACTGAATTTGATATTGAGTCTGGAGGGCTGCAGGGTCCCCAGCGGAAAGTGAGACGTTGTTCTTCCAGTTTGCGCTGAGCTTCGCTGGAACAAGCCTGAGACACAGATGTTGGCCAGGGAACAGAGTGGCGTGTTAACATGGCAGGTCAGCAGGTGGTTCACGGTCTTTTCTTGCAGTCAGAACATAGCTGTTCTGCAAAGCGGCCACCAAGCCTACACTTCATTTCCCCAATGGAGAGGAGACCACGTTGTGAGCAGCAAATGCAGTAGGTTAGATTCTGGGAAGTGCAGGTGAGGTGTTGCTTCACCTGGAAGGTATGTTTGGGCCCTTCGATACTGGGGAGGGAGGAGGTAAATGGGCAGGTGTTGCACTTTCGCTGGTTACAGGGGAAGGTGCCGTGGGGCTGTTGCGGGGTTGTTTCTGAAGAAGGAAGTGTGGACCAGGGTGTCCTGGAGGGAATGACCCCTGCGGAAGGCAGGCAGGGGAGGGGAGGGGTATTTGTGCCTGGTAGAGGTATCTTGCTGGAAGTGGTGGAAATGGTGTCTGATGATCTTCTGGATGTGGATGCTGGTGGGATGGTATGTAAGCACAGGGGAACCCTGTTGCTGTTGCTGGAGGGACAAGAGTCCTCTCCCCACCCCACAGACCCCTGTGCCCAGTTCCAACACTCTCCATTCACCTGGACCCCTCCCTCCGGCCTCTTACCTGCACTCGATCTGTTCATTGGGAACTGTTAATGTGAGGTTGGTTGCCTCAAATTCTCTGCACCCAGCACCCAGTCCAAACTATCTCCCTCCAAACTGACTGCACTCTATGTGCTTATTCCCAACCCTGACTTTGATATGAAGCTTGGGTGGTGCTGTTGTTGTCTGGTGTACTGACCTCTACTTTGCAGGGGCTGAGCACTAGCTCTCAGCTACCTCCTCCACCTTCACCTGGACCATGACCCCAGCATGGCCCATCAGGCCACTGTGTGCTGCAGTAACTGACTTCATTTCATCTGGTGATCTCCCAATGCCTCCAAGCTGATAGTCCCCTGGCCACACGCAGCTCATTTCTGCCTCCTTCCAAAAATCCACAGACCGGGCAGACCCATTGTTTCAGCCTGCTCATGACCCACAGGGCTCATCTCTTCCTACCTTGACTCAGTCTTTTTACCCCTGGTCCAGCCCCTGCCCATGTACATATGTAATTCCTCTGATGCTTTACACCAGTTTCAGAATTTCCAGTTTGTGGGCTCCAGGCTGCATCTTCTTTACAATGGACGTGCAATCCCTTTACACGTCCACCCCTCACCAGTAGGATCTCGAGGCTGTCCAATTCTCCTTGGAGCAAAGGCCTGAACTAAGGCTATTAATCACTACCCTCCTCCGCTCGGCCAAGCGTGTCCTTACCCTCACAGCTTCTCTTTTAACTCCTCTCAATTTCTTCAGGTCAGAAGGGTGGCCATGGGTGCTCGCGCGGGCCTCAGTTATGCCTGTCCCTTTGTGGGATACGTGGAACATTGCTTGTTCCAGTCCTTTTCCGGCCCCGCCCACAACTCTCTCTCCGATATATTGATATCATCTGTACTGCTTCCCTCTCTCGTCTAGAAATGGAAAATTTAATCATTTTCGCCTCCAATTTCTACCCTGCCCTCACTTTCATCTGGTCTATCTCTGACTCCTCCCTTTCTTTCCTCTACATCTCTGTTTCCATTTCTGGGGATAGACTGGTGACTAATATCCATTACAAACCTACCGACTCCCACAACTACCTGGACTATACATCCTTGCATCCTACTTCCTTGAAAGATCCATCCCATTCTCTTAGTTCCTCCGTCTCCATCACATATGTTCAGATGAGGCCAACTTCGACAAGAGAGCCTCCGAAATGTCCACCTTCTTCCTCAGCTGAGGATTCCCCAGCTCCGTTGTTGACAGGGCACTCAACAGGGTCCAACCCATCTCCCGCACTTCTGCCCTCAGCCTTTCTCTTCCCTCCCACAACAGCAATAGGGTTCTCCTTGTCCTCACCTACCATCCCGCCAGCATCCACATCCAGAAGATCATCAGACGCCATTTCCGTCAATTCCAGCAAGAGGCCACCTCCAGACATACATTCCCCTCCCCTCCTTTGTCCACCTTCCACAGGGACATTCCTTCCGGGATACCCCGGTCCACACTTGCCTCACACTCACAGCACCACAGCACCTTCCCCTGCAGTCACCAAAGTGTAACACCTGCCCATTGACTTCCTTCCTCTCCAGTGTCCAAAGGCCCAAACATACCTTCCAAGTGAAGTACACTTCACAGAATCTAGTCTACTGCATTGGCTGCTCACAATATGGCCTCCTCTACACTGGGGAAATGAAGCATAGACTGGGTGACAGCTTCACAGAACACATACGCTCTGCTCGCAAAAAAGACCCTGAGCTTCCAGTTGCCTGCCACTTTCACACACCGTCCTATCTCCGTCTCAGGCTTGCTGCAGTGCTCCAGCGAAACTCAATGCGAGCTGGAAGAACAACGCCTCATTTTCCGCTTGGGGACCCTGCAGCCCTCTGGACTCAGTATCGAGTTCAGTCATTTTAGGGCCTAAACTTTCCCATGTCCTAGACCCCTACCCCACACACCAGGCCTTGTTATCACATCGATTGCCATTACACACCCCCTGTTGTTACTGACTATCAGTCCCCATTAACAGCTATTCACCCTCCCAGCCTGATCGTTAGCAATTCCTTTGTCTGTCTCTGATGAAGGCTCTAGGCCCAAAACATCAGCTTTTGTGCTCCTGAGGTGCAGCTTGGCCTGCTGTGTTCATCCAGCTCCACACTTTATTATCCTTTGTCAGTCGAACTGCTCTTGTGTCTCTTCAGCCTCTAACCTCTATCCTATCGTTTACTCCCTACCCTTTCCCCGTCCCTATTTTCTGCATATAAACCAATGTTTCGCGGCTGCCGTCAGTTCTGAGGAAGAGTCACCAGACCTGAAACATTAACTCTGATATTTTTCTTCACAGACACTGCCAGATTTGCTGAGTTTTTCCAGCAACTTCTGTTTTTGTACCAATTTAGCCAGGCTTTCTTTCATTCACAAAACGGGTGAGTTTATTAATTACTAAATGCAAGAATTGCTAAATGTGACATGTGTGCACTCTGATCAACAACAAACAGATAAAAGTTTTCAAGATGTAGATAAGTGGATTGTTCTCTGAATTATATAAGAGAGAATAGTTGAACGCAGTGGGTGTTCCTGGTTGTGTTGATGTTGGCGGTTGAATAGTTGATTTTGAGATTCTTGGTTTTGTAGGCTGTTTGAGGCTCCTTTCTCCTTATTTTTTAGTTGGTTTGCAGCTCTGAGTGAGAGACAGTCTGCCTTTACCTGCAACACAAAGGTAATTAAGGGACAGTGTTTTGGCTGTTACGGTGCAGTTAGGAATGTTTGGTGTCACTAGTCCATTCCAATAGAGCTGAAACTGACATTTTAACCTCTCGGTCTTGTGTATTTTTCAAAGAGCAAAACACAAAACAAGCCTGCAGTTTGAGACATAATCCTCATGGAAAGGCTTGCTGAAGGGCAGATGGTTGTCAGCCCCTCATTATCCTTGTAGTCACATGAGTTCACAGTCTAGCCTGTCTGAAGTGTCTCTAATTTCTTTAAATGTTACATCCTACCATCAGCCCCCTACAGAATATTTGTTACGCACACAGTTACCATCTAAGTCACAGCCCATTTCGAAAGAAACATTTTTGGAACAAAGGGGCAAAAATGCGTGCAGTACTTTCAGATTCAGACCCAGTATAGTAACAAGACTAGATAGAGAAAGCAAAGCTGTCCCATTAGCTTATGGTACAAAGACTAAAGGGCACAGAATTAATGCTTTAGCTAAGAGGTGAGCATTTAGTACCATTCGCTGGGTGAAAACAACATGGAACCCATTACCTTCCATTCCATGCCCCACGTGGGCAATCAGTGATTTCAGAAGAAAGTTGGAGGTGGATTTGAGGGAAATAAATCTCAGGTTTAAGGGCTCAGAGCAGGCAATGGGACAGACTGGGTTACTCTACAGAGAGAGAATCTGGATGAGAAAGGTCAAGCAGATTCCTCCTGCGCATTGGTGACACTGCCAGGTCCCACCTGGAAGAGCAGCTCTCACGTTCGCCCCACACCCAGCCTGCACCACAATGTCACTTGTATTTGAGGAACGCACATCGGCCCGTGACCTTCTGGTTCAGAACAGAGTGTATGACTTAAGGGGTAACAGAGACAACAGGGTAAGTTGAGAAGTGGCGCCCTCAGCCACCCCAAGCTGTCTGCTGTAGGTATCTGAGGAATGGAGGGACTTCGTGGCACTGTGTGGGGACCCTCACTCCCGCAGCATGAGGTGTACAGGGACCCTGAATCCCACAGCCCGATAGCGCAGGAACCCTCACCCCCACAGCCCGAGAGCACCAGCACCCCCACCGCCACAGCCCGAGAGCGCAGGGACCCTTGCCGCCACGGCCCGAGAGCACAGGGACTCTCGCCCCCGCAGCCGGAGAGCACCAGCACCCCCACCGCCACAGCCCGAGAGCGCAGGGACCCTTGCCGCCACGGCCCGAGAGTGCAGGGACCCGCACCGCCACAGCCCAAGAGCGCAGAGACCCTCGCCCCCGCAGCCGGAGAGCACTAGCACCCCCACCGCCACAGCCCGAGACCACAGAGACCATCAGTCCCACAGCCCAAGGGCGCACGGACCCTCACTCCCACAGTCAGAGAGTGCACGGACCCTCACTCCCACGGTCCGAGAGCACAGAGACCCTCGCCACCGCAGCCCGAGAGCACAGGGATTCCCACCCCCGCAACCAGAGAGCGCTGGGATCCTCACTCCCAGAGCCCCAGACCACAGGGACCCCCGCCACCACGGCCCGAGAGCACCGGGACCCCACTCCCACAGCCCCAGAGCACCGCGAGCCGCACTCCCAGAGTCCGAGCGCGCCGGGAGCCGCACTCCCAGAGTCCGAGCGCGCAGGGGGCCTCGCCCCCGCGGCCCGAGAGCGCAGGGGGCCTCGCCCCCGCGGCCCGAGCTCCCAGGGACCCTCACCGCCACAGCCCGAGAGCTCAGCGACCTTCACCGCCACAGCCTGAGAGCACCGGGTCCCTCACCGTGGCTCCCTCCCGTGGCCCGAGACCGCAGGCGCCCTCGCCCCCGCAGCCCGTGAGCGCAGGCACCCTTGCACGCGCAGGGACCGTCGCCCCCGCGGCCCGTCCTTGCCCGCGCAGGGGGCCTCGCCCCCGCGGCCCGAGAGCGCAGGGAGCCTCGCCCCCGCGGCCCGAGCACCCAGAGACCCTCGCCGCCACAGCCCGAGAACTCAGCGACCCTCACCGCCACAGCCCGAGAGCACCGGGACCCTCACCGCCACAGCCCGAGAGCACCGGGACCCTCACCGCCACAGCCCGAGAGCGTAGGGAGCCTCACCGCCACAGCCCGAGAGCTCAGCGACCTTCACCGCCACAGCCCAAGAGCACCGGGACCCTCACCGTGGCTCCCTCCCGTGGCCCGAGATCGCAGGCGCCCTCGCCCCCGCAGCCCGAGATCGCAGGCGCCCTCGCCCCCGCAGCCCGTGAGCGCAGGCGCCCTTGCCCCCGCAGCCCGTGAGCGCGGGCGCCCTCGCCCCCGCAGCCCGAGAGCACCGGGACGCCCGCCGCCACAGCCCGAGACCACAGGGTCCCTCGCCGCCACAGCCCGAGACCACAGGGTCCCTCGCCGCCACAGCCCGAGACCACAGGGTCCCTCGCCGCCACAGCCCGAGACCACAGGGACCCCCGCCGCCACAGCCCGAGAGCACAGGAACTCCTGCCGTGACAGCCCAAGAGCGCAGGGACCCTCGCCACCACAGCCAGAGAGCGCAGGGACTCCTGCCGCCACAGCCCAAGAGGACAGGAACTCCTGCCGTGACAGCCCGAGAGCACACAGACCCTCACTCCCACAGGGACTCCCGCCGCCACAGCTTGAGAGCACATTGGCCCCCGCCCCCGCTGCCCGAGCGCCCAGGGACCCTCGCCCCCGCAGCCCGAGCGCCCAGGGACCCTCGCCCCCGCAGCCCGAGCGCCCAGGGACCCTCGCCCCCGCAGCCCGAGCGCCCAGGGACCCTCGCCCCCGCAGCCCGAGCGCCCAGGGACCCTCGCCCCCGCAGCCCGAGCGCCCAGGGACCCTCGCCCCCGCAGCCCGAGCGCCCAGGGACCCTCGCCCCCGCAGCCCGAGCGCCCAGGAACCCTCGCCCCCGCAGCCCGCGTGGACAGAGACCCCCACCTCCACAGGCCGAGAGCGCAGGAAGCCTCACTCACGGGGACCCTCGCCCCCGCAGCCCGAGCGCCCAGGGACCCTCGCCCCCGCAGCCCGAGCGCCCAGGGACCCTCGCCCCCGCAGCCCGAGCGCCCAGGGACCCTCGCCCCCGCAGCCCGAGCGCCCAGGGACCCTCGCCCCCGCAGCCCGAGCGCCCAGGGACCCTCGCCCCCGCAGCCCGAGCGCCCAGGGACCCTCGCCCCCGCAGCCCGAGCGCCCAGGGACCCTCGCCCCCGCAGCCCGAGCGCCCAGGAACCCTCGCCCCCGCAGCCCGCGTGGACAGAGACCCCCACCTCCACAGGCCGAGAGCGCAGGAAGCCTCACTCACGGGGACCCTTGCCCCCGCAGCCCGAGAGCGCAGGGACCCTTGCCCGCAGGGACCCTCGCTCCCACAGCTCAAGAGTGCAGTGACAGTCACTTGCGACGACCCTCACACAGGGACCCTTGCTCCCACACTCTGAGCTGTATAGGGACGCTCGCTTCCAGGGACCTTCACTAACATGATCTGAGCAGTGGAGGGACCGTCATTCGCAGGGTCCCTCATTCCCCCAGCCTGAGAGTGCGAGAGCCCTTACCCACAGGGACCCTCTTTCCTAACAACCCTTGCTGCCGTGGCTCGAGTGAAGTTGTTAGATTCTGAGCTGCACATGTTGACCATGAGCCGAGAATTTGGAAAGTCCCAGAGATTCCACAACGTGCAGCCCCAGCACTGGGAATGTCCTTATTTCTGGATGATGCCAGAATTCAGAAACGTTGCTACAGTAACATGATATTTTCCAGGCACATGACGTCATTATTCCATGGTGATCTTTTTGACCCTCATTTCCTTGACTTGTGCAAACTGAACATGTATCTAAATATAGCCAAGAAACAGCGGCTGTCCGCTGCTGCAGACCTGTGTTCCCACTGACAGGGCAGTCAGTACCCAGAAGAACCGAGATTTCTGACAAGATGCAAAACAGCTGAAGTCACTGAGGAGAATTTCATATCCTGCAGCAAGCTGGTCTGATTGGGATGTGATCCCTTAAAGGCCGCTGATAGCAGCCAGCAAAGGGCAGAGCTTGAGTCCTTCAGCACTTCAGGACATTTGAAAATGCTGTTCAGTCTTCTTGGAACATCATCCCTGTTATACTGCAGGAAACACAGCCAGCAAACTGTGCAAAGCAAGCTCCCACAGACAGTGATATGATAATGATCAGATCGTCTGTTCCAACGATTTGCATTGTGGGATAAATATTCACCGGGAATAACTCTTCTTTGAACAGCGCCCGAGGACCTCTTACCTTAACTTGAGAGGGCAGTTGGACCCTCAGCCTAACGTCTTATCCAGAAGATACCACCTCTGCTAGTGCGGCACTCCTTTCATATCGCACCCATTGTCATTATCTTGATTACGGGCTCCAGTCCCCCGAATTGAACCCATAACTTTCTCAGTCAGAGACATGAGTGCAGCCCTGAACTGCGGCAGACTGTCAGATCTGCAATAATGTAGCCGCTTGATTGATACCTAATCCAGTCTGTAACACATTCACTGTCCCTCCTTCTAGGTGGTAGAGATTGTGGGTTTAGAAAATACTGTCTTACAATGAAGCAGGAAGCAAATACAAATAAATAAATGGTCCATTAATGCATTTAGCTTGGTCACCGCAACTTTTCATTGGTGGATGGAGCCCTCAAGCCACTCCCTTGTGCTCTCATTGGATGTGGAATGAAATAACTCCGCAGAGGCCATATCCCATCACTAAGTCACCTCCTCTTTACACTGACCCAGCTGTCTCGAAGCCAGCTCTCTCAGTGAACAAGATGTCTGACGCTACTGTTTATATATCTGTCAGCCAGGGCTCCCCGATTGATCAATATTAACAGCCCCAATCAGGGAGCTCCTATTCGTTGAGGTCCACCTGGCTGACCTCATCACAGCCACTGCAGGGAGGCTGCCAGCTCATTAGTCACCCGTGGCAAAGGGCTTTCATACCCCCAGCAATTGGATCACAGAGCTTTGTGCGGATTGGTACCATTATAGATTTTGATATTTCCTTTGACCTTTCTCCTGAAGGCTCCAGGCAGGGCAGCACACCTACCCAGGCTTTTCAGCTTAGCAACTCTGGGAGCTACACTCTTGAGAGTTGCCTTTGGTGCAATTTGAGGTGGAATTCCTGGCATCCTCCTTCATATTCTTGATGCTGGAATATCATCCAAGGCCCCTGCCTTCTGAAGTAACATTCTGCCTAGTGTTGAGGATGCCATTTTTAAAAGTTTAAATTCCATTGACCCTCTTGACCATTGTTGGGGTGTTAATGTCGAGGCTTATTGGCTGCTTCCCTACTTTTGTTACTCCTGCCATAGCAGATCCTCTGGGAAAATTTTCCCCTGCCTGGTGAGGCGAGTGTAATGGCAAGTCAGGCCACAAAGTAGGGAGAGAATGGGGGGTGCGGTGGGGGAGAACAATCAGATTCTTAATGTCAGAATTCAGACGGGTTTCATCTTGAGTCTGAAATGGCAACTTTGGAATCTCGCCCTTGAGCAGTAGCTAAGTTGTTTCCATATATTTGCATCTCATTAAAACCCCAGCCTGACCTATTTACGTCCTATTTCCAAATCTCCTCCCTCGAGAAAGTAAATGATGTGAAACCCTGACATGTAAAACTGAGTGAATGTTTCGGGTGTGGTGACCCTTCCTCAGGACTTAACCTCCCTTCATAAAATAAAGGCCAGATACACTACTTTGTGATCTTACTTGCCATTACATGTTTACAGCAGCATCGGTGTGTACCATCTCTCTGTACTGCAGCGATTCAGTAAGGCTACTTTGGCCGTGATTTTCAAAGCCATTATCTCTACCACCTCGAAAGTCATGGGCAGCAGATAGTGGGAACATATGGAAAGCTACAAAAATGAATGGTTAGTAGGAAAATCTTACTTGACCAATTTTTGATTCTGTTTTTGAGAAGGTAATATGGAGATGTGGGGTCACAGTAGGTGTAACCTGGGTTTATGAAAGGTCAGTGATAATGGGAACTGCAGATGCTGGAGAATTTCAAGATAATAAAATGTGAGGCTGGATGAACACAGCAGGCCAAGCAGCATCTCAGGAGCACAAAAGCTGACGTTTCGGGCCTAGACCCTTCATCAGAGAGGGTCTGATGAAGGGTCTAGGCCCGAAACGTCAGCTTTTGTGCTCCTGAGATGCTGCTTGGCCTGCTGTGTTCATCCAGCCTCACATTTTATTATCTTATGAAAGGTCAGTATCAGGTTTCTCATAACTTCCCAGTGAATAAAGTTGAGAGGGTGTGAAGTCAGGGAGAGGTGCCAGATGGATTGCTGGCTGGTTTCAGGACAGGAAGCAGAAAGTGGGAGAAAAGACTGGCTGCTCAGAGTGAGAGGGAATGTGCTGGGACCACCACTGTCCATAGTCTACATTAATGCCAATCAAATCACAACTTCTAAATTTTAGGATGACACCAAATTTGGATGGAGGGGCTATAATAGTTCATAGTGACGTGAATGTTAATAAGCTTGCAAAATGGGTTAATATGAGGCAAGCTAAGTCTGTGCAGATAAATGCGAGGGAATGCATAGGAAGAGGTCGCATGTTAATGGGAAACAATGAATCTCGGTGCAGTTGAGGAATAAAAAGATTTGAGAGCAACGGAACACCACATATGACTCCACAGGTTAGCCAGAATCGTTAAGAGACATCACTAGGCTTTTACCAGGAGGGAAAGAGTTGAAGAGTAGTTTGACCACATCTGTATCAAAAGTTCAAACCACAGTGAGAGTGGTGTGAGCAGTTTTCCTGTGCATATAATGGAAAGGACATGCAAGTATAGGAGAGGAGGTTTTTAACGATGTTGCTGGAACTGTGAGGGTTGACATTGTCAGGGAACGGTTGACAGGCTAAGCCTCATCTCTCTCGAAATTCAAGGCAAGCAATTAGCCTTTGAGGTCTTCAAATTCTTGAAATGTGTTGTTTGAATAGATTGGAAGAGAATGTTTTCTCTTTGGAAAGAAAACAACTAGAAGCTATCAGTATAACAAAGCCACCCAGAAATACACAGGGAACTCAGATCCAAGATCATTTCACTAATATTGGTTGGGGAGGGAAATTGGCCATCCTTACCCTGTCTCCCTACATGTGATTCCTGATGCTTGGCAATGCGCTTGACTCTTGAATACTCTCTCTGAAATGCTCTAACAAGCCGTTTGCTTACAATACCTAAAGAAGAGAACAAAACCAGGGGCTGAATCTGGCATCGGCCTAGATAACTGAAAGGGCAATCACAAGTTTAACATTTGGAGGCTTGTATCAAAATTCGGAGGAGCAGGTAAGTCAACCTTTCGGGCCAAAACCCTTCGTCAGCAGGTTGTTGACTTGTCTGCTCCTCGGATGCCAACTCTCCTGTTGTGCTTTTCCAGCGTCACACCTATAGACTCTGCAGTTCTTATTGTCTCCAAATTTGGGAGAGCTACCCCACAATTGGTCGAGCAACAGCCCGACATAGCCATGCTCATTTGATTTTATGGTAAGGTGCAGTACATGCAGATCATGCCATACACAGTGCATTAGGATGATAGAGCAAAGCGAGGAGCACAATGTTACAGCCACAGAGAAGGCATCAATGTCGCTCGCCTTACAGAGAGCACCACCATCATCTCTAGCAGGGCAGCTAGGTGGCAGCACAGTGGTGTACAGTTGAGAGGGCGTTACCTTGGGAGTCCAAATGAAGTTTCTTGGCCCCAAGTCAACCAAGATCATGTAAACCTCCTGTTGATTACAACCTACTTGTCCTTCCGCCAGCCCCATGAATCAGTTCTGATCCATGCTGAACACCACTCCGAGGAGCCACTGAGAGTGCCAGGGGCACAGACTGTATCCTGCCTTCATTTTAAGAATACCCTCGACTTTGTGATAGTGTGACACAGTCCCTGTGCTAAATGGGACAGGCTTTGAACAGATCTAGCAACTCCCGACTGGGCATCAGCAGCAGCAGAATCATACTCCAACACAATCTGCAACCTCGAGGCCCTGCATATCCCTCACTCAACCATTACCACCAAGGCAGAGGAGTAAACAAGAACAGATAGTGTTGGACAAACTCAGCAGGCCCGGCAGCGTCTCAGGAGAGAAAGCAGAGTTAACTTTCCAAGCCCAGTGACCCTTTGTCAGAACAGAAGGTAGTTGGGGGAAGGGTGGTATTTATGCTGGTGACAGGGTGGGATTGTGGTGAGGGGTGCGAATGGCACAATAGGCCTGAGCCATCTCCATCCTCCACTGCTACACTCCTTCACCTGGCCAAGCTCATCCTCACTTTGAACAGTCTCTTCTTTAACTCCTGACACTTACTTTGCATTGAGGATGTGACTACGTGCTGGCTAAGGACCCCAGTTCTGCCTGTCTGTTTGTGGGGTGTGTGGAACATTCCTTGTTCCCGTCTTACTCCGGTCCCCACCCACAACTATATTGATGGCATCATCGGTACTGCTTTACTTCCTCACTCTGAACTGGAAAGATTTATCAGTTTTGCTTCTAATTTCCACCCTGCCGTCCGCTTCACCTCATCATTTTTGACTCCCTCCCTTCTCTTCCTCGACATCTCTGTTTCTGGCAATAGGCTGGCCACCAATATCCGCTACCAACCCACAGACTCCCGCAGTTACCCTCACTATATATCCTCACACCCTGCTTCCTGTAAGGACTCCATCCCATTCTCCCAGATTCTCTGTCTGTGGCACATCTGTTCTGATGATGCCACCTTCCCCTGTGCCCAGCCTCCTAAATCATAGAATCACACAGCACAGAAGACACCCTTCAGCCCATCGAGTCTGTACTGCTGTAAATATACTACGACCTACACTGGTCCAACTTTCCCACAATTGGTCCGTAGCCTTGAATGTTACAACTCTTCAAGTTTTCGTCCAGGTATTTTTTTAAAGGTTGTGAGGTTTCCTGCCTTAACTACCCTCCAAGGCAGTGCATTCCAGACTCCGGCACCCTCAGGATGAAAAGGTTTCCCTCAAATCCACTGTAAACCTCCTGCCGTTCACTTTTAAAATCACGAGCCCTTGTTATTGACCGATCAGCTAAAGGGAACAGCTGCTTTTCTACCTATCCTGTCCATGCCCCTCATAACCTTACACACCTCTGTCAGGCCTCCCCTCAATCTTTTTCTGCTGTAAACAACCCAAGCTTATCCAGCCTCTGTTCAAAGCTGAAATGCTCCCATCCCAGGCAACATCCTGGTGAATCTCCTCTGCATCCCCTCTGGTGCGATCACATCCTTCCTATAGTGTGGAGAACAGAATTGCACTCAGTACTCCAGCTGTGGCTTAACTCAAGCCCTGGATAGCTCCAACGCAATGTCCCTGCCCTTATAATCTGTGCCTTAACTGAGAAAGGCAAGTGTCCCTTGTGCCTTCTTCACTTCCCCGTTAACCTGTCCTGTTACCTGCTGAGATCTGTAGACAAGCTCCCCAAGATCCTTCTGCCCTCTGAGCTTCCTAGTGTCCTGCCAGTCATTAATTCTTCATTGCCTTGTTCACTGGACTTGAAATGTTGTCTCTACTTTCTCTCCAGAGATCCTGCCAGACTTGCTGAGTTTCTTCAAAAAGTTCTGTTGGAAGTTTCAGATTTCCAGCATCTGCATTTCTTTGTTTTATGTATGTATACTCCAGGATTTGCCGCTCCCCTAGCCATGCTTTTCCAGTGCAGCTAACAACACTGGTATCTACCCAGCAATGTGGAAAATTGCCCTGGCGTGTCCTGTACACAAAAACAGGACAAATCCAACCCGGCCAATTACCGTCCTATCAGTGCGCTCTCGATCATCAGTAAAGCGATGGAAGGTGTCAGTAACAGCGATATCAAACAGCACCAGCTCAGCAATAACCTGCTCAGTGACACCCAGTTTGGGTTCCGCCAGGGCCACTCAGCTCCTGACACCATCACAGCCTTGGTTCAAATGTGGACAAAAGAGCTGAATTCCGGAGGCGAGGTGAGAGATACATAGCACACAAGGGCTTAGCGGCCCATCACATCCACGCCAGTCCTAATCAATGCCCTTGATATCAAGGCTGCATTTGACTGAGCATGTCATGAAGGAGCTTGGTAGTGAACTGGGCCAAGTGTTAGACCTGTTGGTAGGAGAGCATTTTGGCAGCAACGATCATAACTGTGTTTCTTTCATGATAGTCATGGATAAGGATAGGTACGTACAGCAGGGTAAAGTTTATAATAGGGGGAAGGGTAATTACAATTCTGTTAGACAAGAACTGGGTAACATAAATTGGGAACAGATGCTGTCAGGGAAGAGCACTATTGAAATGGGGAGATTGTTTAAGGAGTGCATACTGTGTGTGATCGATACGTTTGTCCCTAGCAGGCAGGGAAGATGCAGTCGAGTCAGGGAGCCTTGATTCTCAAGAGAGGTCGAACGACTGGTTAAGAGGAAGAGGGAGGCTCATGTAAGGTTCAGGAAACAAGGATGAGAAAAGGCTCTAGAGGGATACAAGTTATCCAGGGAGGAGCTGAAGGAAGGACTTAGGAGAGCTATAAGGGGGCGTGAGAAAACTGGCAGATAGGATCAAGGAAAACTCCAAGGCTTTTTACACGTATGTGAGAAATAAGAGAATGACCAGAGAAAGGGCCGATCAAGGATTGTAAAGGGAATTTGTGCACGGAGCCTAAAGCAATAGGATAGGTCCTTAATGAATACTTTACTTCAGTATTCACAACTGTGAGGGGCCTAGTTGTAGAGGAGGACGTTGTGAAACAGGCTGGTAGGCTAGAGGAGGTTGATATTAGTAAAGGTGATGTGCTAGGAATTCTGAGGAACTTGAAGATAGATAAGTCCCCTGAGCCTGATGAGATTTATCCAAGGATTCTATGGGAAGCGATCGCAGGGCCTTTGGCGATGATCTTTTCATCCTCACTGTCCACGGGTATAGTGCCGGAAGATTGGAGAGGGGCAAATATCCCTTGTTCAAAAAAGGCAATAGTGACAACCCCAGGAATTACAGGGCAGTTAGTCTAGGGTGAAGTCGCTATTACGAGGGGGCATAGTTTTGAAGTGAGTGGAGGTAGCTATCGGGGAGGCGTCAGTGGTAGGTTATTTACTCAGAGGGAGGTCAGCGCGTGGAATGCATTGCCAGAGAGGATAGTGGAGTTGACGTCATCAGGGGCATTTAAGCAGCTATTAGATAGGCATATACATGATAATATAAGGTAGGGGTAGAGGTTATATAGACCTTTGGATTAGGGTATGGTTCGGCACAACATTGTGGGCCAACGAGCCTGTACTGTGCTTACTGTTCTATGTTCTATGAGTCCTCGCAAGACTAGAGTCAGTGAGAATCAAGGAGAAGCTCTCCACGGGTTGGAGTCATACCCAGAACATAGGAAGATAGTTCCCATTATGGGGCGGTACGGTGGCTCAGTGGTTAGCACTGCTGCCTCACAGCACCAGGGACCCAGGTTCAATCCCACCCTCGGGCGACTGTCTGTGTGGAGTTTGCACATTCTCCCTGTGTCTGCGTGGGTTTCCTCCCACAGTCCAAAGATGTGCAGGCTCGGTGGATTGGCCGTGTTAAATTTCCTGTGCTGTTGAGAGATGCCTCGCTTAGGCAGATGGTTCCAGGTGGGATGTTCTGAAGGTTGGTGTGGACTTGTCGGGCCAAAGGGCCTGTTTCCACACTGTGTAGGGATTCTATGATGATTGTTGTGGTTGTTGGAGGTTGGTCCTACTTCCTAATCTTATATACCTCTGTCTAATCTCCCCTCAATCCACTTGTCTCAGCTCCAGGGCTTCTCTGCAGGAGTTCTTCAGTGTAGTGTCCCCAGGCCCAACCATCCTCAACTGCTTCATCAGTGACCTTCCCTCCATCATCAGGTCAGAAGTGGGGATGTTGGCTGATGATTGTACAATGTTCAGCACCATGTGCAAATCCTTAGATACGGAAATAGTCCATGTTCAAATGAAACAAGATGTGATCAATATCCAGGCTTGGGCTGACAAGTGGCAAGTGGCATTAGGGTCACAGAAACCCCAGGCAATGGCCATCACCAATAAGACAGAATCTAACCATCATCCTATGACAGTGTTACCATCACTGAAGCCCCCAATATCCACAACACAGTAAGTTACCATTGACCAGAAACTGAACTGGACTCATCACGTAATCACAGGGGCCATAACAGTAGATCAGAGGCTATGAATACTGCAGCAAATAACTCACTCCTGACGCTGTTGTTCTCCATCTAAAAAGCACAAGTCAGGCGTGTGTTGGAATACTCCCCACTTGCCTGGACGGGTGCAGCTTCAGCGACACTCAGGAAGCTTGACACCATCCAGGACAAAGCAGCCTGCTTGGTTGGCATCACGTCCACAAGCATCCACTCCCTCTAACATCAATGCTCAGTAGCAGCAGTGTGTACTGTCTACAAGATGCACTGCAGAAATTCATTAAGGCTCATCTGATACATGTTTAAAACTGTGTCCCCTATCATTTAGAAGGACAAGGGCAGCAGGTACATGCAAACACCAGATCCCCTGTAAGCCACTCGCCATTCTGACTTGGAAATACATCACCATTCCTTCACTATTGCTAAGTGAAAATCCTGGAATTCCGTCCCTAAGGACATTGTGGGTCTCCCAAAAGCACATGGACTGCAGTGGTTCAAGAAGGCAGGTGACCACCACCTTCACAAGGGGCAATTAGGGGCCAATAATAAATGCTGACCCAGCCAGCGAAACCTCCATCCCCACGAATGAGGAAAGCAAAACGCTGTGCCCAAATGAATATTTGACAAGGATGCATCGGAATGCTGGGTGGGTGGGATTAGTTCAGTCTCACTTGGCCGGGGCGTGCAAGGTGAATGGTCTCCTTCTGTAGGTAACATTCTAAATGTTAAATTGTTTTCTCCTTGAACTGGCAGTTCTAAAGTCGGAGAGTTTGTTCAGTTTGAGGAACGGGACTGCAGCAGAAGCTCAGATGAACTGGCATTCCACAGCCAGGGCCCTTGGGTGAAGGTTACAATGCTCGTGGGAGATCTTCTCCCTGGAGGGAGAGGGTGACAATGCTGTGTGAGGACTAGGTGCGTTATGGGGTCAGGTCTGCATCCTATATAGCTTAGAGGTTCTCTAGACGTGTGACGGACTCGTACACGTTTGAGACAAGTGGTCAAGCTGCTGTGCTGTCTTCTCAGGTGGATATGTAAAATCCCACTGCATTGTTGAAAGTCCATCAGGCAGTATCTCCCCAGTGCTCTGACCAGTTTTTCTTTCCCAGCCACCGTTCGATTGTCTGGTCATTATCACGTTGCTCTGCCCTGGGCATACATTTTCTGCATTTATAGCAGCATTTACACTTTGAAGGCACTTCATTGTCTGCAAAGGACTTTGACTAATCCTGATGTTGTGCAAAGAGTACTACAGAAATGCAGCACTTGAGGATCTGGAGACTGGTGTCGTAAGGTGCAGGCAGCCCCACTCAGTCAGTTGCAATTTCGTCCACTGGACTGTATGCTGTTGCCTTAGCTGGAGTCAACATTTCACCCAGGCCGAGGGTGAAATCACAAGAGACAAGCTCAGTGACCTCCTGACTCGAACATCATTCCTTTATCAACAGACATCACCCCCTCAACTCCTCGTCTGAGTTGGTGATCCTGCTTGTTTTTCTTTATTCATCAGTGGGATGTGGGCATCACTTGCTGGGCAGCATTTATTGCCCAGAGAAGAGTTAAGAATCAAACTCATTGCTGTGGGTCTGGAGTCACATGTAGGCCAGACCAGGTAAGGATGGCAGTTTCCTTCCCTAAAGGGCATTAGTGAACCAGATGGGGTTTTCTGACAATCAGCAATGGATTCACAGCATCATTAGATTGTTAATTCCAGATATATTATTGAATTCAAATTCCACTGCCTGCCTTCAATAAAATTATCTGAAATTAAGAATGTAATGATGACCATGAATCCATTGCCGATTGTCAGAAGAGCCCATCTGGCTCTCTCAGCTGCCGACCTGCAGCTCTAGTTAATTCCCTCGGGACTTGGCACTCACGTCACACCTTCAGGTCAGAAATCATGGGTTCATGTCCTCCACCATCGATAATCACGTAACCTGGCACAGATGGGAGTAGTGCACGCTTGGGTAAAACCCTGTGAACCATTTGCACTTTTGACGAGATAGAGTCATACAGCATGAAAACAGACCCTTCGGCCCAACCCGCCCATGCCAAATATAATCCTGAACTAAACTAGTCCCACCTGCCTGCTCCTGGGCCGTATTCCTCCAAACCTTCCCTATTCGTGTACTTACCTGAGTGTCTTTTAAATGTTGTAAATTAGATTAGATTAGATTCCCTACAGTGTGGAAACAACAAGTCCACACCGCCTCTTGAAGCATCCCACCCAGATCCATCCCCCTATGACCCACACACCCCCTGAACGCTACGGGCAATTTAGAGTGGCCGATCCACCTAGCCTGCACATCTTTGGACTGTGGGAGGAAACCAGAGCACCCAGAGGAAACCCATGCAGACACGGGGAGAACGTGCAAACTCTACACAGTCGCCCGAAGCTGGAATTGAACCTGGGTCCCTGGCGCTGTGAGGCTGCAGTGCTAACCACTGGGCCACCGTGCCACCCCCACATCCACCACTTATTCAGCAAGCTTATTCCACATGTGAACCACCCTCTGTGTAAGAGATTTGGCCCTCAGATCTTTTTAATATCTCTGTCCTGTCATCTTAAAAATGTGCCCCCTCGACTTGCAATCGCCCATCCTAGGGAGAAGACACCCACCATTAACCCCTCATCATTTTATAAACCTCCTATAAAGTCACCTCTTGACCTTTTGCACTCCAATGGGAAAAAAAGTCCCAGCTGATCCAGCCTTTCTTAATAACTTAATTCCTGGTAAATCTCTTCTGAACCCTCTCAAGATAAGTAATATCCTCCCCATAACTAGGCGACACAACATGTTAAAAAGAGGACACTGCTAACATGGCCAAAGTTATCCCTCAATCATTGTCACAGAAACCCATTTTCTAGTCATTGTTACATTGTGGGATCTACCTGTGTTCAAATTTACACCTAGATTTCCCACACTGCAGCAGTGATCATGCATTGAAAGCAGGTCTTCGGTTGCAACACGTTCTGGAAAGCTCTGAAGTTGTGTCAGGCTCATGAAACATTCAAATCTTTTAGTTTCTTTTCTCAGCCTGCGTGAGTCATAAGAGGTGTGAGCACTTAATCCTGCCCGGTATTTAGGGAATTCCCATTATTGTAGAGTTGATTTAGAAAGTCTCCACTCTGCTATAATTCCCGTAAGAATGCATGTGCTGAATGGCACATCAGAAAGGAAAGTGCAAAAAGGCGATGTGTGACACAGCTTCCCTCAGTTCAGACAACAAATTGCATTTATGTAAACGCTTTGACACAGAATTTCCCAAGGCGTGAATAGAAAGCTGCTTAAACAAATGCTGTCACAAAGCTATAAAGGAGGAGAGTAGGACAGTTACTGAAAGCTGTGTCTAAAGGTACCTCTTTTTTAAATGTACACTTATCTGCGAACTTGAGAACAGCCTTTAAGGGAGGGGAGGGGAAGGGGAGTAGGTGGGGAAGCTTAGAAATATGCAGTCATTGTGGCACAGGAGGAGTTCAATCTGCCATTGAGGTTTCCAGCCAGGCCCTTCGGCCCAACTTGTCCATGTCGCCCAGTTCTCACAATTAATCTTGTCCCATTTGCCTGCTTTTGGTCCATACCCCTCCATACCTATCTTACCCATGTAGCTGTGTAGATGTTTCTTTAATTGTACTCACCTCCACCTCTACCTCTGGCAGCCCTTTCCAAACACACACCGCTCTCTGTGTGGGGGGAAAAAAATGTCCCTGTGGACCCTTTTGTATCTCTTCCCTCTCACCTTAAACCTGTGTCTTCAAGCTTTAGATCCCCCTACCGTGGGGGAAAACCTGTTGGCTATCTTCCTTAGCCATGCCCCTTGTGATTTTATAAACCTCCTACGCTCCAGGGAAGTATGTCACAGCCTATCCAGCTTCTCCTTATAACTCAAACCTTCCAGTCCAGGTAGCATCCTGGTAAATCTTTCCTGTCCGTCAACCCCTGCTGACAATGTGCAATTACTATGTTCTATAAGCTGGCAAACGGAGTTTAATACGGATAAATGTGAGATGATTCACTTTGGGAGGAATAATAGGAAGGCAGAATACCGAGTCAATGGAAAGATTCTTGGTAGTGTGGATGTGCAGAGGGATCTTGGTGTCCATGTACATAGATCCCTGAAAGTTGCCACCCAGGTTGATAGTGCTGTTAAGAAGGCTTATGGTATGTTAGGTTTTATTGGAGAGGGATTGAATTCTGGAGCCGTGATGTCATGCTGCAACTGTACAAAACGCTAGTACGGCCTCACTTGGAATATTGCGTAGAGTCCTGGTCGCCCCATTACAGAAAGGATGTGGAAGCATTGGAAAAGGTGCAGAGGAGATTTACCAGGATGTTGCCTGGTCTGGAGTGAAGGCCTTATGAAGAAAGGCTGAGGGACTTGGGTCTGTTCTCATTGGAGAGAAGGAGGCTAAGAGGGGATTTAATAGAGACGTACAAGATGATGAAAGGATTAGATAGTGTGGACAGTGAGAGTCTTTTTCCGAGGATGATGACGTCAGCTCGTACAAGGGGGCATCGCTACAAATTGAGGGGTGATAGATTTAAGACAGATGTCAGAGGCAGGTTCTTTACTCAGAGAGTGGTAAGGGCGTGGAATGCCCTGCCTGCCAATGAAGTTAACTCAGCCACATTAGGGGCATTTAAACAGTCCGTGGATAAGCATATGGATAATGATAGGATAGTGTAGGGGAGGGACTTAGATTAGTTCACAGGTCGTCGCAACATCGAGGGCCGAAGGGCTTGTTCTACGCTGTATAGTTCTATGTTCTAATAACCCAACCAATCTCACTTCTCTGCGATAGCCATGGAAACTTATCTCCCTCAACTGTCCAGAAAATTTTCTGTTGGTTGAATTTCGACATTTTCATTAAAAACCAAAAGAACTGCAGATGCTGGAAATCAGGAGCAAAAATAGAAATTGCTAGAAAATCTCAGCAGGTCTGGCAGCATCTGTGGAGAGAAATCAGTTAACGTTTCGGGTCCAGTGATCTTTACGTGGATGATGGTCTCCTCCCCCTACAGTATCCCAAAACCAGCCCAGCTTGTCCCTGCCTCCCTAACCTATCCGTCCTCCCACCTCAAGCCCCACCCCCATCTCCTACCTACTAATCTCATCCCGCCTCCTTGACCTGTCTGTTCTCCCTGGACTGTCCTATCCCCTCCCTGCCTCCCCACCTACACTCACCTTTACTGGCTCCATCCCTGGCTCTTTGACCCGTCTGTCTCCTCTCCACCTATCTTCTCCTCCATCCATCTTCCATCTGCCTCCTCCTCTCTCCCTATTTATTTCAGAACCCCCTTCCTCTCTCCCTCATTTCTGAAGAAGGGTCTAGGCCCAAAACATCAGCTTTCCTGCTCCTCTGATGCTGCTTGACCTGCTGTGTTCCTCCAGCTCTACACCTTGTAATCTCCTAGCTAGGAAAAAGGTGTCTTTTGTGCAGAACGGGGAGGGGTTAAGGAGCAAACAATCGGTGGAGATAGAGCCCAAAGAGAGAGAGAGAGACAGACAGAGAGAAACAACTGACCAGACAAAGGAGTGGATAACGATCAGGCCAGGAGAGTGAATGGCTATTAATGGGGACAGTTAGTGGCAACAATGGGTAGTGTGTAATAGCAGACTTTATGATAACAAGGCCTGGTGTGTGTGTGTGTGTTTCGGGGGGTGGGGGGGTCAGGGAAGGCATAGATAAATTGCTCAAGCCCTAAACATGTTGAACTCAAGATTGAGCCCAGCAGCTGTAGAATTCCCACATTTTCAGTGCTCCCACATGCCTGCGTTTAGCTTTGTTGTCAAATTGAGAAATTTTATTCCGTGTTCCGATACCAAATTCAAACATTTAAATAAACCATGAAGTGATTCTAGCACTAGCTCCCATTATCTCACGCTATCTTTTCCAGTCTGAAATAGTCTTTATTGGTAATTTCCTGCTTTTTTCTACTTTAAACGTTTTTTTTCAATCCCAGCTGACTCAGACCCTCCTAGCCCATGAAGCTTCATTCTGTTAACGAGCTTTTGACATGGTACACTGTCAGAAACCTTCTGAAAATCCCACAAGCAACATCTACTGCATTTCCTTAATCAACTTTCTTTATTAGTCGATTAAAAAAGATTAGTCAAAATGATCAGATTTATACAAATCTGTATGGCTGTCTGTAATTAGTTCAAACCTCTCCATGTGCCTGTCAGTGTTTCCTGATTATTTTTCTGAAATTGCTGTTAGACTGCCATGCCTCCAATTACTATGACGATTGTGCAGTTACTAGAGATATCCTTTCACCCTTTGTATGTTGCAGTGGTAGCGTCTGTAACTCTGAGCTGGGGGCTCCAGTTAGGTCCCATCTGCTCCAGAGATGTATCATAACATTTCTGAAGAGCTGGACTCAAAAATAGCTGTGATAACACAGTGTAGGGCTGGATGAACACAGCAGGCCAAGCAGCATCAGAGGAGCAGGAAGGTCGACGCTTCAGGACTAGACACCTCTCTGGAGAGGGGTCTAGGCCCGGAACATCAGCCTTCCTGCTCCTCTGATGCTGCTTGGCCTGGTGTGTTCACCCAGCTCTACACTGTGTTATCTCAGATTCTCCAGCATCTGCAGTTCCTACTGTCTCAAAAATAGCTGTGTTCTGTCTTGGACATTTGCCACTTACTGATTCCGTGATACCTCCCCTATATCGAGGGAGGATTGGAAGACTAAGGTGAGCACTTCTATCGTCCTTCCTGTTTCCCTTGGCAACCTGGAGTGTGAGCTATCCAGACTGGATGATGTATTCCTCTCTAAAGGTAACCCAGCCTCTCCAGTACATTCTGTGAAGTAATTTTCATACCATCCGTTGCCTCAAGCATTTCCACTTCCACCAATATTTTCCCGACTTGCTCTTCCTTGATTCACACTTTCTGAAGCATACAGGAAATTGTTAACCTCCAACTGCCCCTTCAGCCCAGAAACTCTGTTCCTGAGCTGAAGCAGACAGAGACACATCCAAGATAACAAGGTGTAGAGCTGGATGAACACAGCAGGCCAAGCAGCATCTTAGGAGCAAGAAAGCTGACGTTTCAGGCCTAGACCCTTCATCAGCTTTCCTGCTCCTCTGTTGCTGCTCGGCCTGCTGTGTTCATCCAGCTCCACGCCTTGTTATCTCAGATTCTCCAGCATCTGCAGTTCCTACTATCTCAGAGACACATCCAATCTGTGTGATTCTGCAGCTCCCACAGGGCAGCACTGCAATAGTCAACAATAGCTTTAGCTTTTGTTTTAACTTTTATTAATAGAGGGATCGAGTTCCGGAACCAAGAGGGTATGGTGAAGTTGTACAAAACTCTGGTGTGGCCGCACTTGGAGTATTGTGTACAGTTCTGGTCACCGCAGTATAAGAAGGATGTGGAAGCTTTGGAAAGGGTGCAGAGGAGATTTACTAGGATGTTGCCTGGTATGGAGGGAAGGTCTTACGAGGAAAGGCTGAGGGACTTGAGGCTGTTTTCATTAGAGAGAAGAAGGTTGCGAGGTGACTTAATTAAGACATATAAGATAATCAGAGGGTTAGATAGGGTGGATAGGGAGAGCCTTTTTCCAAGGATGGTGACGGCGAGCACGAGGGGGCGTAGCTTTAAATTGAGGGGTGAAAGATATAGGACAGATGTCAGAGGTAGTTTCTTTACTCAGACAGTCGTAAGGGAATGGAACGCTTTGCCTGCAACAGTAGTAGATTCGCCAACTTTAGGTACATTTAAGTCATCATTGGACAAGCATATGGACATACATGGAATAGTGTAGGTTAGATGGGCTTCAGATTGGTATGACAGTTCGGCACAACATCGAGAGCCGAAGGGCCTGTACTGTGCTGTAGTGTTCTATGTTCTATGTAATAGGTTTCTGCTGCTCACTGTGATTGTAACAAAACAAGACTCTGAACTCTCCTTTCAAATTGCATTAATATCTCGTCTGAGTGAGTAATTTCAATGAATGCCCTGTGCTAATGCTCTTATTCATAACTAGTGATATCTTTCAGAAGTGAATGCCTTTTCTTTCATGTCTCCCAGTTGACAAAACGCCCTCATTTACAGGAAAGGGAGAGTATTAACGAAAGAGATACTCATCAACCAACCACTTATTGGCTTTCCTATGATGTTATACTTTGATTTTGTTTTGAATGCATTCTGTCCGCTCCCCACCCTGCTATCACTCAGTTTTCCAACTTCCTGCTCCCAGCCCCGCAGACCTTTCCCCAGCCTGGTCTCGCTCAGCTCTCCCTCCTCCGGCTGTGCCTCAGATGTTATGAGTGGATGTAAATCCATTCTGACCATCAGGGCTGTGTCTCAGTGATAGTGATATCAGGTCAGCTCCCAGAGCAGCAGCAGCAGCAGCCTCCTCTCTCTCTCTCCCTCCTCTCTCTCCCTCTCTCTCTCTCTCTCTCTCTCTGTCTCTGTATCTGTGATCAAACTTGCCAATTTAACTTTGAATCCTTGACGCTTTGCCCTGGCACCCTGTTATCACTGAGAATCATTGCTGTAATTATTCAATCTCATTCCACCAGTCCACCAACAGAAAGCAAGAGACTGACTCCTCTGTTTCACGTGGACAGGAGTTAACTCATTCTCTGTTTTTAACTGAGTAACAAGAGTTTATTAATGGAATTGAACAAACGCTCCATACCCCAGGCTGTCAGATCAGGAGTTCCTCTTCCTAAGCTGCGGGCTGCTCTTCTGTTTCGTTTTTGTCTCCTGTATTTCATCCGAGAGCCTTGAGCAAACCATGCTGTTGCTCAACACCTTGACTGACAGTAGGCACCCAGTACATTCGTACTAACCACAACCTGTTTATTGACATTTGTACTTCCTTGTGAAGATGGAAAACCCCAAATAGTTTTTAATGTATGAGGAGTAACAGAGTAAAATATAGCTCATTAGCAGTCGGTGTAGCAGGAGGGCAGGAGACGGTTAGACACAGAGCAGAGCAAGCACTGACACTGAGAGCTGGATACATCGCAGATCCCAGACGTGAGCCAAGACAGGGGAATACCGTCAGCAATGGAACAGTGTAGGAGATCATTGTTGCCGGGAGACGGGACCAGGTTAGAGGTTACTGATCCCCAGGTGAAGCAAGAGAGCTCACTGACCTTGAGAAGTGGAGGACACGGAATGTCTATAAACAGGGTGCTGAGGTCAACCAGGAGGAGTTTAAGGCTGAAGGTCAGAAACTGTGTATCCTGTGTTTCTAAAGCAGGTATCGAGAGGAGTATTTCAGCTGAAGAGAAGAAACCAGAGCAGGACTCGTCCCGATATTCAGGGCAGTTCTTCTTCGAATATCTGGTAGTTGTTTCTCTGAAGAAGTCCGGAGTGACATACGAACCACAGATAGCGTACCAGTTTCCGAAGGTGAGTGAAAACGTGCCTCAGTCCCTCGTCGTTTGTTTGTCTGCCGGCGTTTTGTTTGCTGGAGGAAGTAAGACATTTTATTCAGTCATCCACTTGGTGAAGGAAATAGAGAACCTCCTCGTGGGTATGTGAACCCTGACTTAATTCTTTTAGCCGAGGGAAATAGTGGAACCAATTTTAGAGTCATACATCATAGAAACAGACCCTTTGGTCCAGCTCATCTGCGCTGAGCAAGTTTCCTAAGCTAAACTAGCCCCATTTCTTGCGTCAGTCCATAATCTCTCTTAACCCTTCCTGTTCATGTACCTGTCCAAAGTCTTTTAAATATTGTGACTGCACCTGCATCTGCCACTTCCTCAGGCACCACCGTCTGTGTGGAAAATGTAATCAGAGGGGATCTGATTGAGGCGTAAGATAATTAAAGGATTGGACACTGTGGAGGCAGGAAGCATGTTTCCGCTGATGGGTGAGTCCAGAACCAGAGGACACAGTTTAAAAATAAGGGGTAGGCCATTTAGAACAGAGTTGAGGAAAAACTTCTTCACCCAGAGAGTGGTGAATATATGGAATGCTCTGCCCCAGAAGGCAGTGGAGGCCAACTCTCTGGATACTTTCAAGAAAGAGATGGATAGAGTTCTTAAAGATAGTGGAATCAAGGGTTATGGGGATAAGGCAGGAACAGGATACTGATTGTGGATGATCAGCCATGATCATAATGAATGTTGGTGCTGGCTCGAAGGGCCGAATAGCCAACTCCTGCACCTATTGTCTATTGTCTTTTAAACTGTTGCACCCAGTCCCAACTTTGTATTTTGGACTCTCCATGTTTATTGGGTGGACTGTGATTTAGACTGCCCAATGGAGGGGGCACTTTGTGCCCACAGTAAGGGACCAAGAGCCTGGGGACAGTGTATGATGGAGCTAAGTGTAAGTGAGCAGGGCAAGCGAATGAGTGTCCAGGGAGAGAACAGAGAGGTTTCTTCTTTAACTCTTTATGGGATGTGGACATCACTTAGTGAGGCCAACATTTGTTGCCCAATCCTAATTGCCCTGGGACTGAGTGGCTTACTAGACTTTTTCAGAGGGCAGTTAAGAACTGGAATGAAAAGTAAAGAGGTTTTGCTAAAACTATACAGTGCTGTAATCAGACCATAGCTGAAGTACCGTGAACAGTTTTGGGCCTCCTTAACTAAGGAAAGATAGACTGGCAATGGAGGCAGCCCAGAGAAGTTTTGCTAGGCCGATTCCCGGTACAGAAGGAAGGTCTGATGAAGACAGGTTGAATAGGTTGGGCCTGTACTCATTGGAATTCAGAAAAATGAGAGGCGACCTTTATTGAAATGTACAAGATTCTTTGGGGATTTGACAAGGCAGATGTGGAAAGGTTGTTTTCCTCTTGTGGGCAGTCTTGGACCATGGGCAGCTTTTCAGCGTAAGCAGTCACACAGGAGGAATTTCTTGTTTCGAAGGACAGTGAATCTGCGGAATTATTTATAATTGTGGGCTGCTGATGCTGGGCCATTAAATATGTTCAAGGCCCAGACAGATGGATTTTTTTTGCGGGTTATGGGTAAAAGACAGGAAAGTGGAGTTGAGGATTACCAATTTAGTCGTGATCTCATTGAAAGACAGAGCAGACTCAATGGGCTGAATGGCCTACTTCTGTTCCTTGTGGTCTGATTGAGCGCAATGGTTCTGGAGTCACGTGTAAACCAAAGCAAGTAAGGATCACAGGTTTCCTTCCCTACAGGACATTGGTGAACCAGAAAGGTTTGTTTTACTACGAATGATGGTCAACAGGGTCAAAGGTTAGCTTTCAATCCCAGATTTATTAACTTAATTTGCATTTCACCAATTGCGCTGGTGGGATTTGAACCCCTGACCCTGCAGTACGAATCTCGGCCCCTTGATTACTATCCCAGTGACATTATCACGATATCTCCTGCTCCTGTATCCATGGAGAAGGAGTCATGGCTGGGGAGAGCGGTGTAGTGGCTGGGCTGGTACTGGGAGTGTGGAATGTCCTCTTGATTGTGTGGCTGGGGGAAGGTGCATGTGTCAGGTTCTAATCCCTGAAGGTTTCTGTTTGTTTCAGAGGGAGAATCTGATGCGTTCGCAGAAAGAGGAGGAGGAAAGCTTACTGAGGGCAATCCCACTGTTTTGTTTTCCAGATGGCAACACCTGGGCCCCACTCACTGAATACGAGAGGTTTGTGTACCTTTCCTCCTTGCAATCAGAACGCTTCGATTTCTTGAGCCCACGTTTGACGGGAAAGAGAGAACTTTGTGGCCTCAGAGTGTCCCAACGCTTGACAACCGTTGAAACACCTTGAAGTGTAGGCACTGTTGTAGGAAAAGGAGCGGCCAATTCTCACACAGCAGTGTGAAAAATGACCATGTAATCTTTATTGAATAAGTAACATTGGTCTGGGACACTCGAGAGAGCTTTTCATCCATGAGATAATTTGTGACAACTTGACAATGCAGACTGGGCCTTGGTTTAGTCTCTTGGTAATAGTCCTTTAGTACCTTCACCTACTAGCACAGCTGATTCCAGTACAGCATGGAAGCGCCCCAAGTTCTGTGCTGGGAAATTCCTGGTCTGTGTTTGGATGTTTCACATCTCGGGTCCTGATTGTGGTAAAGAGTCCAAGGTCAGTGGGCACGGATCCAACCTCCAATAACCTGCCTTCTCCTTAGCCATCCGGAAATAACACTCTGTTCTTCAGATAAATCAGCCTCACCTCAAATAATACACTCAATATGCTCAAAAACACATCTTTGACTCCTCTGTATTTATAATCCATTTTCAAGCCTACTTTCATCCTCAAACTCTTGTGTTTAGCTATTTGCAGACAGTAATTAGGGATTTATTTGAGCCTCTAGAAACAGTCAGGGACTGGGCCTGTGGTGCCTGGGTTAGATAGTGCGTGTAATTTGTAATACTGTAAAAAACGTAGATGGCAGTGCAGGGAATAGCCCCAGTTCTCTCCTTCTGCTATTGGATTTCTGACATAAAGCACAGAAACGATGACCTGAAGGTAAAGGTTGGAAGCTACAAAACACCTTCAGTCAGAAATTTGAGATCCCATTAGCCCTTGTTAAAAAATGGCAGAATGCAAGTGTTTATTAAAGACCAAACAAACGGTGGGTGCTGTAAATCTGAAACAGAAACAGAATTTGCTGCAAAAGCTCAGCAGGTCTGGCAGCACCTGTGGAGAGAAATCAGAGTTGACACTTCGGTCAAGTGACCCTTCCTCAGAACTGAAGAAGTGTTTATGGCCAGCATATGCTTTACGTCCAAGTCAGAATCAAACAACCGGTCAAAGAGAGATAGATACAGGTTGCAAAACTGCCAAAGGGAGAACTGTAAGACTTAAGCTGTAAGATTTTCTGAAGAAGGGTCCCAACCCAAAACGTCAGCTTTCCTGCTCCTCTGATGCTGCCTGGCCTGCTGTGTTCCTCCAGCTCCGCACTGCTATAGTCCTGATGTGCCTGCTTTCTAAAATAATCCAGAATTGGATGTGTTATATCAGTTGGGTGCCCATCATTGGAGCACTGGGACACCTGATTAAACTTGTAGAATGGTGATCTGTTGGATCCCTAGCAAGTTTCACCAAACAAGTTGTTTTTTTGGAAAAATACAGTCATTCAATGAAGGAACGTATCAAGGATTTTAACAGCTCATATTAGATATTGATAGAACTTAATTTGGGGATTCCTGGATCAGTATTCATGTCGCTGGATCGTAAGATTGTAAGACATCCAGCCTGCTCCACCATTCAGTGAGATCGCAGCTGATCTGATAACCTACAGCTCCGTGTTTCTCTCTGTAGTTGTGTAAGCCTCACCCAGCCCACTTGGAGTTAGCTAATTCTGGCCCATCAAGCACCTCAACTTTTAATCACTTCTCCATTAGGACTAGAGCCTTCATGTGCCTGGGTTCTAAGCTCTGGAATTCCCTTGCTAGACTGCTCCACTGTTCTCCTCCTCTTTCGCAAAACCCCTTAAAAACCTACTTCTTTGACAAAACTTTTACTCAATGGAGGTAATGTCCCCTTATGTGATCAAAAGTCGCATTTTGTTTAGAACCAGCGTGTGACATTTGTTTTATATTAATACACATTGTCATGAGTCTGTGCTTATTCCTGGACAAAATGTTCTCCATTTTTTTCAGTGAAACCTTTTCGTTTGTCCTGACCAACGTCGATGGCAGCAGGAAGTTTGGATATTGCAGACGCCTCTTGGTAAGGTCTAGCTCTGTTTTGCTACATTCTCTCTCCACCTCCCAGTTCTCTCTCTCCTCAGCCAAGGCTGACAGGATTTACAGTGTTTGTCTAAGGGTCTCAAAAGGCAGGCTGTTTGAAGCATCTTGGACTATCTCCATCAGTTTGCTTACATAGACAAGGTTCTGTCGAAACCAATTAAATAATGACCATGTTGATTGTAAGAAGAACCCATTGACCAATGTACTTTAGGGAAGGAAACTGCCTACACGTGACTCCAGACCCACAGCACTCTTAACTGCTCTCAGGATGGGCAATAAATGCAGGCCTAGCCAATGACACCCTCTTCCAATCAATGAATGAATAAAAAAAAACCACATTGTAGATGTTGGGAATGTAGACTCCAATCCAGGATTTTGCCAACTCCAAACCATTCTGTATCCAGCTGCAGTCCAGCTTCCTGCAGACAATATGGATTTGGAAAGTGTGCCTGACTTGGGAGCATGCGAAGCAATAACCACTTTGCTGCACGTTATTATGCTGGTGGGAGCGTGTCCGTGGTGCAGGTTACCTCTCTCATGTTAGCGATTCTGAGAACGGTCAAAATGATTGAAAAAAAAATGAGTAAATTCACTTCCGTACTCCCAAAACTATCTACCATCTGCAAAGCACAATTCAGGAGAATAATCAAATATTCCCACTAGATATGAATGAGCGTATGGAGACACTGGATACTGCAAAGGCTATGGGCCCTGACACCTTCTAGCAATTGTACTGAAGACTTGTGCTCCAGAACTTGCTGCTTCCCTAGCGAGGTTCTTCCAGTACAGCTACAACACTGGCATCCACCCAATAATGTGGAAAATTACCTAGGTATGTCCTGTACATGTTTTTAAAAAAAAGCAAATCCAACCAGGCCAATTACAACCCCATCAGTCTACTCTCGATCATCAGTAACAGAGCTATCAAGCAGCACCTGCTCAGCAACGCCCACTTTGGATTCCGCCAGGACCACTCAGCTCCTGACGCTGTTACAGCCTTGGTTCAAACATGGACAAAAGAGCTGAATTCAAAAGATGGGGGAAGAAAACTGAGTGTGGCATCAAAGTGCCCCAGCATCAGAATGCACCACCTACAGTAACTCACCAAGACTCCTTCAGCAGCACCTTGCAAGTCACTACCGCCACCATCTAGAAGGACAAGGGTAACAGATAGATGAGAACACTGCAGTCATTAAGTTCCCCTTCAATAAGCCAGTCGCCATCCTGATTTGGAAACATATCGCTGTTCCTTCAGTGACACTGGGTCAGAATCCTGGAACACGCTCCCTAAAGGCACTGTGGATTTGTCTACACTGTGTTGCCTACGGGAAGTGGCTCACAGTTATGAATGGATACCAAATGCCTCCTAGTCTGCTGGTAGTGACCCACTGATAATCCAGTACTCCCTCAGTGTCATTGCTAAGAAAATTACCAAATTGATCCAGCAACTAAAATGTTAATTCTAAAGCATGTAGAATTTGACAGGTTACCAGGAGCAAGCACTCAGTATTACAGTCAGAGGAAGTTATGAAGTGGCTCAACAAAACCTTACTAACTTTGCATCTATGAGGTAACTTACTCCAGACTCGACTTTATTTTTAAATAAACATGTAACACTGAAGGATGGCAGCCAGTTACTTGTGGCTTTGAGCAGAAACTCTAAACTAGATTGAATTGACCATCACATGCTGTTCTATTTCCTTGCGTACACAGGTTATGTATATTTAACAGTCCAGACTCCAGCTTGCAGTTACAGATAACTGCGTGTAATCCAACCTCCAGCATGCTGGCTACATGGGGCAGATGGCAATGTGTTCTCATCCTGGGCGTTGGCTCATTGGCTTATTCAGTTTTCCTAAAGGAACCCAGGTCTTAAAACAATTGAACCTGGTACACACAGCACAGCACTTCAGGGCTGACATCTGAAACAAGAAGACCTTGCATTGCCGTTACCTCTTATAGGTTGAAAGAAAGCCATCCATCCTTTTCAAAAATTGTACTGCATTCTGCGTGTAATTGTCCTCACGTATATTTGAATATACTGTTATTAAGGGGAATTGGAAGATGACATCCAAATTTAAATTAGAATTCTCATACAATTACTAATCTTAATTGTACATCTGCAATATCGTTCTCATTACTTCAATGTAATCAGGAGTTAAATCTTATGGTACATATTCATCATCAAGAACAAAAAAGGTTGTAGTCTCAAATTTAATCCTTGCAAACCTTCAAAAACACTGTAGAATTCTTAAAATAAATGTATAGAAGATATTGGTCAGGTTGTTATAGTGAAAAAAACTATCTAAGCCTGCGGGTAAAATATACCCTGAGATAATTCTGCAAGGTTTCAGACTTCAAAGAGAGAGGACATTGCATTTTTAGGACCCAGTCAGTAGCTGGTTGTGCTGACAGACTTCTTTCAATGATCTGAACTTTTTCTTGGGTGATATTTGAGGCTGACAGTAAGTTTAACTGGAGAGGTTTATGCTGCTGTGGGGGGTAATGGGGGTAAGGTGACTGGTATCATTAACGTTGACCCTCCGACAGTGCGGCGCTCCCTCAGCGCTGACCCTCCGACGGTGCGGGCGCTCCCTCAGCGCTGACCCTCTGGTGCGGCGCTCCCTCAGCACTGACCCTCCGACGGTGCGGGCGCTCCCTCGGCACTGACCCTCCGATGGTGCGGGCGCTCCCTTGGCGCTGAGCCTCCGACGCTGCGGGCGCTGACCCTCTGACGGTACGAGCGCCCACACCGTCGGAGGGTCAGTGCTGAGGGAGCGCCTGTACCGTTGGAGGGTCAGCGCCCGCAGCGTCGGAGGGTCAGTGCTGAGGGAGCGCCCGCACCGTCGGAGGGTCAGCGCTGAGGGAGCGCCCGCACCATCGGAGGGTCAGCGCTGATGGTGCGGGCGCTCCCTCAGCGCTGACCCTCCGACGGTGCGGGCGCTCCCTCAGCGCTGACCCTCCAACGGTACGGGCGCTCCCTCAGCGCTGACCCTCCGATGGTGCGGGCGCTCCCTCAGCGCTGACCCTCCGATGGTGCGGGCGCTCCCTCAGCGCTGACCCTCCGACGGTGCGGGCGCTCCCTCAGCGCTGACCCTCCGACGCTGCGGGCGCTGACCCTCCGACGGTACAGGTGCTCCCTCAGCGCTGACCCTCCGACGGTGCGGGCGCTCCCTCAGCGCTGACCCTCCGACGGTGCGGGCGCTCCCTCAGCGCTGACCCTCCGACGGTGCGGGCGCTCCCTCAGCGCTGACCCTCCGATGCTGCGGGCGCTGACCCTCCGACGGTACGGGCGCTCCCTCAGCGCTGACCCTCCGACGGTGTGGGTGCTCCCTCAGCGCTGACCCTCCGATGCTGCGGGCGCTGACCCTCCGACGGTGCGGGCGCTCCCTCAGCGCTGACCCTCCGACGGTGCGGGCGCTCCCTCAGCGCTGACCCTCCGACGGTACGGGCGCTCCCTCAGCGCTGACCCTCCGACGGTGCGGGCGCTCCCTCAGCGCTGACCCTCCGACGGTGCGGGCGCTCCCTCAGCGCTGACCCTCCGACGGTACGGGCGCTCCCTCAGCGCTGACCCTCCGACGGTGCGGGCGCTCCCTCAGCGCTGACCCTCCGACGGTGCGGGCGCTCCCTCAGCGCTGACCCTCCGATGCTGCGGGCGCTGACCATCCGACGGTACGGGCGCTCCCTCAGCGCTGACCCTCCGACGGTGCGGGCGCTCCCTCAGCGCTGACCCTCCGACGGTGCGGGCGCTCCCTCAGCGCTGACCCTCCGATGCTGCGGGCGCTGACCCTCCGACGGTACGGGCGCTCCCTCAGTGCTGACCCTCCGACGGTGCGGGCGCTCCCTCAGCGCTGACCCTCCGACGGTGCGGGCGCTCCCTCAGCGCTGACCCTCCGACGGTGCGGGCGCTCCCTCAGCGCTGACCCTCCGACGGTACGGGCGCTCCCTCAGCGCTGACCCTCCGACGGTGCGGGCGCTGACCCTCTGACGGTACGAGCGCCCACACCGTCGGAGGGTCAGTGCTGAGGGAGCGCCTGTACCGTTGGAGGGTCAGCGCCCGCAGCGTCGTGGGTCAGTGCTGAGGGAGCGCCCGCACCGTCGGAGGGTCAGCGCTGAGGGAGCGCCCGCACCATCGGAGGGTCAGCGCTGATGGTGCGGGCGCTCCCTCAGCGCTGACCCTCCGACGGTGCGGGCGCTCCCTCAGCGCTGACCCTCCAACGGTACGGGCGCTCCCTCAGCGCTGACCCTCCGATGGTGCGGGCGCTCCCTCAGAGCTGACCCTCCGATGGTGCGGGCGCTCCCTCAGCGCTGACCCTCCGACGGTGCGGGCGCTCCCTCAGCGCTGACCCTCCGACGCTGCGGGCGCTGACCCTCCGACGGTACAGGTGCTCCCTCAGCGCTGACCCTCCGACGGTACGGGCGCTCCCTCAGCGCTGACCCTCCGACGGTGTGGGCGCTCCCTCAGCGCTGACCCTCCGATGCTGCGGGCGCTGACCCTCCGACGGTGCGGGCGCTCCCTCAGCGCTGACCCTCCGACGGTGTGGGCGCTCCCTCAGCGCTGACCCTCCGACGGTGCGGGCGCTCCCTCAGCGCTGACCCTCCGATGCTGCGGGCGCTGACCCTCCGACGGTACGGGCGCTCCCTCAGCGCTGACCCTCCGACGGTGCGGGCGCTCCCTCAGCGCTGACCCTCCGACGGTGCGGGCGCTCCCTCAGCGCTGACCCTCCGATGCTGCGGGCGCTGACCCTCCGACGGTACGGGCGCTCCCTCAGCGCTGACCCTCCGACGGTGCGGGCGCTCCCTCAGCGCTGACCCTCCGACGGTGCGGGCGCTCCCTCAGCGCTGACCCTCCGACGGTGCGGGCGCTCCCTCAGCGCTGACCCTCCGACGGTGCGGGCGCTCCCTCAGCGCTGACCCTCCGACGGTACGGGCGCTCCCTCAGCGCTGACCCTCCGACGGTGCGGGCGCTCCCTCAGCGCTGACCCTCCGATGCTGCGGGCGCTGACCCTCCGACGGTACGGGCGCTCCCTCAGCGCTGACCCTCCGACGGTACGGGCGCTCCCTCAGCGCTGACCCTCCGACGGTGCGGGCGCTCCCTCAGCGCTGACCCTCCGACGCTGCGGGCGCTGACCCTCCGACGGTGCGGGCGCTCCCTCAGCGCTGACCCTCCGACGGTGCGGGCGCTCCCTCAGCGCTGACCCTCCGACGGTACGGGCGCTCCCTCAGCGCTGACCCTCCGACGGTGCGGGCGCTCCCTCAGCGCTGACCCTCCGATGCTGCGGGCGCTGACCCTCCGACGGTACGGGCGCTCCCTCAGCGCTGACCCTCCGACGGTACGGGCGCTCCCTCAGCGCTGACCCTCCGACGGTGCGGGCGCTCCCTCAGCGCTGACCCTCCGATGCTGCGGGCGCTGACCCTCCGACGGTACGGGCGCTCCCTCAGCGCTGACCCTCCGACGGTACGGGCGCTCCCTCAGCGCTGACCCTCCGACGGTGCGGGCGCTCCCTCAGCGCTGACCCTCCGACGCTGCGGGCGCTCCCTCAGCGCTGACCCTCCGACGGTGCGGGCGCTCCCTCAGCGCTGACCCTCCGATGCTGCGGGCGCTGACCCTCCGACGCTGCGGGCGCTCCCTCAGCGCTGACCCTCCGACGGTACGGGCGCTCCCTCAGCGCTGACCCTCCGATGCTGCGGGCGCTCCCTCAGCGCTGACCCTCCGACGGTACGGGCGCTCCCTCAGCGCTGACCCTCCGACGGTACGGGCGCTCCCTCAGCGCTGACCCTCCGACGCTGCGGGCGCTCCCTCAGCGCTGACCCTCCGACGCTGCGGGCGCTCCCTCAGCGCTGACCCTCCGATGCTGCGGGCGCTGACCCTCCGACGCTGCGGGCGCTCCCTCAGCGCTGACCCTCCGACGGTGCGGGCGCTCCCTCAGCGCTGACCCTCCGACGGTGCGGGCGCTCCCTCAGGAATAATCAGGGAGAGAAGGACCAGTTTGGGATGACCTATCCCAAAACATGGCTCCGTTAGAAATGCTGGAAGTGCAGTCTGATTGTTGTTGCTCAGTTTGTGTTGGTGCTGCTGGGCACTACGTAGGAGGGAGCCGAGCCGGGGTGGGTGAGGGAGCCGAGCCGGGGTGGGTGAGGGAGCCGAGCCGGGGTGGGTGAGGGAGCCGAGCCGGGGTGGGTGAGGGAGCCGAGCCGGGGTGGGTGAGGGAGCCGAGCCGGGGTGGGTGAGGGAGCCGAGCCGGTGTCAGTGAGGGACTGACAGACCGTGTTGAAGGACGTACCCCTGGTTAACCGCGTGCCTCTCCCTGTTTACAGCCACGTGGAGGTGGGCCGAGGCTACCAGAGGTCTTCTGCATCATCAGCTGCCTGGGCTGTTTCGGCCTCTTCTCAAAGGTACATACTTTCAACCTGCTTGCCGCTGACTTCGGGCCAGAATTCTGAGTGGATCCTGGGTGGCTCTGCAGAAGAGGCAGGAGGAGTCTGTTCGTGGACTCCCCATCCACCCCTTGGCCAGCAGCTCCCACTCTCAGCTGCAGGGAGCTGGAGTGGGGCATTAAACACAAATCCTCCAGGCTTTTGGGAATCTGCCGGGCGTTTGGGAATTCGCCTGACGTTTGAGCTTGGCACTGGGTTCAGACAGATCCCAAGTTCATTGCTCCACGAGCTTTAAGCTGCAGTGTGGAAGTCCCACATTACTAACAGTGTGTGTTCTCTGCTGGGGTTGGGGGGGATGGCCTGTTCCCCTTGTTATAAAGTACCATTCTAACCCCGAAGCTGGCCTTCCAGTATAGCGGTGGCAGCTTGCGAGGGAGAGGGACTGGATATTGCTTGTTATCGAGGAAGTGACGTGTGTGGCGTGGCATCCCAGCAATATTCCTTGTTTAGCTGTGTCTGGTGTGGAGGGAAAGCAGAGTCCCATGCCCACTGGTTGAAGAGCAGGAAGCAGACCTCTGTCCGAAGATGTTTGCGTGGCCTGGCTGAGCTGCCAGATTTCCAGAGAAGTGGCCACAGGCTCCTGTCCTGTGTGGCAGCAAGGCAGCAGGCCCAGCATTGGCCACGTCCCCTGCCCTACCCATTGCCCTCGAGGCCCTGAAGTTTACTGCAGCCTGTGACTTCCAGGAAGGCACCGCGACGCCTCTCGATCTGCCCAGTGCCGGGCGCCGTGGGTCAAATGCCATCCTCCTGCATTGTAATAATTCTGAGAGTCTGTCAGCCAGGAAGAGGCTGCGCAGCAGTTGCCGTGGAGATGCCATCAAGGAGGGTAACGATGCAAGTTGCCCTGAGAGCCCATGGCACCCGTTAGCACCAGGCCTCACTTCAGACACAAGCAGGTTTGCCCTCACAGCTCTGGCAGTCTCTGTGCTCGTCCAATAGCTCAGCTGCCCGTCAACATTGGCACCATAATATCTTGCAGGAGGAGCCCAGCCCTGATGAGGGAAAATGCCAACATCAATCATCAGCATGGCTGAAGCACACTCCAACATCACCCTCAGGTGCACTGCTCTGAGACATCTTTGATCTGGCAGTTGTACTCTCAACAGTGGTAACCGACCAGCTATAACTTCGCTTTCTGTCTAGTGTCTGTGCACACTGACTCGCGCTTTGGATAAAATATAGACTTTAATTTTTGACCACCCCCCCTCCATTGTTGTGGCGGCACGGTGGCCCAGTGGTTAGCACTGCAGCCTCACAGCGCCAGGGACCCGGGTTCGATTCCGCCCTCGGGCGACTTTGTGCGTGGAGTTTGCACATTATCCCCGTGTCTGCGTGGGTTTTCTCCGGGAGTTCCAGTTTCCTCCCACAGTCCAAAGATGTGCAGGCTCGGTGGATCGGCCATGGAAAATGCAGGGTTACAGGTTGAGGGTGGGGGCGTGTGGGTCTGGGGTGGGGGGGACTCTGTTCAGAGAACCTGTTGTGGACTCGATGGGCTGAACAGCCTGCTTCCACACTGCAGGGATTGACTTTAATACCGGGGATCTCTGTGCACTAAACTGCTTCCAAAGGCACAACTTAGAATTGTCCACAGAAATCACCAGAGATAATGGGAACTGCAGATGCTGGAGAATCCAAGATTGTAAAATGTGAGGCTGGATGAACACAGCAGGCCCAGCAGCCTAGACCCTTACCGAAATGTTGGCTTTTGTGCTCCTGAGATGCTGCATGGCCTGCTGTGTTCATCCAGCCTCACACTTTATTATCACAGAAATCACCAGGGTCAGTCACGTCTCATGAAACCATCAATAAACAAGAACCAGTCTGAACTGCAATTAACATTTTTATCAAAAGCCTGAAACCAGGCAGGGTTGAAGAAACCCAGATCTCCAGCTTGATTGAAATCTTTATGATAAGTTAAACGTTGGAAATGACAGATATTGCCAGAAGCCCACATTGGCTCAGAAATGAGCTGTACTTCAGGAAACTACTGTCCAAGGAGCCGGGAAGATGGGTTTATAACTAGAATAACGAAGGTTCTCTCTGCTCTCTGTTTTATTTGTCTCCCTTTCTCTCCGTTTCATGCTTCTGCCTGTTTCTCAGTTTTCTCCCAAACTGTTTTTCTCTCTCTCTCTCTCTCTCCCTCCCTGCCTGTCTTCTCTCTCCCTTCCTGCCTGTCTTCTCTCTCCCTTCCTGCCCGTCTTCTCTCTCCCTGCCCGTCTTCGCTCTCCCTTCCTGCCCGTCTTCGCTCTCCCTCCCTGCCCGTCTTCGCTCTCCCTCCCTGCCCGTCTTCGCTCTCCCTCCCTGCCCGTCTTCGCTCTCCCTCCCTGCCCGTCTTCGCTCTCCCTCCCTGCCCGTCTTCGCTCTCCCTCCCTGCCCGTCTTCGCTCTCTCTCCCTGTTTTTCTTCGCTCTCTATTTCTGTCTGGTCTCTTCTCTCTCTCTCTCTCACTCTCACTCTCTCTCTCTCTCTCTCTCTCTCTCTCTCACTCTCTCACTCTCTCTCTCTCTCTCTCTCTCGTTGTCTGCTGTCTGTGCCCTGTTTCCCTCGGGCCCCAATATCACTCCCGGCCCCTGTTTCTCATTCTGCTTTCTCTGATGTTCTTGTTCTCTCTCTCACACATTTTCTGTCTCTCTCTCTCTCACCTTCTCTCATTCTTTTGTTCTCTCTGTCTGTCTCTTCTCTTTGTCCCTCTGTGTTCTCTGTCTCTCTTCTCATCCTCTCTTTCTCTCTCTCTCTCAATCTTTCATTCTCTCTGTCTTTGTCTCATTCTTTTCTTCCCTCTGTCTCTCTCTTTACTTTGTCCCTCTATTGTGTTCCCAGTTTCTCTTTCTCTCTCTCTCATTCATTCTCTGTTGGTCTCTCATTGTCTGTCTCTTTTTCTCTTTCTCACTCCCTTGCTCTCGGTCGCTCCCTCGCTCTCTGTCTGTCTCTCTCTCTGTCTTTCATTCTCTCTGTCTCTGTCTTCTTTATCCCACTCTCATGTTTTCTGTCCCTGTCTCTCATTTTCTGTCTGTCTCTCTCCCTTTCTCAGTCTCTGTCTCATTTTCTGTCTGTCTCTCTCTCTCATGCTTATGTTTTCTCTCTCTCGTTCTTTTGTTCTCTCTCTCTCTCTTTGTCCCTCGTTCGTGTTCTTCATCTCTCTCTCTCGTTTTCTGTCTGTGTCTCGTCGATCTCTCTCTTTCTGTCTCTCTCTTTCTCATTCCCTCTCTTTCTCATTCTCTGCCTCTGTCTCTTCCGTGCTCTGCCTACTTCTTGCACTCACACTCTGCCCCCTTGCACGCTCTCTCTGTACCCCTCTCCTTCACATGCTCTCCGTCTCTCTCTACTCCCCTCTTCCCCCTTGCGCTCTCTCTCCCCCTCGCGCCCTCTCTCCTCTCGTTTTCTTTCTCTCTCTCATTCTCTTTCTTCTTCTCTCTCATTCTCTCTACTCTCTCAGGAAAGATAAAGCTCAGTGACAAAGCAAATCAGAAAGACACCTAAAAACTCAAAGCATTTGACAATATTCACAGCTGCCACTGCTCCATATGTTCCCAACCAACTTGTGACGTAAGGTTCAAAACTAACATCTCAGAACATCCTGAGGACTCTGAGATAACAAGCTGTGGAACTAGATGAACGCAGCAGGCCAGGCAGCATCAGAGGAGCAGGAAGGCTGACGTTTCAGGTCTGGACCCTTCATCAAAAATGGCTCCTCTGCTCCTGCTCCTCTGATGCTGCTGGGCCTGCTGTGTTCATCCAGCTCCACACCGTGTTATCTCAGATTCTCCAGCATCTGCAGTTCCCACTGTCTCTGAGGACTTAAAAGTGCATTTTTAAGATCTATTTTGGAGTGGACTGTATCCCTTTATTTACTTTGTGCAAGTATGTGTGTGTGTTTCACGTCATCACTTGCGGACCTCAAGAAAAATAATAAAATTTCTCTTCCTTTCACTCGAGAAAATCTTTTAAGTCACTCCTGGATGTTTCTAGTGAACTGTAAACATAGAGACTGGGTACAGGAGGAGGCCGTTCAGCCCTGCAATCCTGCTGCCCTCTTCAAAATGATCATGGCCGATCTTGTATCTCAATGGCATTTCCATTCTATTGATCTCTTTCTTGAATAAGTATGTATTTCTGTTCTGATTCAGCTGTGTATATGGGCGTTGCTGGATGTGCTAGCACCTACTTTAAAGGTGAGAAAGTGCTGGTGAGCTCACTTCTTGAACTAGTGCACTCCATGTGCTGTTGGTAATATTCAGTGTCTCGGCCCTCTCAGTCTTCTGTGGCAGAAAATTCCACAGGTTCACGACCCTATGAGTAAAGAAAAGTTCCCTTATGTCAATCCGAAACGCTGTACCCCGTATTCTGAGAGTAAGACTGTTCGTTCTAGACCCCCCAAACTCAGTCAGGGCCCGCTCACGCTCTCGCACTCAGTCAGGGCTCGCTCACACCGTCACACTCAGTCAGGGCTCGCTCACACCCTCACACTCAGCCAGTGCGCGCTCGCACCCTTGCAGTCAGTCAGTGCTCTTTCCCGCTGTCACACTCAGCCAGGTCTCTCTCACCGTCACACTCAGTCAGGTCTCTCTCACACCGTCACACTCAGTCAGGGCCCGCTCACACCCTGACACTCAATCAGGGCTTGCTCACACTCAGTCAGGGCCTGCTGACAGCTACACATTTATAGTGTGGTAAACAGGCCCTTCAGCTCAATCTGCCCATGATGACCCAAGTTTCTGAGTAAATCGGGTCTTACTTCTCTGCAGTTGGCCCTTATCCCTCTAAACCTTTGCTATCCCTGTACTCATCCAAATATCTTTTAAATATATTTGTAACAGCCTGTGCCACTTCCTCCGGCAGCTCATTCCATGCACACACCACCCTCTGCGTGGAAGATTTACCCCTCGGCTCCCTTTTACATCTTTCCCATCTTAGCTTAAACCTGTGCCGTCTTGTTTTGGACTGCCCGACCCTTGGGAAAAGACCCTGACGCTTCACCCTCTCTGTTCCCCTCGTGATTTTATAAAACGCTGTAAAGTCACCCCTCGGTCTCTGGCCTGCAGGGGATAAAATAAGCAGAAAGGGGCTGTGAAATTGGGGAGGTAGAGGATGAGAGGTGAGAAGAGAGTGGAAGGGATATCCCGATCTCGGATTTTTTTTTTTGCGGACTCCCTCCCCCCGAGGACTGGGTGAACATGTGTTGGTTTTTGGGAAGTGTTGTGTTACTGTGGTTTGCTGTAGGTGTCTGGTTCCCAGCTGCTGCGCTGTGGTTTGTTGGGGCAGCTTTGTCAACCCAGCCTGTGTTTACCCATCTCTCCGCAGATCCTGGACGAGGTCGAGAAGAGGAGGCAGATCTCCCTGGCCGTGATTTATCCCTTCATGCAGGGGCTGCGGGAAGCGGCATTCCCAGCTCCAGGCAAAACGGTCTCCGTCAAAAGCTTCATCCCGGATTCAGGAACAGAGGTGGGTGCTCAGACGGCTGGAATTAGGAGAACTTTCATGAGCCACGTGACTCAGAACGTGGGCGTCACTGGCTGGGCCCAGCATTTATTGCCCATCCCTAGTCGTCCCCTTGTGAAGCCGGTGGTGAGCTTCCTTCTTGAACCGCTTGGAATTCCAGGATTTTGACCCAGTGACGGCTAAAGATCGAGATATGTTTCCAAGTCAGGATGATGCGTGGTTTGGAGGGAAACTTTCAGGGTGTGCTGTTCCCATCTATCTGCTCCCCTTGGCCTTCCAGGTGGCAGGGGCCATGGGTTTGGAAGGTGCTGCCTGAGGATCTTTGGTGAATTTCTGCAATGCATCTTGTAGATGGTACACACTGCTGCTACTGAGTGTCGGTGGTGGAGGGAGTGAATGCTTGTGGATGTAGTGCCAATGGATGCTTGTGGATATAGTGCCAATCAAGCGGCTGCTTTGTCCTGGATGGTGTCAAGCTTCTTGAGAGTTGTTGGGGCTGCACTCATGCAGGCAATATGGGCATTTTTCAAGACATCACTGTTTATTTCCCCAAATTCCCTAGCTTCCATGTCTTTCTCCACAGTAAATACTAACGCGAAATATTTGTTGAATATCTTCCACATTTTCTGTGGTTCCACACCTAGACACACACACATCTTCAGAGAATCACAGAATCCCTGCAGTATGGAAGCAGGCCATTCGGACCATCAGGGCCACACCCGGCCTCTGAAAAGCATCCCACCCAGACTAACCGCCTACCCTATCCCTGTAATCCTGTATTTCCCATGGCCAATCCACCTAACCCACACCTCTTTGGAGTGTAGGAGGATACCGGGGAACCTGGAGGAAGTCCATGCAGACATGTGGAGAGTGTACAAACTTGCACAGACAGTCGCCTGAGGCTGGAATCGAACCCGTGTCCCTTCTTTAATTGTGTTGTAATTCACTTTTTCCCCTGACTTGTTGTTTTAATTAGACTTTTTTTTAAGGTCAGTCTTCCATAAAGTGGGGGGGGTGTTGGCAGGGTTCCAGCCCATTTCACAAACTCAACCTGATCTAACCCTAACTAGAGATTCCCTGATGGAGACCAGTGAGTTCTTGCTATGCTGAGTGAGTGGGGTGTGTTGCAGACTGGGGTAGACTTGCGCTGGTAATTCTTTTCCAAAACCTGCTTCGTCAGCATGGCAAACATTAGGGAGAAGTCTAGGCACAGTGCAATAACATGCATGCCATTTGTCGAGGTGAGATTAAGATTTAAAACAGCCCCAGTTTGTTAATAAAACAGGTTTGAAGGTGTGATGAAGCTTTGATCAGTGATAACAAGGTGTAGAGCTGGATGAACACAGCAGGCCAAGCAGCATCAGAGGAGCAGGAAGGCTGATGTTTTGGGCCGAGACCCTTCTTCAGGTCCAGACCCGAACCATCAGCTTTCCTGCTCCTCTGATGCTGCTTGGCCTGCTGTGTTCATCCAGCTCCGCACCTTGTTATCTCAGATTCTCCAGCGTCTGCAGTTCCTACTGTCTTTGGTCAGTGATGTTGTGCTGATTGCTGAACTAGCAGTGACTGAGGATGAGGGGCTGAGTGCTATTCACGTTCTTGTTGTCTGCAGATCATTAACCTGACACGACCCTCTGACTCCCGCCTCGAACACGTCGACTTCTCCTCACTCTTCGAATACCTATCGGAGGAAAACGTCATTGCAATTTTTGCCTCGTTGCTACTGGAGAGACGAGTGATATTCCTGGCCGAGGAACTCAGGTACGTGAGAGAGAGACATCCTGTAACATAGACCCTGGGCGGAGAAGGTGACGAAATGCCTTGAATGGGGTATTTGATGTGTAATGTCGCACTTATGGCACACCGACCTTGGTCCAGATTGACTGTGGCCTTCCCACAACGGCCCAAACACAACTGAGACATCACCCTTCCACCTGATGAGCAAGGGGCTTCAGTTTAAGACTGAATTGCTGCATCCTGTTTCCAGGGAAAGCACCACCAGAAATCTGCTTTGACCTTTTGCTTGAATCTGTTGAGTGTGAAATTAAAACAAGTGAAAGGTAGCCTGAGAGTGACAAATCAGAAAACACGGAGAATGAGACAAAAATCATGACTTGTTTTAAAGTGATTTGTACGCAAAATTAAACAATAGTTCAAACTGAGCATCAGGAACAGTCTGAACAATTAGTGAGAAACCCTGGAACTGGAACTGGATGAAGATCAGTCTAAATGAGTGTGCAAAAGAGAACTGGATTTAGTGCATCTGGAGGTGTGGCTACAGCTTTGAGATACTGACATTCCTTCATCTTGGCATGGGTTGCTGTCAAGAGTTTGTTAGCCTCATAAACTCTGTCATTCAGGCAGGGCAGGTCGGGGCCAAGCATTTGACAGACCAGCACCTCAGGCTTTTGAAGCACTGTGTTAATATGTAAGGGCACAACATTCCTGGTACAGACTGCTGTAGACAGGCAGAGAAGCAGCCTGCTCAGGATCACAGAGAAACCTACTGGTAACGTGCATTGTAGAGAGCTCTCAGCATGTTGCAATGTTCTAGATACAATTAGCTCTTGGCACTGAGCTGCAATCAAATAGATTAGAATTCACAAAGAACCTTGTGCAGCACCCTATTTGTACTAGTCTTCAGCACCAGGTAAAAGGAGAATTTTTAAAGCATCCTTTATAATGCTTTCAACTGGGGAGTGACTTGATCAAACTAGTTAAACAAGTGAAAGGATTCAGTAGGGTAAAGACAGTTCTTTCAGGGCAGGAACCTGGGGAGCAACTTTTGTACTAAGGAACAATGTTTTAATTTGGAAAACAAAATCTACAGACGCTGGAAATCAGAACTAGAACCTTTTAATTAGATGTGACTCCAGGGCAATGCATTTTCTTCCTGATGTCAGGACCCAGAGCATCACTAAATGACTGCAAAATGTCCCTGAAGTCGTAGGGGTGCTGTTTGAAGGCCATTCTCCAAACTGCTGCAAATTGCAAAACCAGAAAGAAAGATGAAGAGAGATTTTACAGTATTTTACACAAATTGCACCCAGAAAGTGACCATGGGGGTAATAAATGTGAGGAACCTTAAGTAATCAATTTCCATAGAGATACTTCTCAAAATCATGGAACAGTTAGAGTGCAGAAGGAAGCTAGTCGCCCTGCTATGGCTGTACCAGCCATGTGAATGTGCATCACACTCAGTGCCATGCTCCTGCCTTCTCCCTGTTACCCAGAACATTGTTACTTTTCGTAGAACAAAGCAATTCCCTTTTGGATGCTTCAGTTGAACCTGCTTCCTCCACACTCTCAGACAGTGCATTCGAGACCTGAGCCACTCGAGTGAACTTGCCTCTTCCACATTTTCAGAACGACAGATTTACAAACAGCCTGCTGCTGAGTGTTGCCTCCTGTTATGCTTTCTCATTCAACTTTACATGCTCCTTAACTTCCTTGGTTAGCCATGGTTGGTTTATATCTCTCTTTGTTGATTCTTTCCTCCTGACTGGAATTTTGCTTAGAATCATGAATTACCTCCTTAAATGGCATCGCTTGCTTCCTGTCATTCCTGCCGATCTGTCTGCCGGGTTCACTGTAGCTAACTCTATCCTATCTCCATTGTAACTCCCTTTGGGTTAAACACAGTTGTTTCAGACCTGTATTTCTCACTCTCAAACTGAATATTAAATTTTGTCATGTTAAGTTTACAGTTTCTTTGGAGATGTTTTACTGTGAATTGCCTAAGCAAGTGCAGCCTTCAGCAAAATTCGAGCATTGGGGAATGAGGAGGACTAAGAGCCTGAGCAGTCTGGGGGTCTGCAGAGCAACAGTCCTGCCCCCTCTCGTCTCAATGTGTGGGGTTTAAGGGCCGCACGGTGGCTCAGTGGTTAACACTGCTGCCTCACAGCGCCTGGAACCCGGGTTCGATTCCATCTTCAGGCGACTGTCTGTGTGGAGTTTGCACATTCTCCCTGTGTCTGCGTGGGTTTCCTCCCACAGTCCAAAGATTTTCAGGCTATGTGGATTGGCCATGGGAAATTGCCCGTAGTGTTGAGGGATGTGTAGGTTAGGTGGATTATAGGGGGATGGGTCTGGGTGCGGTACTCTGAGGGTTGGTGTGGACTTGTTGGGCCGAAGGGCCTGTTTCCAGACTGGTATACCAGTGCCACACCATGAAACTCATCTGATTTTGTTCCAGCTTTCTGCCAAAGCTCATGAAGATCTGATGGCAGGATAAATTACCAGAGACTGAGGTGATAGGCCATCTTCCCACAGCTCCACACTGCAACAGTCACAGTGTAGGGGCAGGAGTCAGCCTAATAATGGGGCTGACACTCTCATACCATATCAGAACTGTGCAGTGCACGGTCAGGATGGTCGGAGAGAGCACAATAATGCAGTTTCATTTCACAGCTAGGGGAATAACCTCCAAGGCCTGGGGCAAGCTGGCCCGCAGTCACTGGGATCGCAACTAAATAAATAATAGTGCAGCTTCCTCACAGGCAGGCAGCAAATAGAAGCAAAGCCAACAGCTCACCCTAAACACGCTGACCCACAATATCCTGTCCTGTTTGGACCAGAACCGTCTGGACGTGGACTCACCTCCGGAACCAGATAGCAGAATGCTGCTAAATATATAAAAACCCAAAGAACTGTGGATGCTGTATATCAGGAACAAAACAGAAGTTGCTGGAAACTCACCAGGTCTGGCGGCACCTTGTAGAGAAAAAAGAGTTAATGTTTCGGGCCCGGTGACCCTTCCTCAGAACGTTGGGGTGACCAGAACTGAAACATTAACTCTGATTTTTTTTTTCTTCACAGATGCCGCCAGACTTCCTGAGCTTTTCCAGCGGCTTCTGTGTTTGTTCCAGAATGCTGCCAAATGCTATTGAGAATTAACATGGACATCTCCACCTCAACACATAGTGTAGACAAAGTTTTGATCTGTCATTCCATGCTGCCCCTGCTATGGGATTGTTTGGGGACAGTGTGGAGTGAATTTTACTTTCACTTTGAAAAGAGTAGAGAGAGTTTTACCCTGTTTATAGCCCTGTGTTGTCCATGTCCTGAGAGTGCTTAGTGGGGACCATATCAAGTGTCCTTTACTTTCAGTTTAAAAGAAGACTTACTCTGAATCTAACCCTGTGCTGTCCCTGCCCTGGGAGTGTTTGATGGAACAGGGTAAAGGGAGCTTTACACTCTATCTAACCCTGTGCTGTCCCTGCCCTGGGAGTGTTTGATGGAGACAGGGTAAACGGAGCTTTACACTGTATCTAACCCCGTGCTGTCCCTGCCCTGGGAGTGTTTGACAGAGACAGGGTAAAGGGGGCTTTACTCTGTATCTAACCCCGTGCTGTCCCTGCCCTGGGAGTGTTTGACAGAGACAGGGTAAAGGGGGCTTTACACTCTATCTAACCCCGTGCTGTCCCTGCCCTGGGAGTGTTTGATGGAGACAGGGTAAAGGGAGCTTTACACTGTATCTAACCCTGTGCTGTCCGTGCACTGATCCCTTTTGTTACCGGTGCCTGTGTGTTAGTCTGGTTAAAGCTGCTTTCTATTGCAGCTTAAACACCTTAAACATTTAAATGTTTGCTTTCACAAACAGTCTGTTCGATCCAATTTATTACCCACCCGTAGAGAACTATTTTTTCCAGTTGATTTTGGTTTAGTGTTTGGCTTGTTGACTGTAACAGTGGGATCTTGCTGCCTCCTCTCCCTGCAGTATTCTGTCTCAGTGTATCCACGCTGTCGCTGCCCTGCTGTACCCATTCACCTGGCAGCATACCTACATCCCGGTGTTGCCCAAGGTCATGCTCGACACTGTGTGCTCCCCAACGCCCTTTGTCGTGGGAGTACAGAGACAGTTTCGGGAACAGCTGGACGAACTGCCCATTGAGGAGGTAAGAGCAAGCCGTGGGTCCCAATATACTCTGCCTCTTCCAAAGGTCTGAAATATGTCAATATCTTAAAAAGAAAGAAGCACAGCTGATCACTCAGCTCTGTTCCTGGGTAAACTTTGCTAGCCCCACTCTTCTCTCAACGCCCTACAATTCCCTCTGTTCAGTCCTTATCTAATTCTGTTTTGAACACCTCAACTGTGTGAAATGTGAGAGAAATGACAGAAAGGGAGATCTCAGGAGAGGTTATTAAACTCTCCAGCACAGACACAAATAGGACAGTGTGTTTGGAAAAGGCCAGGAATCAAACTTCAAGCACACTGGATAAACGAGTGACAGTGAGAAGAGGGAGGGTTAATACAGGACTGAAGGCGTTATATCTGAACGCACACAGTGTAAGAAAGAGGGTAAATGAGATTGTGGTGCAGATTGAAATTGGCAGATACGATGTGGTAGGCATCACAGAGATATGGCTGCAAGGGGGTCAGGATTGGGAGCTGAATATCCAAGGATATACATCTTATTGAAAAGACAGGCAGGTGGGCAGAGGGGGTGGAATTGCCTCATTAGTAAGAAATGAAATTAAATAAATAGTAAGAAACGAAGTATCGTCAGATGGTATAGAATCTGTGTGGGTAGAGTTGAGGAACTGCAGAGGTAGTAAAACCACAGTTGGAATGGTGTACAGGCCTCCAAACAGCAGTCAGGAGTTAGCGCGCAACATACACCAGGAGATAGAAAAGGCATAAGAGAGGCAAAGTTACGGTGATCATGGGGGATTTCAATATGCAGGGGGACTGGGAAAATCATGTTCGTAGTGGATTGCACATAAAGGAATTTGTGGAATGTCAACAGGATGGGTTTTTGGAGCAGCTCATGGTGGAGCCCACAAGAGAACAGGCAATACAGGATTTAGTGTTGTGCAATGAGGCAGACTTGATAAGGGAGCTTAAGGTAAAGGAACCTGAGGAGGCAGTGATCATAATATGTTTGAATTTACTCTGCAGTTTGAGAGGGAGAAGATGGAATCGGTGGCAACGGTACTACAGCTAAATAAAGTTGACTACAGAGGTATGAGGGAGGAGCTGGCCAGAACTGACTGGAAGAAGAGCCAAGCAGGAATGACAGTGGAACAGCAATGGCAGGAGTTTCTGAGAGTAAATCAGGAGACACAGCAAAAATTCATCCCTGGGAAAAAGAAGCATGTTACAGGCAGGATGAGGTAACCGTGGCTGCCTACAGAAGTCAGGGATTGCATAAAAGCAACAGAGAAAGCATATAATGTGGTAAAGGGCGATGGGAAACCAGAGGACTGGGAAGCTTACAAAGACCCAACAGAGGGCAACGAAAAAGAAATAAGGAGGGAGAAGATTAACTATGAGGGTAAGCTAGCCAGCAATGTAAAAGAAGACTGTAAGAGTTTCTTTGGCTTTATGAAGGGCAAAAGTAGACATTAGACCATTGGAAAATGACACTGGAGAGATAGTAGTGGGGAACAAGGAAGTTGGCCTAGGAACTGAATAATTACTTCGCGTTAGTACTCACAGTGGAAGACACGAGTAATCTCCCAAAAATTCGAGAGTCAGGGAGCAGAGCTGTGTATGGTGGCCATCAGCTGGGAGAAGCTGCTAGAAAACTGATTGGCCTGAAGGTGGATAAACCACCAGGAGCAGATGGACTACACCCCAGAGCTCTGAAGGAAATAGTTTATGGGATAGTGGAAGTGTTACTGGTGACCTGTCAGGGAGGGTCACAGGGGACTGGAAAATTGCTAACGTGACACCCCTGTTTAAAAAGGGATTGATACGAAAGACAGGAAATTACAGGCCGATGAGCCTAACCTCAGTCGTTGCTAAGACTATGGACCCCATTGTGAAGGATGATATTTCTGAATATTTGGAAGTGCATCGTAAAATGGGGCAAAGTCAGCGCGGTTTCATCAAGGAGAGGTCATGCCTGACAAATCTCATAGAATTCTTTGAGAGGGTAATGAGCAGGTTAGATAACGGAGTCTTACGGTCTTATGGACTGAATCTGCCTCCATTACACTCACAGGTGGCATGTTCCAGATCCCTCCACCAATTAGAACGGTTTTTCTCCATCTGTTCTGTCCTGATCGCTCATGATTCTGAGCATCTCAATCAAATCCCCCACACTTGCTCTTCTCGAAGGCAAGCTTTCCGAACACCAGGAGTTCTTCATCTGAGGAACTGTTCATCAATTATTTCGACACTCTCTATCTCTCTCTCTCTCTCTCTCTCTCTCTCTCTCTCCCACGCATCCTCTTTCTTCTGCTGTCTCAAGCCTTTGTATCCTTCCTCAGTGTAGTAGTGCTCAAAATTAGACACGATACTCCTGTTCACTGCCAGCCACTGTTTATGAGGAACGTTGGTATTTTCTTTTATACACTGTCTTTGTGAGTATAAAGACCAGGATTCCCTACATCTTTATGACCTTATTAAATGGTATTGCTCCTTTTAGTGGTGTGTGTGTGTGTGTGTGCGCGCACACCAGGTTGCTCCAGTCCCATTACCCCAGTAAGAGATGTGGTGAAGGGCAAGGGGACATTTTACGGCCTCTCTATGGCGTGTTGTGTTGTGCGGAGGGCACTCAACCAGCCGTAAGGGGAGGGGCTGAGTACGAGCGCTGAGCCACCTCCCCAGCTCCTTCTCCCAACGCTGTTGAATGGGAGGCTGGGAAGTGCTGGGGAATGTCTTCCCCTTCCTGGCTGCCTCCCTGGGTTCAGGACGAGAGGGAGTTCTGCACCACTGATATTAACCCAGCCACACAGGCAAGGGTGGGACACTCAGACCCTGATCGAGGGGCCCAGTGTTGAGAATGGGGAGCCCCCTTGAGAGCAACTCTCCATTGCCCCCTATTCAGCTCTGTTGTGTATACCCAAGACTGCCCGTACCAGCGCCTCCCTCTGGCTGCTCAATCCCACAGCAAGCACCACTGACCTCTGATTGGCCAGCAGCCGCGGGTGGGTGAGGTACAGGCACGATCCCTGCGATCCCAAGGAGTGCCTTTTGGTGCTACTTAAATGCCTGAGTGGTCCTTCATACCAGCGAAAGTTCCCGGGGAAGGTAACGTGGTACTGTCACCCTGCTCTCCAGTGGCAGAGCAGACCTTTAATACCTTTTATAAAATCAGCCCGTTTCCCACCCCCTTATTCTCCAGGATCGCTTCAGGGTCCTAATCCCCTGATATCAGAAGTGCGGGGTTCCCTTGCCGAAAACTTAAGCCACCAGGCAGTGTGATAATAATTTAGTCATTTCTGGCCACTGCGTGACCAGGGACCAGCGGCTTGAACCAGCAAAGTGACCTTTTCACTCTCAGTCGCTGTCCCACTGTCCAGTTCAATCTATTTTCAGTTCACAAGACCCTGGGATACACAGTGATTCCCATCTCCCTGACAGACTGATCCTGCCCCTTGTTATCCTAACTACATCACCCTACTTTACCTTGTCTGTCCTTCCAAAATATTGTAAATCCTCTAATAATCAGTTTCCAATCTTGATCAGTCCCAGCTTCAAAATGACAATTATTATAGTGCACTTTGGTGTCCGTAAAAGCCTTCGGACTACCTTGTTGCTAACACACAGTTTGTAACCTGAAAATATAAATGTTTACCTCTCTAAATAACCCAAAGCGCACAAAAACCAGGTTGAAGAGAAAACATGGATTTTTCTTTGCAGTGATTTACTTTGAGAAAACATACTTTTAGCCAATAACGGTTAGTTCTGGAAGGAAGAAATGATCAGAAACAGATGGCTACCTGGTGCACACACACAGGGAAGTTGCTGGGCATGTACAGATGGTTCTGGGGCCTTGGGAGAAAACAGGCTGAGGAAACACAGTCTTCCAGCCATTCTTAAAAAGGATGATTGGATTCACAATGGACTCACACGGGAAGAATGTTTTAGAAAAGCTGAAGGATGAGCTGAGCAGCATTTCCTCAACAAGCATTCCCCCAGACTGCTGTCCAAAGCGAAATCCAAACAAGGCAGCAATAAAACTCTGTCAAGGGATTTCTCTAAAGTGAGTCTGAGCAACGAGTTAAATTCATGTGCTTTCCAAAAAGTGCATTTTATTAAAATGTTCTCATGGGTCCTTTCATTGCACTGTTCAAAAAAAGACATTCAGATATCTCCACAAAACTTTAAATAAATCCAATTTTCCACAACCCTTCAAAACTCAAGTCCTCAAAATATATGTAACACATATGAAATAACGTTTACATAACATTCACAAAATAACATGAGATATATAAAATAACACATTGAAAATATATAAAACATAGAACAGCTGTGTGATAGCTCCAGGTTCCCAGCTGCTTTATATATTTTATAATTGTTCCTATTTTGTACCTTTCTGTTTCAGTGTTTAATGGTGGACTTGCATACAGGAGTGTTCTTGCAAAAAGTAAGTAAACACTTTTTCGTGGTGGATTTCTTGATTATTGTCTTGCAGATTCCTGGTCGGTTGTACTTGTGTTTACAAAGGGCTTGCAGGCCTGTAACACAGCCTCAGGCACTATCCTCGAATCTCCTGTGCTCTTTTTAATGAGGATCCAGAGTTATGATACTTTGAAAAAGAAGTTGGAAATGCTCCACAGATTTGACAGCATCAGCCAAGATCTCGAGTTAGTGTTTCAGTTTGTGACCTTTCATCAGTGAATCAACCCCTGCTGTAAGTTCTTTACTGGCCCTGAGATGGAAAACATAACCAGGAAGAAAGTATTCTGTGGAAGACGAATGCTTCTGATTGAATGGAGGAGCCAAACTGCTGAAGAATGCTGTGGCATTTCAGGAGCAAATAGCTGTTGGTTATTCAACAGTAAACATCCTGGTTCTTTGTAACCAGTAACCAGCTGACTGTGGTAGGCAGGTCAAGGATGCAGGTTTATGAGCCAACTTTTGATTTGTTGTTCTTCGGTTTTCACGGAAAGCTGACCCATCACCAGCCTGCTCTACTCTGGGAGTGCTCTGCTGTGTAATATACTAACTGTGGGGATTGTAATATTTTACTCTTCTTTAACCCTGCAGGTTGGTGATGAGCATGATATTCTGCCCCACAAGATGTACAAGGAGCTTCTGAACTCTCTGCAGAGCCAGAGAAAGACTTGTCAGTGTAAGAATTCTCAGGGCTCGTTTATTCTTACCTGCTGGAGCGCTGTTCTTTAACCCTCTGCTTTCATTGCACTCTGAATATATCTGCATTTGGCTTTATTTGGCACAATCCATTTTGTTAAGCAAAATTAACATTTCAATGACCACCTTGCATTCTAATTTAGTCTTGAATGTATTCCTAGTTTGATTTCAAATTACTTTGTGTTCCAACTAATAGCTCATGATCTGATTTTCTCTCTCACATCCCTATGTTCCTGTTCTATATCAGTGACCTCCTGCACATGCCATCTGTCCTGATCCTGTCTAGTGACTGGTTTCACCGTCTTTCTTCAGCTGCTCTCTCTCTGTGCCTCTCTCCAGAGCGCACAGCTTGACTTTTCCTTGGAGTAAAGTAAATGTTCTTCCCGTTGCTCTCAGTGAGGCCAAGAAACCTATTCTTTCAGATATTCAACAACACAATTACTTGTTCAAGCCTGTCAGAGATGCAGGAGCAGTGAACCCTGGTAACATTGAATGTTCCTCCACCTTCTGGATCTCGCTGTCACCGCCATCCTCCTTGAACGTCTCTCTCCTCTATCACCCAGATTTCTCTCTGTGGCTCCATAGCAAGCATGAGCTTGTACCATACCCGATATGTGGGGACACTTTTCTCACACCTCTGTTGCACACCTGCGTGCAGTACAGGAGAAACCTTACTGGTGAATCAGTTTTCTGGTTGCTCTTCATGCTGTCATCGGAATTTTACTCTCTTTAAAGCTTCAAGTGAGCGCCCTCTTCGTCCTGGCAGAATTGGGATAAAGCCTGACTTCTTTGTGCTCTGCTAGAACTCAGCTTTCCCAGATTACTGAAACTCTGCACCGCTCTCTTACCCTGCTATCATTGGTTGACTTTGTCTTTTTGATCTTGCAATGGTTGGGAAGGAAACCTAGTTGACCAGTTCACAAGTAGATTACTTTATCATGAAGTTTGGAGCTTTCCCCATTTGGAGTAGCATTTCCAAATGATATTGATTGAAGCAATCACGTTGTTGGGTGCAGTGCTGAGTAGAACACGTTGAGGATGCGGTTCAATGTTTGAAAAGGTCCTACTGGCCCAGCTACTGAATTATCACCACAATCATGAAGCCAACAGATGTAGTTTCTTACAGTCCCTTCTGGTTTGCTAGGGCAGGCAGTTTAACCTGAATCCATATGCTGACCTTCACCCAAATCCACATGCTAACCCTAACCTGAATTGAAATGCCGATCTAAATGCTAGCCCTAACTAGCTCAGTATGTGGATTACCAGGATAGCAAAATGACACACACATGCTGTATTTTAGCTTGAAACAGGCACAACCTCATGGACCGTGTCAGAAGCTTAAACAGCTCAGGATGCCATTCAATCCGTTGTATCTGTCCTGACCCTTTGGAAGAGCGACCTAATTGGTTTCTTTCGGCACAACTCTGATCCTTTCCAATTCATATATTAATCTAACTGCGTTTTGAAAATCACTTTTTGCACCTGCTACTGCTGTGCTTTCAGACAGAACCCTCCCAATGACAACAGCTCACTCTTTTCACTTTTACTCTGTCTAGTTATTGGTCTTCAGCTGTGTTATTGGCACTATATAAATGCAAGTTGTTTTGGTGGCACTTTTAGAGCTGGAGCAAGTGAAGATTGTCGAGCATTTGCCATTGTTGCTGTGAAGCATGCTCTGGTGATATTAATGTCTCTGTCTATCTTGGGTTTGTCCACAGGCAGCCAGGACTTAAACGACATGGTGACAAACACCTTTGTGCTGTTCTTTGTTAAAGTCGTCGGGCATTATTCTGACCACCTTAAACGAAACCGGAGTGAAACTACATTTCAAGAGAAGCAGTTTCGCAAATCTGTCACCTCCAAATCCATCCGCAAGTTTCTCAAGAGCTTCATGGCGACACAGATGTTCTCGCTGTTCGTCCAGGAGCTACAAGGTCCTCCTTGTTCTCAGGAAGGTAAGGCGGTGTGAGCGGGTGACCAAGCCATCAGCCACTGGCTCCAAATGAGCCTTCTAGCAGCTCTCTCCGGTCCTGTTTACCAGAAAGAGCCACACTGTCTGTGCTCCCGCCAACCCCCCCCCCCCCCCCGCCCCATAAACACAAGGTATAGACGAAGCTACAGATTTAAAGTGCTGGAGAAATCCAGCAGATTTGGCAGCATCCGTCGAGAGAGAAACATATTTGGACTTCAGGTCCAATATACTACTTTTGGACACAACATTATCTGTTTCTCTGACCACACAGATATTGTCAGAGCTTTACCCAGCTCTCTCCATCCTGTTCCTCTTTATCCTGAGTGCACCCCATTTCCAGCTGGTGCCCAGCATCATTACTGCGATAAAGCATTGCACGTTACTCGGGAGAAGAACCAAATAAACTCACTGGAGCAGATCTGAAAGTATCTCGATAGTGTTGCATATGGACGGAGACAGTGCGTACTGATGTACCCGCACCCATGTTGCCTCTCCTGTCTCATGGACATTTGGTCCATTTCGTGCTACTCAATCATGGGCTCCGCGCAGTTATTTAATCTTGCAAACACAGCCACTGGACACAATCCTCTGGATCTGACCTCTCTCCCTTTCTCTCCAGGGTTTTTTGAGAAGAAGATAAAAGAACACCGCGAGAACAGAACTAAGGTAAAGTAGGGTACTTGCCAGTGAAGAATGGAGCTGACACCAGGAGAACAGTGTGATGTCAGCCTGCCACCTCATGCCGAAAGTGGCCTATCAGCAACAGGAGAACAGGTCACTTGGTCCTCAGGGTCAAACACGAAGGCACCTACCTCAGAATCTTGTCATCATTGTGAGCAGCTTGTAAATTTTGAATGATTGTATTTAAATTTACTAATTTCAGAAAGGGCAGTTTGGGAAAAGGGCAAGTGATGTGGTATTGATATTCTTTGAATGTCTTAAACAGTGGTTTTATTGAAATGTGTGTTTTTCCTCTTCTCAAACTTTTATTTTGTCTCCTTTTTGTTTTAAATGAATGTGGATTTGATACCAGGCGAATGTTTGAATTCTGGAGTAAGAAAAAAATAAAATTGGAAATGCCGAGCAGGGTGGGAGTGGCTCTGGAGAAAGAGCCCAGAGTTAATATTTTTAATCCTTCAGAATGAGGGAAATATAACATGCAATATGTTTTACAGCAGTTGAAGGGACGGGGGCGGGGTGGGGGGGGGTGCGCAGGGGGGTTGCAGGAAGTTCTAAGGGGGAAGTCTGTGATAGGGTGAAAACCAGGGAGATTAATAAGAAAAATTGCATGATGCAGTAGCTACAGAAAGCAGTGAAGGATGTTATATCCAGATGACGGGTGATTTCTGCATAATGTAGCGACTAATCTCCTCCGGCTTATCCCGGAGCTTCCAATTTGTTGTTCTTCTCCCTCTTCCACTGACTTGAGCATTCTTGCATTTTTATCTTGAATATTACTGAGAAACTATATTCTGTTGTACCTTTTCATTTTTCACTCTTCAGGATAATTTGTAAAAAATAATACCAATTTAAGGGGGAAAAAAGCAAACATTAATGCATTTAAGCAAAGTTTGGCAGCTAACTGTCAGAAATCATAAACTGGTGCATCTTCCATGGTAACATCTCTACCAATCAGAGTCCACCTGTCGACTTACAAGATGTAACAAAGTGCAGAGCTGGATGAACACAGCAGGCCAAGCAGCATCAGAGGAGCAGGAAGGCTGATGTTTTGGGTCTGGACCCTTCTTCAGGCATATCCAGCTCTACACCTTGTTGTCTCAGATTCTCCAGCATCGGTAGTTCCCACTGTCTGAATCGACTTACAAGATGTGTCTTTCCTTCAGCAATAATCAAGTCTTCTATGCCTAAACAACAATTTCTATCTACCTTCAGTTCAGATGGAAGGGCATCGACCTGAAATGTTAACTCTGTTTATCGCCACCAGTGTTGCCTGACTTGCTGAGTACATTAGTGTTCATGTTTTCTGATCAAGTCGCTTACTGCACCTGTCCCAGGCCCTGACCATTTCATTCCAAACTATAGGTTGAGGATCTGGCTGTCCGGAGCTTCTGTACATAAAAACATTTTGTTTCAATGTCTCTGGGACCCCACACCCAAAGCATTTTAAGCACACAGGTTGAGTGGGGAAATCAGCTCTGACTGTGAAAAACAGAAATTGCTGGAAAAGCTCTGCAGGTCTGGCAGCATCTGTTAGAGAGAAATCAGAGTTAACGTTTCGGGTCCAGTGACCCTTCCTCAGAACTGTTAACGCTGATTTTTCTCCAACAGATGCTGCCAGACCTGCAGAGCTTTTCCAGCAATTTCTGTTTTCTGTTCTGATTTCCAGCATCCGCAGCTCCTTCAGTTTTTATTTAGCTCTGGCTCTGGGGTTAGAGAAGACAGATTAGGCAAGGAATTGCCTGTGTTAGCCAGGTTAGGCTAGGAATTGCCTGTGTTTATATCAGATGTTTTCTATTGTTCCCCGTTTGGAAAATTGTAGCCTACCTGCCACTGGATTCCCCAACCTGCAACCAGTCAGCAACGACCCTACCAATGGGAATCCACTTGTCAACCAATCACCTGCCACTGAAAAGATCTGAGGAACCCTGACTGGCTGGAGGTGGTTCGACCGCTCCCACCTTCCCAAGATCCACTGCCCCAACTCCAGTCCAGTCCCATCCCCTCCCACCCCCTCCCCTCCACGCTGGCCCCACTTGATGAGGGAGGGCTGCACTGCCAGAGGTACACTGTCTTTCAGCTGAGACATTAAACCAGAACTTCACCGCCTCCACACAGAAGGTCCTGTTGGCCCAGTCAAAGATATGAACTTATCGCTAATGCCTTGACCGAGATGTGTCCCAAAGTCAACATCCTAAAAACAGATCCTCTGTGATTTTTCATATTGCTGTGAAATGCTTTGGAGATGATGAGGAAGGTCACTATGTAAATACGCACTCATTCCAGATGGACAATGGGGTACAAGTTAAATTTTCTCAGGCCTGAGCACGTCTTGTCCAGGTGAAACTTGCTAGGATTATACTGGCCCCTGTGGTTCATTTGTTGCTGTGTCTTTTCCATTAAGCAGGCTTACACTGTCATGTTACAGAGAAAATCTTTAATTACACACTCACTGTCTTAAGTTACTATTTCTGATCTTACTGTGAAGTTTCAACCTATGTACAAAATAATGTGACACACTGGTTGTATATAATCTACAGAGCATTGGAAATGGAGATTTTAAATAAAATAATTTTAAATCAAAATTTGGATTCAGATCCTCTTGCTGTAATGAAAGCAAAAAGATTCTTGACAGACCAGGAAAATTTTGGGTTTGGTTCCTGCCACACCTCGCATCCCTACGGAGCAGAAACTGGCCATTTGGTCTATCGAGTCCGCACTAACCTCAGAGCATCCCACCCAGACCCTCTCCATTCCCATAAACCTGCATGAAGGTTTTACAGTGGCTAATCCACCTCGCCCACCCTAGACACTGCGGGCAATTTAGTCTGGCCGATCTACCTAACCTGCACATCTTTGGACTGTGCGAGGAAACCCACGCAGACTCAGAGAACATGTAGATCATCACCCATGGCTGGAATCGAACCTGTGTCCCTGGTGCAGTGAAGCTGCATTGCTAACCACTGAGGACACCCTTTTCAAAAATAGGTTACCTGGATGAAACTTGATGTAAGACCATTTCTTGTTCTTTTATTGGATGTGGCCATGGTTAGCAAGGTCAGGGTTTGTTGCCTCATCCCCAAATGCTCCTTGAGCTGGGTGTCTATTGCCCAGGCATTTCACAGGGCAACCACATTGCTGTGGGTCTGGAGTCACGTGTAGGCTAGATTTCTGTGAGAATAGATGTCATGGCCGCCATCACTGAGGCTAGCTTTATATTCTAGATAATTAATTGAGTTCCACTGAATGCTGTGGTGGGATTTAAACCCGCAGTATCTGCATATAGATTGAGCAAATCAAATGATTAACAATACTATGGAGGAGGAATTCCTGGAGTATAAATGGGATGGTTTTCTGGATCAATACGCTGAGGAAACAACTAGAAAACAGGCCACTTGAGACTGGACACTGTGTAATCAGAAATGAATTATTCACAAAGCTGTGTGAGGACCTTGGGGGAAGAGTGATCATAATATGATACATTTATTCATTTAAAGGTGGAGAGTGGCTTAATTGATATTTGAGACAAGGGTTGTGAATCTAAAGAAACTGTAATGGTATTTTGCTGGTATCATACATTGATTAATGTTACTTAAACGGATAGCTTTGGATAGACAATGGTGAACACTTGGAGAATGCATGGGATTCTGCAACAATTATTCATTTCTGTCTCGCACAAAATAATACAGGAAAGGTCACCCTACCATAGCCACAAGAGAAATTAGGAATGGTATTAAATCTAAGAAAGAGGCAGACAAATCAGCCCAAATAAAAGATCAAACCTGAGGATTGGGAGCAATTAGAATTTAGCGAAAGGGTTGAGTTTTATGGTGGGGGGGAACATGAATAAACTCACAGGGAACATATAAACTGATTGTAAAAGCTTCTATACGTATGTGAAGAGAAAAGGTGCAGTGAAGGTCCCTTACAATCAGAAACAGGGAAAGTTCTAACAGGGAAACAAAGAGATGGCTGACTATTTAAAAACATACTTTGGTGGTTCTTAAGAAAGGAGAACACAACATCCCAAAACTGTTGGGGAACACAGGATTTAGCGAGAGGGAGGAAGTGAAGGAAATCAGTATAGGTAGGGAAATTGTATCAGTGATAATGGGAACTGCAGATGCTGGAGAATCCACGATAACAAAGTGTGGAGCTGGATGAACACAGCAGGCCAAGCGGCATCTCAGGAGCACAAAAGCTGATGTTTCGGGTCTAGACCCTTCATCAGAGAGCTCTCTGATGAAGGGTCTAAGGCCGAAACGTCAGCTTTTGTGCTCCTGAGATGCTGCTTGGCCTGCTGTGTTCATCCAGCTCCACACTTTGTTATCTTAGTAGGGAAATTGATGGGATTGAAGGTTGATGAATCTCTCAGGTCCAATAATCCAGAGTACTTAAGAAAGTGACGCTCTAAATAGTGGATGCATTGATGGTGATCTTTCAAGATAATTCTATAGACTCTTTTACAGTTTGGAGTGTAGCTAATATCACCCCACTAATTAAAAAGAACGTTGCAACGAAACAACATTATAGATCAGTTTGCCTGGCATCTGTAGTGGGGAAAGTGCTACAGTACATTATAAAAAAATTTAATAGCAGAGCTGTTAGAAATTGACAGGATCCAACAGAGTCAGCATGGATTTCTGAAACGAAGATCATGGTTGATAGTCTATGGGAGTTTTATGAGAATGTAACGAGTAGAGTTGATAAGGGGAGCCAGTGGATGTAGTTTACTTAGACTTTAGAAGGTTTTTGGTAAAGTCCTACATAAGAGATTGACGTGTAAGATTAAAGTGCATGGGACTGGGGATGGAGTACTGACCTGGATAGGGAACTGAGGAAGGGTCACTCCACCTGAAACATTAACACTGATTTCTCTCCACAGATGCTGCCAGGTCTGCTGAGCTTTTCCAGCAACTTCTGTTTTTAGAACATAGAACATAGAACATAACAGCACAGTACAGGCCCTTCGGCCCTCGATGTTGTGCCGACCTGTCATACCGATCTCAAGCCCATCTAACCTACACTATTCCATGTACGTCCATATGCTTGTCCAATGACGACTTAAATGTACCTAAAGTTGGCAAATCTACTACCGTTGCAGGCAAAGCGTTCCATTCCCTTACTACTCTCTGAATAAAGAAACTACCTCTGACATCTGTCCTATATCTTTCACCCCTCAATTTAAAGCTGTGCCCCCTCATGTTCGTCGTCACCATCCTAGGAAAAAGGCTCTCCCTATCCATCCTATCTAACCCTCTGATTATTTTATATGTTTCAATTAAGTCACCTCTCAACCTCCTTCTCTCTAATGAAAACAGCCTCAAGTCCCTCAGCCTTTCCTCGTAAGACCTTTCCTCCATACCAGGCAACATCCCAGTGAATCTCCTCTGCACCCTTTCCAAAGCTTCCACATCATTCTTATAATGCGGTGATCAGAACTGTACACAATACTCCAAATGCGGCCGCACCAGAGTTTTGTACAGCTTCACCATAACCTCCTGATTTACAGAGAACTGGTTGGCCGACAGGAAGCAAAGAGTAGGAACAAGTCAGTCTTTGAGCGACTGGCAGCTCGTGACCAGTGGGGTACTGTGGGGATCAGTGCTGCGACCCCAGCTTTTCACAATGTATGTTAATGATTCAGATGAGGGAACTAAATGTAATGTCTCCAAGTTTGCAGATGAGACAAAGCTGGGAGGAAAGGTGAACTGTGAGGTGGATGCAGAGATGCTTCAGTGTGATTTGGATAAGTTGAGTCAGTAGCCAAACTCATGGTAGATAACGTATAATGGGGATAAATTTGAGGTTATCCACTTCGGAAGGTGGATTTTTATCTAAATGACAATAGACTGGGGAAGGGGGAGGTGCAACGAGACCTGTGTGTCCTCAACACCAGTCACTGAAAGTAAGCATGCAGGTACAGCAGGCAGTGAAGAAGAGAAATGATATACTGGCACTTATTGTGAGAGGATTCGAGTACAGGAGCAGGGATGTCTTGCTGCAATTATTCGGGGCCTCGGTGAGCCCACACCTGGAGAGTTATGTGCTGTTGTGATGCCCTTATCTGAGGGAGAATGTTCTTGTTGTAGAGGGAGCGCAACGAAGATTTACCAGAGTTGGCATCACTGACATATGAAGACAGACTGAATCGGTTAGGATTAATATTCACCACAGTTTAGAAGAATGAGGAGAGAATTTCATAGAAACCTAGAAAATTCGAACAGAATTGGATAGTTGTTGAGACTGTCACTATTTTGATTTTGTTTTTCTCATTTCTGGTTTGGAACTGAGTGTTGAAGTTGAGAATTTTGAACAGCAGCTTGTTTTATGGAAGGTCAGAAATCACACAACACCAGGTTACAGTCCAACAGGTTTATGTGGAACATAGGCCTTTTGTCACCTGACACCGAAAGCTTGCATTTTCAAATGAACCTGTTGGACTACAACCTTGTGATTTCTGACCTTGCCCATCCCAGTCCAACATCGGCATCTCCACACCATGTTTTAAAGAAGTGAGACCAAATGTCTGATGTTTGGTGTTGGGAACTGGTCTGAAAAGATAATTAATTTTAACTACTGCTTTGAAGAGACTGTAGGCGTTTTGACTCCAAAATGTTTCTACGCTCAAAGACTGGCTGCTGATTGGATGTTGAAAGGGTCAATCACAGGGAGAAGTGGTACTGACCAGTCAATCACAGAGAATGTTGAAATAGGAGGAGAAAACATAAGGTGAACTAGCTCTGAGTGGGGTTTTGAGCAGGGGGCAGCGTTGCTTTGGAAGCTACTGCACTGGGAAGCTGTTTGTGTCATTTTGCTCTCTCTAGTTATTCTCCAGTTATCAACTTGTTGAAAGTTCTTCAAACAGAATCCCAGTCTCGATGAAATAACTGGGTCTCCAGAGATCTGCAGACAATCTTTGCATTGACTGGTGGCTTCAGAATTCCAGAGGATATGTGGTCCTCTGTGCCTTTAATACAACCCATTGTCCAAGGATTTCATGAAAATCTGGTATTTAATCATTTAAAAGTTGCCCCATAACTGTTTCTCTGTGTGTGTGCAGTGTTTATGATCAAAGAAGATTGAGCTTAGTAGATATTAATAAGATTGCCTTGTAGTTTATCTGTTTTCTGTACAGTTATATTATTAATCATTACTTGTTAATTTTTGTTTAAATTATAACTTTAGTGCCCAAGATCGGTTTTTATAAAGCCTGGTTAAGAACAATTGAGCATTTTAAGGGTCTTTGAACATTTTAATTTCACTGAGTGGCAAATCCACTGATAGTGAGGATGATTTGGGTTTGGATTAGTGTCCTTGTGCGATAGCACAGGGTATACACTGGGAGGATATTCCCAATGACCGGGAGTCTAGAGTAGACCATTTAGAGTTGAGATGAGGAGAAATGTCTTCAGCCAAACAGTGGTGAGCCTCTGGAATTCTCTGCTGCAGAAAGTCATTGAGAACAAAACACTGGATGTTTTCAAGATGGAGTTAGATACAGTTCTTGAGGCTAAAGTGTTCAAAGGGAATGAGAAGCAAGCAGGAAGAGGGTACAGAGTTGGCCATGATCATATTGATTGGTCGTGCAGGCTCAAAGGGCCGAATGGCCCATCCTATTCCTATTTTCTGAGCCTGTAATTATCCTGGGAAGGTAAAGTGTCTCAAAAACCTGTTCAGCAAGCTATTTTATTTGGCTGCAGTGTCACCGATGTGTGTCTGTGGTGTGGGAATGCATTGTATTTTTTGGATCGTTATATGTGCCATATCATTATCATTAGGACATTGCAACAACATGGAAAGATACAAAGACAAAGCAAGAAGAATGTTCTCCCCACAATTTCTTCAGCCTCTGCGCCAAACAACTTCTCGTCTTCACTGATCTCAACTTTCATCTCATTGCATTATGTTCTCTCAGCCCTTAGCTCACTGCCTTCTTCTCCTCTCTAAATATTTTGCTCCACATAAACTCCTCAATCCCTGTTGGTAACCTTCCTCTAAATCTTTCCTTCGATTTCGTTATTCCCATCGGACCAATCACTTCCCGAAAGTCCTTTCCCATTCCAATTCCGACACTTGCTGCACATCTCGAATACAATGTTCAGGATTGGTTTCCTTACTGAAGGAAGGATGTAGATGTTTTGGAGGCAATTCCCTGGGGGTTTTTCTGTCACACATCATGGTTACTGATACAGGGCCCGTGGACAAGTCCCACTCATGACTATTGTGCACTGATAATTCTCCACCTTTGTCTAAACTACATCCTGATGGCCTGAATCAGGGTCATCCCTGACTATTGCCCCAAGTGCAGTGTATGATTAACAGTGCTACCTCCCCATCTTTAGCTGGTTTCTATTTTTCTTGAATGTAACATGCCCCTCAATGTTTAGGATTCAAACCTTTTCACCCTGCAGTTATGCCCTGTAACGATTATCAGATTGTATTTGTCCACTTCAATGCGGGCTTAGAAATGTATTATCAATGTTACAGACAATCAGAGACTTTAATTTTGTCCTTTTGTTTTCCCTATAATAGCTAGACTTGAATATTAGTATTTTCCAAGGTGTTTCTTTCAATCACTTCCTACCATCTCTGCGACTCAATTCCCATATCACTAAACTGGAAAGGGTGTAATTTAGGTCTAGAAGGGTGTTACTGAGACAGGACGGTTTGAATAGTAAGGAGTTTCTTCCACTGGAGCGTCAGAGGGTGACCTTATAGAGGTTTATAAAATCATGAGGGACAGAAAAAAGGCAAATCCCGAAGGTATTCCCCCCACCCAGGGTGGGGGCATTCAAAACTAAAGGACATAGCTTTAAGGTGAGAGGGGGAAGATGTAAAAGGGGCCTGAGAGGCAACTTTACCCCACGGTGCATTTATGGAATGAGCTGCTACAGGAAGTGGTAGAGGAAGCCACAACTTCAACATTTAGAAGACATTGAGGCAGGTACATGGATAGGAAAGGTCTATAGGGACATGGGTCAAATGCAGGCAAATGGGCCTAATTCAGTTTTGGAAATCTGGTCAGCATGAACGAGGAGGGTCTGTTTCCATGCTGTGTGACCCTATGACTCTGCGACCCTGCCACTTTCCTCTCTTACCTTGCCTGTATTCTTTGCCTCCACTATTCAGTTCAGAGAATTAGTCGTGTATCTTGCAAGTTATTTGGTGTTCGTGTTTCCCTATTGTCAGTTTTCTTCCGCTTTGACCCATGTAGTGTTCCTCACAGCCCTGGAAATAATGGTAGAACGTAGGAGCAATGGGAACTCCAGGTTAGCGAATATAGAAGCACCACATGTATGGACCAGATACTCACCTACACTAGCAACCACCCCGACACCCACAAACAGATCTGCATCAGCACACTATTTAAACAAACCACAACACATTGCAGCTAGCCAAAACCACACAAAGCAGAACGGGAGCACCTACACAGAATCTTCAAAAGGAATGGGTACCCGAAAAGCACAATCTGCCATTACCTCTGAGACAGACCACAACAGGAAGACACAACATGACCAGACTCACTAATCACCCTGGAGATAAAAGGAACTGCAGATGCTGGAGAATCCGAGATAACAAAGTGTGGAACTGGATGAACACAGCAGGCCAAGCAGCATCTCAGGAGCACTAAAGCTGACGTTTCAGGTCTAGACCCTTCATTCATCTTTTTCTGATGAAGGGTCTAGGCCTAAAACGTCAGCTTTTGTGCTCCTAAGATGCTGCCTGGCCTGCAGTGTTCATCCAGCTTCACACTTTGTTATCTCACTAATCACCCTACTGTATATCAAGGACATGTCAGAGATGGACACATCAGACACCTAGGTATCAGGGGAGGTCACAAACCAACAACCACCCTGCGACCGCTACCGACAAATGTAAAGGATCCCATACCCAAAACCAACAAAACTGGTGCAATGTAGAAGAGACCCTGCAAGGACTGTGAGAAACACTACACAGGCCAAACCAGAAGAAAACTGACAATATGGATACACAAGCACCAACTAGACACCAAGAGACATGACCAATTCTCACTGGTCTCACTACACACAGACCACGAGGGACGCAGATTTGATTGGGACAATACATCCAGAATCGCACAAGCCTCAGGTCTTTCAGTTTTTACATCCATTAATCAACACAAGCCAAACAGAGTTGCGCCAGGGAATTCCTGGAGGCCTGGTATTCTAACCAGAACTCCATCAACAAACACATTGAATCAGACCCTGTGTACAAACCACTGAGAAACAGTACCGGAAGTGGTACCAACCGCCCGGCAAACTGAGATGTACAAGTAACAAGTGGGACAGAACAGCAATGCTTCAGTGGAGGTGCACTGACGATGTTACCTAGCAGGGTGATGAAACGTTTGCAACTAAACCCACCAGCTTGGTGAGCAAGTCTACAATATCTCCACTTAATACCATTGTAGAATATTAAGGGACTAAATACTGACAAATCCCTAGGGTGTCCTGGCCTATACCCAAGGGTTTTAAGAGAGGTGCCTGCAGAAATAGGGGATTTTCTAAAATGATGCAGATTCCCTTCAGAGATAGGGTCTAGGCCCGAAACGTCAGCTTTCCTGCTCCTCTGGTCCTGCTTGGCCTGCTGTGTTCCTCCAGCTCTACACCTCGTTATCTCAGATTCTCCAGCATCTGCAGTTCCTACTATCTCTGAAACAATTTAAACCCCACTGCAAAGCCTCTTCTAAGGATGACTACCTTGAAGAAGTTCCCTATTTATTTCAGAGCCTCCTTGCCCTCCCCCATTTCTGAAGAAGGGTCTAGGCCCGAAACGTCAGCCTTCCTGCTCCTCTGATGCTGCTTGGCCTGCTGTGTTCATCCAGCTCTACACCTTGTTATCTCAGATTCCCTTCAGATTGGAATTTAGCAAATGGACCACAATTACTCACCAAAAGGAAGGAGAGGGAAAACAGCCTAGTCAGCCTGACAAAGGCCTTTGGGAAAATGGTAGAACCTATTATAAAGAATGTCTAAATGACACACTGAGAAAAATTACAGTATGTTCAGACAGAATCAAGTTTGAGGTTTTTTTTTAATAAGACAATGAGGAAACAAAGATAAATGAAGCATTTTCTAATTAACAAGATCATTTAGAACTGAAATCGTGGGGCTTCCTCAAAAACGATTGTGAATCTTTGGAATTCTCTATCCCAGAGGGGCGCAGGTGCTCCATTGTTGAATATATTTAAGGTTGAGACAGACAATCTCTTGGGGAATCGAGGATCTGGGAAGCATATGCAAGGTGGAGGTGTAGCTGAAGATCAGACACGATGGTACCAATGATGGAGGGGATGGCTTGAAAGACCTTAGGGTCTGCTTCCTAGATCTTACATCCTGAGGCTGACTGAACCCCAATACTGAACCCTGATAGATTTTTAATCAGTAAGAGAATCAACAGTTATGGGCTCTAGGCAGAACATGGGGAGTTGATTATCAGATTAGCCATAATACATTAAATGCACCCTTCGTCAATCACCTTTGACCTCCCCCCCATCACCCTTCAACCTTAGCACTTGCAGCCTTGCTCCATCTTCTTGACCTTTGACCTATCCCATCATTTCTGACCAGATGTCATTGGCCTTTCAGCTCTCCCATGTTGCATTGGGCTTACTGTTTGCCATTATACTCTCCACCTGCATCCATGATTCTCAACCCTCCATTTATCCTTGACATTCCCCTGAGCCGTCAGGACATCTCCTCTGACCTCCCCACAATCAGTCTGAGCTAGTACCCACAGACACAGCCCTCTCTGAGGCGCCCAGCTGCCCATCTCTGTCCCTCACAAGGCTTTGTCGGGACTTCCTCCATCCTTCCCTTGACCAATCATTCCCTGTACCCTGTTGCCGCTTGATTTCAATCAACAATGTGCCTCTCCAAAAGGTCTCTGGGAAAAATCTACTACTCCTACTCACAGCATCGCCCAGGTTATAGCTCAGCTGTTGCAGGCGGTGTTCTTTCCAACTTAGCCTAATGAGCCCGTTTAGAGATGCTGTTATATACCTCTGGAGCAGGTGGGACTTGAATCCAGGTCTCTCAGTTCAGGGGTAGGGGCTACTGTGCTATAACAGGGTCCCCCGCCACCCCCCATCACAGGCTGTATTAAAGCAGCTATGAATCTGAAGGCCTGTGTTTCTTATTCACTGACAATTTTACCACAATGATAGCCTTAATTCCGGGGAGGTAGCTTTTTAACAGGTGAGCATGATGTGTAAATGTGTGAAAATCAGGTTGCTTGTTGACAGGAAGCTCACCTGTTCATATCCCATTGTTGGGAAGCTGACTTCTGAACTCCGGGTCAAATAAGTGCCTTCTTGCTTCACTTTGCACTCCTGGGAGCTTCACGAGATTCCATCCATAATGTCAGAACTTCTCCTAATTAAATACACTGAGCTTTGAAAGGAATTTGGATGAGAACATCCACTCCCCTCATTTTCAACATTCACTCCCTCCACCACAACTACCGATGCTCAGTAACAGCAGTGTGTATTATCTACAAGAAATTCACCAAAGATCCTCAGACAGCACCTTCCAAACCCACAAACACTTACATCTAAAAGGGCAATGGCAGCAGATATACGGAAAACACAACCCCCTGTAAATTCCCCTCCAAGCACCTCGCCATCCTAACTCGGAACTACGTGGCTGTTCGCTCGCTGTTGCTGGGTCAAAATCCTGGAATTCCCTCCATATGGGCATTGGGGTCAATCCTTCATGTGGATGCAGTGACTGGAGAAGCAAACGCACCATCTGAGAATTAATTTAGAAATGATTCCTATCTGTTAGAAGTCATGCTTTTTGAGTGCGAGCAGCAGCGGAGGCAAGACGGACCCGGAAGACTGCAGCTAAGGTAAAGCAGTTTATTTTTTAAATTACTTACCGGTAGCGGGCAGCGGTGTTTTTTTTTCCTCTTTCAGAGAAGGAGCGGGAGCATCAGAGGAAGTGACGAGGACCAGAGGGGCAGCCGGGAAGGAAAGCAGTGACCATATATATCAGCAAGGCGGCTCTTGAACATAAGTTTGTTATTAATTTGTTATTATTACTTGAAGTGAGCTTTCTGCTTTAGTATTGAGTGGGTGTTCAGATAAGTGGGGTATGGATGCCAGGGCAGTTGCTTGCTCCTCCTGCAAAATGTGGCAGTTGGGAGATGTGGCACACGTCTCCGCTGGCTACATCTGCGGGAAGTGCACCCAGCTACAGCTCCTTGAAAACCGTGTTAGGGAAATGGAGCTGGAGCTGGATGAACTACGGATCATTCGGGAGGCAGAGGGGGTAATTGAGAGGAGTTATCGGGAGTTGGTCACTCCTAAGGCTCAGGACGAGGATAGATGGGTTACAGTTAGGGGGAGGAAAGGGGACAGACAGACAGTGCAGAGATCCCCTGTGGGCATTCCCCTCAGCAATAAGTATACCGTTTTGGATACTGCTGGGGGGGTTGACCTACCAGAGGAAAGCCATAGTAGTCAGTTCTCTCGCACTGAGCCTGACACTGTGGCAAAGAAGGGAAGGGGGCAGAATAGAAAAGTACTCGTGGTAGGGGACTCGATAGTTAGGGGAATCGACAGGAGATTTTGTGGGCAAGATCGGGATTCCCGGAAGGTATGTTGCCTCCCTGGTGCCAGGGTCCGGGACGTCTCCGATCGGGTGTATAAAGTTCTGAAAGGGGAGGGTGAACAGCCAGAAATCGTGTTACATATTGGCACAAATGATATAGCCAGAAATAGGTTTGAGGATATAAAAAGTGATTTCAGGGAGTTAGGATGGAAGCTGCAGAGCAGGACGAACAGAGTAGTGTTCTCTGGTTTACTACCGGTGCCACGAGATAGCGAGGTGAGGAACAGGGAGCGGGCGCAGCTGAACACGTGGCTACGCAGCTGGTGTAGGAGGGAGGGCTTCAGATATGTTGATAATTGGGATGCCTTCTGGGGAAGGTGGGACCTGTACAAGAAGGACGGGTTGCATCTGAACTGGAAGGGGACCAATGTCCTGGGTGGAAGGTTTGCTCGAGTAGTTCGAGAGGGTTTAAACTAGTATGGCAGGGGGGTGGGAACCTGAGCTGTATACCAGAGGTGAGCGTTGATGCAGGTGAGGCAGTAGCAAGAGGTAGACCAGCTAGTGGGAAGGATTTTCCTGGGAAGGAACCAAGGGATCGGTTAAAGTGTGTTTGCTTTAATGCAAGGAGTATCAGGAATAAAAGTGATGAACTTAGAGCATGGATCAGTACCTGGTGCTATGATGTTGTGGCCATAACAGAGACATGGGTTTCTCATGGGCAGGAATGGTTGCTGGATGTTCCAGGGTTTAGAACATTTAAAAAGAATAGGGAGGGGGGAAAAAGAGGAGGGGGTGTAGCACTACTAATCAGAGAGAGTATCACAGCTACAGAAGCTTCCATTGTCGAGGAAGATCTGCCTACTGAGTCAGTATGGGTGGAAATTAGGAACAGCAAGGGAGTAGTCACCTCGTTAGGGGTTTACTACAGGCCCCCCAATAGCAGCAGGGAGATTGTAGAAAGCATAGGTCGACAGATTTTGGAAAAGTGTGGACGCAGTAGGGTTGTTGTAATGGGTGACTTTAACTTTCCTAATATTGATTGGAACCTCCTTCGAGCAGAAGATTTGAATGGAGCTGTTTTTGTAAGGTGTGTTCAGGAGGGTTTCCTAACGCAGTACGTTGACAGGCCGACGAGGGGAGAGGCCATTCTAGACTTGGTGCTCGGAAACGAGCCGGGGCAGGTATCAGATCTTGTGGTGGGAGAGCATTTTGGTGATAGTGACCATAACACTCTCTCATTCTACATAGCTATGGAGAAGGAGAGGATTAGGCAGAATGGGAGGATATTTAATTGGGGAAGAGGAAACTATGATGCGATTAGACACGAGTTAGGAAGCATGGACTGGGAGCAGTTGTTCCATGGTAAGGGAACTATAGACATGTGGAGATGGTTTAAGGAACAGTTGTTGGGAGTGATGAGTAAATATGTCCCTCTGAGACAGGCAAGAAGGGGTAAGATAAAGGAACCTTGGATGACGAGAGCGGTGGAGCTTCTAGTGAAAAGGAAGAAGGTAGCTTACATAAGGTGGAGGAAGCTAGGGTCAAGTTCAGCTAGAGAGGATTACATGCAGGCAAGGAAGGAGCTCAAAAATGGTCTGAGGAGAGCCAGGAGGGGGCACGAGAAAGGCTTGGCAGAAGGAATCCGGGAAAACACAAAAGCATTTTACACTTACGTGAGGAATAAGAGAATGGTCAAAGAAAGAGTAGGGCCGATCAGGGATAGCATAGGGAACTTGTGTGTGGAGCCTGAGGAGGTAGGGGAAGCCCTAAATGAGTTTTTTGCTTCTGTCTTTACGAAAGAATCGAACTGTGTAGTGAATGAAACCTTTGAAGAGCAGGTGTGCATGCTGGAATGGATAGAGATAGAGGAAGCTGATGTACTGAAAATTTTGTCAAACATTAAGATTGACAAGTCGCCAGGCCCGGATCAGATTTGTCCTCGGCTGCTTTGGGAAGCGAGAAATGCAATTGCTTCGCCACTTGCGAAGATCTTTGCATCCTCGCTCTCCACTGGAGTCGTACCTGAGGACTGGAGAGAGGCAAATGTAATTCCTCTCTTCAAGAAAGGAAATAGGGAAATCCCCGGCAATTATAGACCGGTAAGTCTCACGTCTGTCGTCTGCAAGGTGTTAGAAAGGATTCTGAGGGATAAGATTTATGACCATCTGGAAGAGCATGGCTTGATCAAATACAGTCAACACGGCTTTGTGAGGGGTAGGTCATGCCTTACAAACCTTATCGAGTTTTTTGAGGATGTGACTAGTAAGGTTGATGAGGGTCGAGCTGTGGATGTGGTGTATATGGACTTCAGTAAGGCATTTGATAAGGTTCCCCATGGAAGGCTCATTCAGAAGGTCAGGAGGAATGGGATACAGGGGAACTTAGCTGCTTGGATACAGAATTGGCTGGCCAACAGAAGACAGCGTGTGGTAGTAGAAGGAAAATATTCTGCCTGGAAGTCAGTGGTGAGTGGGGTTCCACAGGGCTCTGTCCTTGGGCCTCTACTGTTTGTAATTTTTATTAATGACTTGGACGAGGGAATTGAAGGATGGGTCAGCAAGTTTGCAGACGACACAAAGGTCGGAGGTGTCGTTGACAGTGTAGAGGGCTGTTGTAGGCTGCAGCGGGACATTGACAGGATGCAGAGATGGGCTGAGAGGTGGCAGATGGAGTTCAACCTGGATAAATGCGAGGTGATGCATTTTGGAAGGTCGAATTTGAAAGCTGAGTACAGGATTAAGGATAGGATTCTTGGCAGCGTGGAGGAACAGAGGGATCTTGGTGTGCAGATACATAGATCCCTTAAAATGGCCACCCAAGTGGACAGGGTTGTTAAGAAAGCATATGGTGTTTTGGCTTTCATTAACAGGGGGATTGAGTTTAAGAGTCGTGAGATCTTGTTGCAGCTCTATAAAACTTTGGTTAGACCGCACTTGGAATACTGCGTCCAGTTCTGGGCGCCCTATTTTCGGAAAGATGTGGATGCTTTGGAGAGGGTTCAGAGGAGGTTTACCAGGATGCTGCCTGGACTGGAGGGCTTATCTTATGAAGAGAGGTTGACTGAGCTCGGTCTCTTTTCATTGGAGAAAAGGAGGAGGAGAGGGGACCTAATTGAGGTATACAAGATAATGAGAGGCATAGATAGAGTCGATAGCCAGAGACTATTTCCCAGGGCAGAAATGGCTAGCACGAGGGGTCATAGTTTTAAGCTGGTTGGTGGAAAGTATAGAGGGGATGTCAGAGGCAGGTTCTTTACGCAGAGAGTTGTGAGAGCATGGAATGCGTTGCCAGCAGCAGTTGTGGAAGCAAGGTCATTGGGGTCATTTAAGAGACTGCTGGACATGCATATGGTCACAGAAATTTGAGGGTGCATCCATGAGGATCAATGGTCGGCACAACATTGTGGGCTGAAGGGCCTGTTCTGTGCTGTACTGTTCTATGTTCTATGTTCTATGTTCTATGATTGGGTCGGAATCCATGTTCGATGTGGAAACGGTTTATTTTTGAACTCAGGAAGTCTCATTCAATTCAGAGTTTCTCCTGGTCTTACCCTGACCAATACAAAAGCAGTTGGAAAGATCTTTGGCCCCCCCCCCCACTCATTTTATCGCTGCAAAAAGGTGACCTTGAGTTTATAGAAAGGGAATTTCCACATAGCCCTGTAACTGGGCTGGAGCACTCACTATTATTCACTTAACCCTGAATTGGCAGGTCACAGGTCAAAAACATCATCATCACAAACATCTGGGATGGGAAAGCTTCCACAGCAGCGCCCCATGACTGCTTTCTCCCCCTGTAGCTTGGTCAGTTGCTTGATGACGTGGCCATTATTGCTTTCTGGCATCTCGCTGTGCACTAATGGGCCCACTGTTCCCTGTACTAGAACAGGTTCTGCACTGCAGAAAGTTTTGGGGGAATATTCTAAGACGGAGGGAAGTGTCACAGCAATGAAAACCCTACTTTCACCAGGGAGAGGCAGCAACTGGAGGCTTGGCATTGTGGCAATCACATGACCAGACGCTGCATGCAATTCCTGGGAATTATCACCCGCGGCACGGATGGCAGCTTTCCCTTCCCTTCCCGCTAACTCAATCTTTGCTGCTCCCAGGGAGCCACATTTCAAAGCACAACACAAAATCCGTCCAGCCCCCGTGCACTCTCCCCTCTCCCTGACTAAACCCAACAAGCTACAATTAATGCAGCTCTCCCTCACCCCACACAGTGTCTCCATATCCCTTCATTTCTGAGGAACAGTTTGCTAAATTAACATGTTGGGGAATGCTTCCCCTCCCCTCGGGTGCTGTTTTGCTGCATATTGCTCCCTTCACCTGGTTCGTTTTCTTTCTCACTCTATGCACAAGTTGATTTAACAGAAGCTCCTATCTGCCAAAAACTAAAAAGGATAAAATAAGAGTGAAGAATACAGCTCGCTTGGGTTTGAGATCTCAAGACAGAGCATGACTGAGAGAGAGATTGGGAGTGAGACTGAATAGGTGACAGATGCAGTGGAGAGGCTTTCGAGTGAGAGAGCTATTGATCAAATGAGTGAGACAAAAGTCGGATAAATTGTGTAAAGGATTGAGTATCAGAGAGACTGAGAACGAGCCTGCAACAATGGGAGATGGAAATTTAGGGTGAGGTTCTTGATGCATCTAGACCTTGAGCAGCACACTAACCACTGGTCTATATTTAGGTCAGAGACCACAGTTTGTTGCTTATTCTATGCACACAGGGAAGTCACTCTTTGTATATTTTCAACATTAGACAGTTCCCACGAAAAGCTGGTTTCCTGGTAACAGCTCATTAATCTTTATCAGCTAGAACGCTAACCTCAACTTCCAGTAAACAGAGCAGTGCAATAGCTCATGTGATAGCGTATGGGGTGAGGTCAAAGATAGGCAGTCATGCTTCCTTTACTCTTTTCAACTGATAGTAAAGCAGCCTCTGCACTGTGGCCCTCAAACACTTCCGAGGCGGTGACAGCACAGAGTAAAGCCTCCTCTCCACCTTAGAAGATTTGGGTAACTTGATTTTTCAGTTTAAAGCAGCAAGTTCTCTCGACAATGTCCCCGTCAAACACTCCCATGGCAGAGGCAGCATGGGATCAGATATAGAGTGAAACTTCCTCTACACCGTCACCATCAAACATTCCCATGGCAGGACAGCACTGGGTTAGATGCAGAGTAAAGTCCCCTCAAGTGCCTTTTGATAAAGGAGGACTTAACTGTGCTTAGAGAGGATATTCATAATCGGTCATTAAATGAGCTGTATGGTGATAACTAGAAATGAGAAGGGGATGGTAACTCTGTTGGGACAGTATTATAGGCCCCTAAGTAGCCAGCAGGTACTAGAGAAGCAGTTGCGTAGAGAGATTGCAGATGCCTGTAGGAATAATAGAGTCGTATTGGTTAGAGATTTTAATTTCTCCTGTATTGACTGGGCCACCCAGTGGGTAAAAGGCCCAGATGGGGTGGAATGTCAAATGTGTACTAGAGAGTTTCCTAAATCAACGTGTAGAAGGCCCTATTCAGGAGGGTGCAACACTGGACCACTGGGAAATGACGTGGGACAAGTGACTGAAGTGTCCGTCAGAGGGCACTGTCTGACATAATTATGGAAAACGTTAGGACAAATCTACAGGTTAACATGCTAAACTGGAGCAGGTCTAAACTCGGGAACATTAGGCAGGATCTAGGGTGAGTCTGTTTGAAGGAAAAGGAACAACTGGCAAAAGGGAAATCTTTTAAAAATGTGATATCAAGAGCCCAGGGACAGTATGTCCCTGTTAGAGGGAAGGGAAAGCGGGCATGTTTCGGGAGCCCTGGCTGAGGAGGGATATTGAGGCTGTGGGCAGGCAAAAGAAGAAAGTTTGATCTATCGGGCTCAGGTGAATCAGTAGATGACTATAAAAAGTATAGGAACACATTTCAGAGGAAAATCAGAAGAGCAAAAAGGTATAACATGGACCTGGCAGATAAGGTTAAAGATAATCACAAGAGGTTCTATAGCCACAGTAAAAGGGTGGCAAGGGAGAAAATAGGTCCCCTTAATGATCAGCAAGGGCATCTATGTGTGGAGCTACTGGAGATATTTAGTGAATATTTCTCCTCAGTGCTTACTGACGAGAGAATCATGGATGCTAAGGAAACAAGGGAAACAGGTAGAGATGTTTTGGATTGTGTACACATTACAGAGAGGATGTGTTTGCAGCCTTAAAGCACATTAAGGTGGATAAATCCCTTGGGTCTGATCAAGTCCGTCCTCGAACGCCATGGGAGGCTCCAGAAGAAATTGCAGAGGTTCTTGCAGAGATATTTGCTTCATCTCTAGCCACAGGTGAAGCCCCAGAAGACTGGAGGGTGGCTAATCTTGTTCCATAGTTTAAGAAAGGTAGCAAAGACAAGCCAGGGAACTCCAAACTAATGAGCCTGACATCAGTGGTGGGCAAGTTATTGGAGAGGATACTGCTGGGATCAACCAACATTTGGATAGTCAAGGTCTGATTAGGGATAGTCAGCATGGATTTGTGCACAGGAAGTCATGTCTGACAAAGCCTTTAGAGTTTTTCAAAGAGGTAACCAAGATGTAGGAGGATAGGGCAGTGGATGTTGTGTGTATGGACTTTAGTAAGGCCTTTGACAAGGTCCCACACAGCAGGCTAGTCATGAAGATTAGGTCACGTGGGATCCAGGGAGAGCTATCTAACCGGATTCAAAATTGGCTCAATGGTAGGAAGCAGAGGCCGATGGTAGAAGGTTGTTTTTTGGACTGAAGGTCTGTAACTCGTGGTGTGCCACAGGGGTCGCTGTTGGGACCTTTGTTATTTGTGCTTTACACAAATGATCTGGATACGAATGTAGAGGGCTGGATTGGGAAGTTCGCAGATGATACAAAATTAGGAAGTATTGATAGCGAAGAAGGTTATCACAAAATTATAGAGGGATCTTGATCAGATGGGAAAGTGGGCTAAGGACTGGCAAATGCAATTCAATACAGATAAGTGTGAGGTGTTACATTTTGGAAAAATCAAACCAAGGTGGGACTTAGACAGCAAACAGTAAGGTCCGGAGGAGTGTTGTGGAACAGACGGACCTAGGAGTACAAGTACATAGTTCATTGAAGGTGGTGTCACAGTGGTCCAGTGTTGCACCCTCCCGAGTAGGGTCTGCTACACATTGATTTAGGAAACTCTCTAGTACACGTGTATAAAGACAGGGGGATGAAGGTGGCATTTAGCAATGCTGGCCTTCATTGGTTGAGGCACTGAATATAGGAGTTGGGACATTATGTTATAGTTGCATAAGTTGTTGGTGAGGTCACCCTGTTATAGAAAAGACATAGTTAAACTGACAAGTGTGCAAAAGTGGCTTGTGAAGATATTGCCAGGGCCAGTAGGCCTGAGGTATCGGGAGAGATGGGCCAGGATAGGACTTTAATCCTTGGAATGTAGGAGAATGAGGGGGTGACCTTATTGAGCTGTATAAAATCATGAGGGGCATAGCTAGGATGAATGCATACAGTCTTTTTCCCAAGGTTGGAGAATTGAAAACTCGAGGGCATAGGTTTAAGGTGAGAGGGGATAGATTTAAGAAGGATCTTCTTCATGCAGAGAATGGTGCATATAGGAAATGGGCTGCCAAGAGAGTACAATAGCAACATTTGAAAAAAAAATTGATAGGTACAGGGATGAGAACGGTTTAAGAGGGATATGGACCAAATGCAGCCAATTGGAACTAGCTGAATGGGCACCATGGTCAGCATGAACCAGTATAGGCGAAAGGGCCTGTTTCCATGCTGCATTACTCTATGAGAATATCCCCCCATCAAACACAGCAAGGTCAGGGACAGCATGGAGTTAGATATTCAGTAAAGCTCCCTCTACACCATCCCACCTATATTTACTCCCGTCCTTAATCAAACAATTTTGTACGACTTGGAAAAGCACTTCTTGCTACATTTCTGTGGGTTGAAAAGTGATTAAGTGCATTTTGCAAGTTTATGCCTGCAAGAAAGGAGGATTTCATTTTGTTGACTGAATTTGAACAAGTGACCCAAGGGGCGTGAGCTTAATTCACCTGGCTAATTAATCTTGAATGTGCAATGTGCATCATTAAGCACTGGTTATTAGAATATCCAGGCTGCTGGAATTCGGCTCCCTGGTGACTCCAGCCAACTGTGAACAGTTTGGGGTCTGTGTTGTTAAATGATGTTCCTCTTTGACCCTGTCAGTCCAGGATCACATACTCAGAAGCAGCAGCTGACATACCAGAGCTGAGGCAGTACCGCTTCCCCACCCCCCCCCCCCCCCGCCCCCCAAACAACCCCACCAAGTCCACAGACTGTCACCATGGGCAAACAGGGAGAAGGGCCGCATTTTCCAAACATCCCTCTGAAGCATTGCTGAGTTGTCTCCTTAAAATCTACATTGGTCTTTGCGGAATCGTTTAATGTTGCTCCTTAATTCTGGCCCATCAGTGTTGCTGAGGTCACTTCGTTTCACTCAACAGAGCTCTCTACTGCAAAGCATCATGGTCTGTGGCCAAGTCAGCTGAGACAGCCTGATACCTTCGCTAGGTGTTACCAAGACTGGGTTGGAAATATTAGCCAGTCCAATAATTGTTACATCTTGTTCATTATTAAAGTGTAAATGGTCTTGAATTAATATCTTACAAAACAGATGTAAAGATTCATTCAGAGGTGCAGTCCATGAGTGACATACAAACAGGTTTTTAAAAAAATCAAGTTAAAAGACGCCAGTTGTTGGGAGGCTGGAGCCAGGCACTTAAGGCTGATTTGAAGGATGAGCTTGCGGTCTTAGTCAGGGGCTGTGTCCATGCCTCTTCAGGTCACAGGCTGCCTGCAAGGAGTGGACTGTGCTCGCCGACATGCATGTGTCCCGGGAGTCTGTCATACAGAGTGTCACTGTGCAAATCCACTTCAGCGTGCAAGGTGATCTTCTGTTCATGGTGAGAAAAGGAGAGAGAGAGAGAGAGAGAGAGAGAGAGACAGAGACAGAGAGAGGATCAAAGGCCATAACCATGGAAACATGCAGCAGATTTCAAATCAAACAACTAGAATTTTTAAAAACCAAAAGAACTGCCCCTGCTGTGAATCAGGAACAAAATCAAGGTTGCTGGAAAGGCTCAGCAGGTCTGGCAGCATCTGTGAAGGAAAAATCAGAGTTAATATTTCAGGTCCAGCGACTGAAAATGGAAAACGTTCATTAAAATTTTCACTGTTTTAACCCATTAACAGCTCAGTGGTAGCGCTGTCCATAGAAAAAGTTGTGGGCTTGATGTCAGCAAATTGGTATTGCAGGGCCGACCAGGGGGAGCTGCGAAACTGTCAGATATGCCACAACTTGGATGAGGCGTTGTTCCTCCTTTTAGGTTAAAAGTCCACAGCACCATTACAGCAGAATTCCTCCACACAGTCTCTCAGGCAACCAATGTCCCAAAAAGCACATTAAAATGGGTCATTCCTGGAATAAAATGAGAACAGCGCAGAAAGTGGCCATTCAGCCTGTCAGACTCATGATGGTTCCTTGGATTATTCTTTCAATTAGTCCCACCCCACTCCCTGCAAATGACTCCCCCAGAGTATTTATCCAATTCCTTTTTGAAACCATAGAACCACACAAATATTACAGCACAGAAGAGGGCCATTAGGCTCTTCTGGTCCATGCTGACTCAAAGATACCGAGATTCCCTTTCTAATCCTATATTCCTTCACACGGCCCATAGCCCTGCATTTTACAGCGCTTTAAGGGCAGATCTAGGCACTTTCTAAAAGAGTTTAATGCCTCGGCCTTCTCCACCACCAACTCAGGCAGAAAATTCCAGATACCTCCCACTCTCTGCATAAAAAATGTTTTTCCTCACAGTCCCTCTAACTCTTCTGCCACTTAGCTGGAATCTATGACCGATGATTTTTTGGACTCTCTGTCAAGAGAAGCAGGTTCCTTCTGTCTACTCTACCCCTACCCCTCACAACTGTGTGTACTTCAATTATGTCACCTCTCAGCTTTCTCTGTACCAAGGAAAACAACCCCAACCTCTCCAATCTCTCCTCATTGTTGCAATTCTGCTTTTTGGGACATTGGTTGCCTGAGAGACTGTGTGGAGGAATTCTGGCAACATTCTAGTAAATCTTCTCTGCACTCTCTCTGGAGCAGTTACATCCTTCCCGAAAAGTAGTGACCAGAACTACTCCAGTTATGGCCTCACTTGCGTTTTATACAATCTCATCATTATAGTTCTCCTTTACAATCCTATACCTCTGCCAACAAAGAAAAGCATTCTATGCTTTCTTTACAATTTTATCCAACTGTACTGCTAGATTTAGTGACCTGTGCACTTGTACACCAAGATCCATCACTTCAGCTACACCTTAGTATATTCCTGTTTATTGTTTATTCCCTTTACTGTTTGACTTCACTAAGTGCATCGCCTCACACTTACCAGGATTGAACTCCATCTGCCACTTGCCTGTCCACTCCAACAAACTATCTGTAATATTTTGGGGCTTATAGCTATCCTCTACATCACCCTCCTCCCAGTCAATTTTTGTGTTGTCTGCATATTTTCCAACTGTATCCCCCTCCCCTCACATCCCCATGATCAAGTCCAAATCGTTAACATATAAAACAAGCAGCATTCCCTTTGTGCCCTAAACAAATGAACCACATTTGCATTCCTCCAGTCCTCTGGCACCTCACCTGTCTCTAGTGAAGACTGAGGAGTAGTATCTTCATAGTATCTACTACCTGCTCCCTGACCACCTCCAACATCCCAGGGAACAATCCATCTGGCCCTGGTGACTTATTCATTTTCAAGGATTCTAACTCCTCTAACACTTCCTCTCTCACCATGATTATTTTGTACAGTATTTTACACTGCTCCACTTGAACTACAATATCCACATCATTCCTTTCCTTTCTGAATATAGAGACAAAAATACATTTAAAATTCTTCCCATATCCTCTGCATGTTCAAACACGTTCCCTCCTTCATCTCTGATATGTCTCGCTTTTTCCTTAAATATCATTTTTCTCTCTAATAGAAAGGTAAAACATCTTTGGGTTTTCCTTTATCTAGTTTGCTATTTTTTTTCCCATACCTTCTCTTTGATTTCCTTACTTTTTAACCTGATCATTTGACTTTCTACACTGCACTAGGCTATCTGCAGTGTTGAAATGTTTGTGACAGTCATAAGCTTTCTTTTTCTGTTTAATCTTCCCGCATATTCGGCAGAGTGAGCATGGGCTGACTCCCAAAATGGAACCAGCTCTGGCATCTTCTATCCCTCTGCTGTATGCAAGAATTGTACCTCTGTACTTGTACTCGGGATGTCATAGAGCACAGAATAGTACAGGCCCTTCGGCCCACTATGTTGTGCCAAACCATACCCTAAACCTAAGGTCTATCTAACGTCCACCCCTCCCTTATTCTATCATCCATATGCCTATCTAATAGCCACTCGAATGCCCCTAATGTGGCCGACTCCACTACCCTCTCCGGCAATGCATTCCACGCCCCTACCACTCTCTGAGTAAAGAACCTACCTCTGACGTCTCCCCTATATCTACCTCCAATCACTTTAAAACTACGCCCCCTTGTAATAGCTACCTCCACCCGAGGAAAAAGTCTCTGTCTGTCCACCCTATCTGTACCTCTGATCATTTTGTACACCTCTATCAAGTCACCTCTCATCCTTAGTTGTTCTAAAGAGAAAAGCCCGAGCTCTCTCAATCTTTCCTCATAAGACCTTCCCTCCATTCCGGGCAACATCCTGGTAAATCTCCTCTGCACCTTTTCCAACACCTCCACATCTTTCCTATATTGAGGTGACCAGAACTGGACACAATACTCCAGATGTAGCTGAACCAGGCTTTTGTATAGCTGGAGCATAACTTCACGGCTCTTGAACTCAATCCCTCTATTAATGAACGCTAACACACCATACATCATCTTAACAGCTCTATCCACCTGGGTGGCAGCTTTCAGGGAACTGTGGACATGAACCTCCAGTTCCCTCTGCTCCTCCACACTGCCAAGAATCTTTCCATTAACCCCGTATTCAGCTTTCAAATTTATCCTTCCAAAATGAATCACCTCACACTTTTCAGGGTTAAATTCCATCTGCCACTTCTCAGCCCAGCTCTACATTGTATCAAAGTCCCCTTGTAACCTAGAACTGCCCTCCGCGCTGTCCACAACTCGACCCACCTTCGTATCGTCCACAAACTTACTAGTCCACCCTTCCACTCCTTCATCCAAATCATTTACAAAAATCACAAATTGAAGAGGACCCAGAGCATATCCTTGTGGTCCACTACTCGTAACTGAGCACCAGGCTGAATATTTTCCATTCATTGCCACCGTTTGTCTTCTAAGGGTCAGCCAATTCTGAATCCAATCTGCCACATTTCCCCCAATGCCATGCCTCCATCTGCATGAGCCACCACAGGGAATCTTATCAAACCCCTTACTTAAATCCATGTATATCGCATCCACTGCTCTACCTTCATCCACGTGTTTTGTCACCTCTTCAAAGAATTCAGTAAGGTTTGTGAGGCATGATCTACCCCTCACAAATCCATGCTATCACAAATCAAACTGTTACTTTCCAAGCGATCATAAATCCTGTCTCTGAGCCCTTTCCAATAATTGCCCACCACTGAAGACTAACTGGCCTGTAGTTTGTGGGGTTATCCCTATTCCCTATTTTTGAACAAGGGAATGATGTTTGCCACTTTCCAATCTTCCGGCACTATACCCGTGGACAGTGAGGACAAAAAGATAATCGCCAAAGGCCCTGTGATCTCTTCCCATGGAATCCTTGGATAAATCCCATCAGGCCCGGGGGACTTATCTATCTTCAAGTTCCTCAAAATTCCTAGCACATCTTCCTTACTAACATCAGCCTCCTACTGCCTACCAGCCTGTTTTGTACTGTCTTCCCCTACAACTAGGTCCCTCTCAGTTGTGAATACTGAAGAAAGGTATTCATTAAGGACCTCTCCTATCTCTTTAGGCTCCGTGCACAAATTCCCTTTACAATCCTTGATTGGCCCTACCCTTTCTCTGGTCATTCTCTTGTTCTGCACATACATGTAAAAAGCCTTGGAGTTTTCCTTGATCTATCTGCCAAGGTTTTCTCATGCCCCCTTATAGCTCTCCTAAGCCCTTTCTTCAGCTCCTTCCTGGCTAACTTGTATCCCTCTAGGGCCTTTTCCGTTCCTTGTTTCCTAAACCTTACATAAGCATCCTTCTTCCTCTTAACCAGTCGTTCGACCTCTCTCGAGAACCATGGCTCCCTCACTCGACTGCATCTTCCCTGCCTGCTAGGGACAAACATATCGAACACACGCAGTATGCATTCCTGAAACAATCTCCCCATTTCAATAGTGCTCTTCCCTGACAGCATCTGTTCCCAATTTATGTTACCCAGTTCTTGCCTAACAGAATTGTAATTACCCTTCCCCCAATTATAAACCTTACCCTGTGGTATGTACCTATCCTTTTCCATGATTATTGTATAAGGAGGCAGACATTGTAAATGTTTTTCACTGTACTCCTACAATGGAGTACACAAGACAATAAAAGGATATTGTATTGTATAGCATTATTTTTCCAGACAACAGTGGGGTTCTGGATTTGGCAACACCATTCTTAATTTAGGAGGGGGTATGTCAGCTTTGTACCCCAAGGATCTCACTTTTTAGCACATCCTACTAGTTTATCACTGATTTATCCTTTAGCAGCCCTGTCCGCCTCAGCCAAGTCATTTCCCAGTTTCGTAAAAATCTGCCTTACCCCAAGTTACAATTTTTGAAAACAGTATGTTTTGCAAGGTATTTGGCACATTTTTCAACCTGCTTCCAGCGTCCTTTCACACAGTACGTTCCAAAATATAACAGCGCCTCTACACAAAGGTGAGGAGCTCATCTTTACAATTCTCTTAAACCAGTGTTGCCTGATTACTGACCCAGAAACTGGAAACAGGGTCACCATAATTCAGCATCAAAACACCCCTCACTTCAGTTTATGGGATGTTACTGGCACTAAGTGACAACCTGCATTGCCCAGATGAGTGACTGCCTGCTCAAAAGGAACATGCTCGTGTATGAGGATTACTTGTTACGTGGTTGCTGTATAAATGGAAAGTGAGACTTCAGGGCATCCTGAAGAACTTCATCACTGTTGTCTGTCAATGTCCTACAGTAGGAAACACAGCCAGCAAACCCTCACAAACAACACCAGAGATAATTGACGTTAGCATCATATAGCTTGGAAACAGACCCCTCAGGCCAACTCATCCATGCTGACCAGACTTCCCAAATTAATCTATTCCCATTTTCCTGCATTTCCCTCTAAAACCTTCCTGTTCATAAAGCCATCCAGATGCTTTTTAAATGATGTAACTGTACTAGCCCTCACCACTTCCTCTGGCAGCACATTCCATACACGCACCACCTTCTGTGTGAAAAACTTGCCCCTTTGGTCCCTTTTAAGTCTTTCCCCTCTCACCTTGATGCACTTTAGTTTTGGGCTCCCCTATGCCGGGGAGAAGACCTTGCCTATTTACCCTTTTCATGCCCCTCGTAATTTTATAAGCCTCTGTAAGATCATCCCTCAGCTTCCAATGTTCCAGGGAAAACAGCCCGAGTCTATTCAGCCTCTCCTTACAGCTCAAGCCCTCCAGCCCTTGCAACATCCTCGTACATCTTCTCTGAACCCTTTCAAATTTCACAACATCGTTCCTGTAGCAGGGCAACCAAAACCAGATAACCTGGGTTTTAGTTTTGTCAGTTCAGGGATAAACATTGGTCAGATCCCCTCTTCTTCTTTGATCATGTAATTAAATTATTAATTGCATCCAATTAGTAATAGAAGTGATAAAGGAGAAATATCTTCATGCAGCTAGATCTGGAATATGTTGCTTGAGAGTGTGGTGCAGACAACCAAAGCTATTGGTTAAATCAGTCGAAGTATCCTATTATAGAGTTAGCCTGTTATCTGAAAAGAAAATAAATGTGCAATGTTATGGGCAGAGTGGCAGCGAGCTCTGCAGATTCCTGACACTCTGAGAGAAGTCATTTCTCCTCATTTCTGTTTTAACCCTGCTACCCCTTACTCCAAACCTATCACCTCTCATTCTAGATTGCCCCACAAGGAAATATCATCTCTACGTCTACTTTGTCAATCGCCTTTAGATCTTATAAACAAAGAACAACGAAGCACAGGAACAGGCCCTTCGGCCCACCAAGCCTGCATCAACACATTTTACCCTTCTGTACTATAACTGTCTTCACTTACAGAATCCTTATCCCTCTATTCCCCTCCCATTCACGTATTCACCCAGGTGCTATTTGAATGTTGCTATTGTGTCTGCTTGCACCACCATCTCTGGCAGCTCGTTCCAGGCACTCACCACCCTTTGTGTGAAATACTTGCCTCACGCATCTCTTTTCAACTCCCCCCTTCACACCTGGAACCTGTGACCCTAAGTAATCGAACCCTCCACCTGGTGAAAAAGCCTCATACTTTCCACTCTATCCATACCATTCACAACCTTATCTATCAGGTCGCCCCTCAACCTCCTGCATTCCAATGAAAACCAGCCTAGTCTATCCAAAATTTCTGTGTAGCTAAAGTTACCCCATACCAGGCAACTTCCTGGTAAACATTTTCTGTACCCTCTCCACAACATCCACATCCTTCTGGTAGTGTGGTGACCAGAACTGGACGCAATATCCCAAATGTGACCTAACTAAACTTAGACGCTTCAATTAGATCTCCTCTCATTCTGCTGTATTCCACAGAGTACAGACCTAAACCACTCTGTCTCTCCCATAAAACAAACGCCTCACCTCTGGAATCAATCTAGTGAACCTCCTCTGAACTATGTCCAAACCAATTGCATCCCTCCTCAAGTAAGGAGCTCAAAATTGTGCGCAATACTCCAGGTACAGTCTCACTAATGCCACGTACAGTCGCAGCAACACTTCCCAACGTTTATACTTTATTCCGTCAGCATTAAATGCCGAAATTTCATTTGTGTTCCTGATTACCTGCTGTCCCTGCAGATTAGTTTTGAGAGATTCATGGACAATGACACCCACATCTCTCTGCACCAAAACATTCTGAACTTTCTCTCCAATTGTATACTGAGCTGCCTTTCTAATTAAAATAGAAAGCCTCACACTTATCCACATTAAGCTTCATCTACCAAAATTTGGCCATTCACCTAACATGTCCTTATCCATTTCTACATTTCTTTGTCAGTTAGTTAGTTAGTTAGTTTCTTGGTTGGTTACAACTAACTTTCCAGACACTTCCAGTGTCATCTGCAAATCTGGTTACTGTACTTTCTATCCTTATGTACAAGGACTGTAAATAGTTGGGGCCTGACCACCAAATCTTGTGCTACCCCATTAGTTACATCTTGCGCAAACCTGAAAAACAGCCATTTATTTTGACTCTCTGCTTTCTGTTGGTTAGCCAATTCTCAATCCAAGCTAATAAATTACCCCTTACCCCATGTGAACTTACCCTGTGTAATAATCTTTTGGCTGGCACCTTAGCAAATTCCTTCTGGAAATCCAGATATACTACATCTACAGGAACACCATTATCTACTTGTTTGTTATTCTTTTGAAGAACTCTAGCCAATTAGTCAAACATGATTTACTCTTCATAAAAGCATGCTGATTCCGATGGATTGGGTTTTGGCTTTCCAAATATTCTATTACTACTTCCTTAATAATGGATTCTAACAATTTCTCAGCACGTGTTAAAACTAACTGGTCTGTAGTGTCTTACTTTCTACATAAAAGGTGTTATATTAGCATTTTCCAATCCAAATCTTCTCCACATCCAGGAAATTATGGAATATTATAACCAAAGAATCCTTTATCTCTGCTGCCACTTCCTTTAATGCCCTAGGATGTAGGCTATTGGGCTCTGGGCATTGGACTATTGAGATTGAAGGTAGACAATGCCCAGAGCCCGATAGCCTACATCCTAGGGCATTAAAGGAAGTGGCAGCAGAGATAAAGGATTCTTTGGTTATAATATTCCATAATTTCCTTGATGTGGAGAAGATTTGGATTGGAAAATGCTAATATAACACCTTTATGTAGAAAGTAAGACACTACAGACCAGTTAGTTTTAACACGTGCTGAGAAATTGTTAGAATCCATTATTAAGGAAGTAGTAAAAGGATATTTGGAAAGCCAAAACCCAATCCATCGGAATCAGCATGCTTTTATAAAAGGTAAATCAAATTTGACTAATTTGCTAGAGTTCTTCAAAGATGTAAGAAACAAGGTGGATAATGGGAATCCTGTAGATATGCTATATCTGGATTTCTAGAAGGTTAACCACTGGGCCACTGTGCTGCCTAACTTTGCCACCTGCTAAATACTTTGGACTATTGAGATTGAAGGTAGACAAAGTATTTAGCAGGTGGCAAAGTTAGGCAGCACAGTGGCCCAGTGGTTAGCCTTCTAGAAATCCAGATATAGCATATCTACAGGATTCCCATTATCCACCTTGTTTCTTACATCTTTGAAGAACTCTAGCAAATTAGTCAAATTTGATTTACCTTTTATAAAAGCATGCTGATTCTGATGGATTGGGTTTTGACTTTCCAAATATCCTATTATTACTTCCTAAATAATTTCCCAATGACATATGAAACTAACTGGTCTGTATTTCCTACTTTCTACCTCTTTCCCTTTCTGAATAGCACATTCCAATCCACTTTCCCGTATCCAGAGAATTTTGGAATGTTATAACTTTCGGATCAACTTACCTCTGCTGCCTTTTGCTTTAGAAGACCTAGGATGAAAGCCATCAGGCCCTGGGCACTTCTCCACATTCAATCAATTGTTTACCCAGTACTTTTTTCCCTGGTAAACGATGATTGTTCTAAATCCCTCCCTTTCTATAACCTCTGCATTACCTTTTACTGCTGGGTTGGTTCTAACATCCTCCACTATGAGAAAGGAGACAAAATATTAGTTTAGTGACTCCACCATTTCTGTGTTTTCTACTATCAACTCCTCAAGGTTCATCGTCCATTGGGCTAACATTCAATTTAACTAATCTCTCCCCTTTTAATAATCGTACGGAAGCTTTTACCATCTATTTTTATATTTACTCTAATTTCCTTTGCTCCTTTATTACCTATTCAGAAATGGGTAATGATCTTTAAAACTTTCCCACTTTCCCAGACTACCACTTGTCTTTCTTAGTTTTTGCCTTTTGTATGCTTTAAAATTATCATCTTTCCGTCATGCAGTTGGATGCGGCAGGACTGTACAGCTTAGAATCAATATATTGGCTGTGGGATCACTAAGTTCTGTTTATCACTTGCTGTTTGAATTGCTTTGCAAGAAGGTAGTGCTGTTCTGCAGCTTCACCAAGTTGACACATCATCCTCAGGTATGCCCGGTGCTGCTCCTGTCACGCCCTCCTGCAGTCTCCATTGCATCAGGGTTGATCCCCTGGCCTGATGCTAATGGTGGAGAGAGGGGGGATGCCCAATATTGAGTTGCGAGATGTGTATGAAGTCTGTCCCATTTAGCATGGCGATACTGCCTCACAATACAATGGTGGTTATTCCCATTGCGAAGGTAGGACTTCTCTACGATGGCTGCGCGTTGGTCACTCCTACTGATACTGTCACGGACAGATGCGTCTGCAACTGGCAGATTGCTGAGGACTTTTGGTTCCTTTACCATCTACTGCACACTCAGTCTAGAAGGCACGCCCTTTAGTACTCAACCAGCTCAGTCTGTAATGGTAATGCAGAGCCACCCTTTGTGGTGGACTTTGAAGCCCACTTAAAGAACCTGATAGCTACCTAAGCATGGCCTTCACTGCTGAAATTCATTTCATTGATGGGAATGAAGTAATATTTCGTGGGTAGACACTCTTGCACATGAGCAGCAATTAACATTAAATATTCAATAGGGCAGAATGAGAGGGGAGCAGCTATGACAGGGGGCTGTGGAGCTTGGAGGAGGTGACAGAGGTAGAGAGGGGTCAAACCATGGAAGTGTTTGAAAAGATCAGGACTCTAAATCAAATGGCATGCCTGGGAGCAGAGAGGGGACTGGGGAACGGACTTGCCATGAGTTAACACACTGGCATGTATTTTTAGAATGGGGAACATGGGTGGGAGTTTGTTGGATTAGTCAAGTCGAGAGTTGAGAAAGGCATGGCGGGAGGTTTCGGGGCAGAGAAGTCAAGTCTTAAAGTGAACTGTAGTCAGAAAGTGGTGGTAGACTTGTGTGGAGACACCAACATGCAATGATAGTTATCTCCACTGTAAAGTATGCATTTGTTGAACATGGAGTACTATGTACAGTTCTGGTCTCTCTATTGTAGGAAAGGTATTATTAAGGTAGAGAGGGCTCAGGGAAGATTTACCAGGACATGACAAGGAAAGGAAGGTTTGGGTTTATAGGGAGAAGCTGGACATACTGGGACTCCTTCCACTGGAACGTAGGAGGTTGACGGGTGACAGAGGTTTATAGAATCACAGGCGGGATAGATAAGGTGAGTGGGGGATATCTTTTCCCCAGGGTAAGGGATTTCAATAGTAGGGGACATGTTTTTAAAAGTCAAAAGAGAAAAATTTGAAAAAGACATGAGGGTTTTTTTGTTAAATACAGAGTGTGTTTAGTGAGTGGATTGAACTTCCAGAGAAAGTTTTGGATTCAGGTACAGTTACAACGTTTATGAGACATTTAGATAAGTGCACGAATAAGGAATGTTTGGAGGGATATGGGCCAAGTGCAGGCAGGTGCGACCAGTTTAGTTTTGGATTATGTTTAGCATAGGCTGGTTGGACCGAAGGGTCTCTTTGCCTGCTGTATGACTATTACACCTTTGACATAATGAAACATTGAAAAACATCTTGAGAGTGTTAGCAACACAAAAATGATAATGAGCCAAATGAGGATACATTTGAAGAGGTAAAACATTCTTATAAAAAAAATGTACGTCGTTTGCAGAGCCTGACAATAGGAATAGATTCAGAATATTCTGGAAGTACTCAGCAGGTTTTGCACCATCTGGAAAGAGAGAAGAACAGTGCTAAAATGTTGACTCTGATATGGCTCTTCCTCAGGACAAAGACTCTATTGACGAGTAAAATATTAATTCTGTTTTTCTCTCCAGATTTGCTGATTGGAAGGACACCAAAATCTGAGAGCACCGGACAGTCCTGAAGTAAGGTAACACAACTTCTCCTGTCCTCCAGATACTGCCTGGCTGGCGATGTTCTTCCAGCCTCCTGTTTGCTTACCTTGTTAAAAGGCATAATTGGTAAAATGTTTTAGGGTTTTGCAGGAAGCCTTAGGGTGTTTTAAAGACAGTTTTAAAAATAGATAGGCTGAGACAGGCATCTACCGGAATCCGGAAAAACAAATGAAATTCTGAATCACAATTCGGCCCACCAAAGCAGTATAACAATATCTGTTCATTCTCTGGGCAACAGGAGGATTGCTCCTGGGCTCTGCCTGGCCAAATTGGCTCTGGTTCAGCTCAGCCCAGAGGTTTTCCTGAGCCTAAGTCTAAACGCTTCGAGAGGAGTCAGATGCTGCCCCTCACACACAAACCCTCCTCACTGCCTTCAAGGTCTATAAATTGGTTTTTATCGGCAAGGCAGATCACAGGGCTCAGTTCATGAGTCAGTCCAAGCTCCTGCAACGCACATCAATACTGTTGGGAACGGACATTCCTATATAACGAGTATATGTGGATAGCAGAAAGATAATGAAATGTTTGGACACCTTCTGGAATTAAAAAGGCTGACTGCCCTTAATACTTGCCTCTGTGCTGACGGTTGCCTACCGACCCTAACTTCTAACTGCAGCAGCCATAAGTTGAAGAGGGAGAAACAGCGGTAAAGATCAGAATGCTCCAGGTTCTCCATCCATGCCCTGGGTGAAACAGTCACCACTGCAATTTTTTTTAAACCTTCCTGGTAAACCTGGTGAAACTGTCCTGTGCCCACCTTTCAAACACCTGGATTGCCAATCAAACTGATGCTTTGTTTTAGATTTTCATTAGACTATGGTGATCAGCTTTTCAATTTCGCCAACCAGAAGCTCAGCAGATGGTGAAGGGCCATGAAGGATATTTTTCCCTTTTGTGGCAGAGCTGATGTTGTCCTCTGTGTGTGTCTGTGTTTGGGGTTAAAAAGTATATTATTCTAAACCTGGATTATAGTTTAGATATTCACTGGCTTTCCCCATGTTTCAACTTATAAAAACGGAATATTTTGGGTTTATAAAAAAGCCTAGTGCACGTCTCCTTTACAGTAGTGCTAAAAGGAAACAATTTGGTGATTAAATTTGAACATTTACATCAACGATGCAACAAGTTGAGCCTGATTATTAGTGCAGTCCTCCAGTCGCAACCATAATGCAAGAACACAAACCTCGCTCAGTGGTACCCACCTGAAAATCTCGGATGTATGTCAGGAAGAAACTGAGGAAGGAGAAGGCAAGAGACCATTCGGAGATTGTACTGACCAGGTGCAATTTGTAGCCCTGCCAAAAACAAAACAAGCCATTGGCCAACAGTGAGCACTTAACCTAAAAGCACACCTTGTATCAGTGAAAACTTACTAAGCAACTCATTGGTTCAGTTCTGAAGAAGGGTCACTGGACCTATTAACTCTATTTTCTCTTCACAGATACAGCCAGACCTGTTGAGTTTCTCCAGCAGTTTCTGATTTTGTAGCTCATTGGTTCCCTCTGGAAGGAGAGTCCAAAAGAAGAGAGACAACTTTGAAATCAGAGCCAGGCCATTCAGGGGGCGCAGGTGCATAGTTCCTTGTAAGTGGAATCACGGGTAGAGAGGGTGGTGAAGGCAGAATTTAGTGCACTTGCCTTCATTGGTCATAACATTGAGTATCGGAGTTAGGTTCGCATATTATGGCTGTACAGGACGCTGGTGAGGGGACTTTTGGAATACTGCATATAATTCTGGCTGTACTTCCAAAGGAAGGATGTTGTTAAATTTGAGAGGGTGCAGAAAAGATTTTGAAGGATGTTGCCATGGTTGGAAGGGCTGAATAGCATGGAGCTGTTTTCTCTAGCGTGGGTCAGAGGCTGAGGACTGATCTTATAGAGGTTTATAAAATCACATACAAGATGATCAGGACAGTGAGGGCCTTTTTGCTCAGATGTAGATGGATAGCACAAGGGAATATAGCTTGAAATTGAGGGGTGATAGATATAGGACAGATGTCAGAGGTAGGTTCTTTACTCAGAGTAGTAAGGGCGTGGAATGCCCTGCCTGCAACAGTAGTAGACTCGCCAACTTTAAGGGCATTTAAATGGTCATTGGATAAACATATGGATGATAATGGAATAGTGTAGGTTAGATGGGCTTCAGTTTGGTTTCACAGGTCGGCACAACATCGAGGGCCGAAGGGCCTGTACCGCGCTGTAATGTTCTATGTTCTATATGGATAGGGTGACTATCCAGGGTCTTTTACCTCAGGTTGGGGAGCCCAGGACTAGAAGGCATAGGTTTGAGGTAAGAGGGTAAAGATTTAAAAAGGAACCGAGATGTACTTTTCTTCATGAAGAGGATGGTGCATTTATGGAATGAGCTGCCAAAAGGTGGCGATAGAATTATAGCATTTAAAAAGGAATCTGGATGGGCAGATCAATAGCGAGGGTTTTGACAGATATGGACCAAATGCTGGCAAATGAGATTAGGTCAGACTGGGATGCCTGGTCGGCAGGAATGAATTGGAAGGGTCTGGTTCTGTGCTATATGATTGTGTGATGCAAGGAAACAGTGCACTGTACACAGGCGAGTGGCCATCTGGAACACTCGATACTGTGGGGGAGACAGTGCTTTATTTCCCCCTTCAACTCCTTCTTGATTTCACCCCTTCCCTATCTCCCCCTCACTTTGATGGTTTGCATTGCCCATAATGGGCTTTGCCTGTCAACACTGTCTCGGCCACATGGGTGCTCACTGGTGGTGGGTCACACAAACAAATTGTCACGGTGATTTAGGTGGCGGGAAAGTCGCTCAGTTGTGCATAACAGCATTTCTGGGTATAACAAAAAGGAAGGAAATCTAGAGGAGCCCTTGTGGTGCAGCGGTAGTGTCCACACCTCTGATCCAACAGGCCTGAGGTCAAGTCCCATCGGCTCCAGAAGTGTGTCATTACTTTTCTGAACAGATTAAAAAGAAATAGAGCAGAACCCAGGTAGCATTACTGAGCACAGAAAACAAAACAAAATAAAAATAAAGCAGACCCAACAGCTCTTGTGGTGCAGGGAAGATAGGTTAACTTAAAAAAAGTCATGGTGATTCGGTGGTGGGAAAATCATTTAAGATAACACTTCCAGATATGAAGATGGAAAATTATATCAAGCAGACCCGGTAGGTCTCCTGTGGTTCAGTGGCAGTGTCCCGACCTCTGAGCCAAGAGGCCCAGTTTCAAGTACCACCGGCACTAGAGGCACGAGATAGATTTTTTTCTTTAAACTGTATGTCCTGGGCTGGGGCTAGCCCACCTTTACCACAAGTAATGGCTCCATTTCGATGTTCAACAGTAAACAATGTTCCATACCAGTCCATCCTCCTGAGTTACTACAAATACAATTAATAGATTTGAAAAATAGGCCACTCTCAATAATGGCTGGAACCTTCTCTTGTGTTTTGAGACTGAGTGTGTAAAAGGAGGGAATTCTGTCTCTAACCCTATCATCTTATTCACCACATTTCTTTGGGTGTAAAGCACCAAATTTTATAAGCAGTCGGGCAAGAAGCTTTGTCCCCCATCAGGATTTCCCAGGCTCCAGCAACTGGGCACCATATTTAAAAGGCAACTGGACAGCACTCCACTCCCTACAGCCTGGGAACAACATTGAGTCTCTGCTGAGCACACTGACCCATCCCTGGAACAGAAGCAGAGCCAGGCAGTCTCCCTTCACACTCTCCTCAAGATTGTCTATGAGCGAAGGGAAGTTTGTTTCCCTTTGGATGGCAGCAAGAGGCCATTCTGACTGACAGCAAAAGCCTGGACAGAGGTCAGCGCCCTTGGGGAGCTCAAGAGAGCCCAGCATCAGTGCCCCATGGACGTAAACAATCGGCTGTGCTCTGCCAGGGTACGTACCACTGCCTACTCAACGCTTCATTGCGAGATCGGCAGTGCACAGGCCTGGCACACAGGAGGATGGGGCCAGAAATCTCCAGCAGATCCTCCTGCACAAGCAAGGTGGCATTCCCACAGTGGTGCTACCTCTCACACGCCTGCCAGAGCGCTCACTTAAAGCAGAGAAGGGCTTACAAGGCTCAGTGCTATCAGTGTGCTGACCTTTCTTCTGGACTAGGGGAACCTGCACACCTTCACACCAAAGGGACAATAACAATAACCTTTCAAGCTGAGGCCCACTTGCCTGCCCCAGTCAGCTTTACAGGCAACAGTCAGTGTTGTTCCCTCACTAGAACAGGCTTCACCTGCTCTTTACGCTGTGTTTAACAACATATCAAGAGTATGAATGACTGAGGCCTCTCATGAACTTATCAACTTGGAGGGGTTTCACTCCTAAAAATAAAATTCCTGGTGATCGAGCAGCCAGCTTTGTGCTTGCCAGAGGTTAGAGGGAGAGGGCCACACCCACAAGGGAGGGCTGTGAACATGTTGCCTGCAATTCCCACAGACACTCCACTTAGCCTGCACATCCTTGGGCAGTGGGAGGAAACCGGAGCGCGCGGAGGAAGGAAACCGGAGCGCGCGGAGGAAGTCCACGCAAACAACGGGAGAACATGCAAACTCCACACAGACGGTCACCCGAGGGTGGAATCGAACCCGGGTTCCCTGGTGCTGTGAGGCAGCAGCACTCACCCCCGAGCTGTCCCAGGTCTGCAGAAATGAGCATCACTCTTAACTACTCTCTCAAATTACTCGAGCAAGCCAAGGCCTAATTAGAGTTGGGTTCAAACATGTTGGCTTTGCCAGTGATGCTCACATCCCACTAAAAAAAGAAAACATTTAATGTACAAGTAACAGTCAGTTGCTTTATTCTGCTTCAACAATAGGCATTATAGTCAATGTTAGACAGCGGCCTTCCCGAACCGTTAGTAATGTTTCAGTCCGAGACATGACTCCTCCTGTTAAGTTAGCACCACCAAAGTAATCATAATCTCCTGTGTGAAATCAGGCTCTGTGGAGAACTAGCTTGACTTTTTTCTTTATATTGGGGTCTGAACTTCTCATAAGTCACTGAATGACAAACATAAGAGCGTAAAGCTGCCACCTGTCTGCTAGCAAAGACATACATACAGCCCGAGAATGTAAACCTATGCTCATTAGGGTGTGCAGCGCCAATGTGAAGAGGATGTGTGTCTAGTTATAACCTTGAAAAGCACAATGCTTACCTCGCTCACCTAACCAAGAAATGGGGATTTTAGTTTCACCTCACTAAGTACCAACGAGCTTGTGACATGAGGGGCTATGCAACCCATGCCCTTCCAGATTAGCCTGTGGGGGCTGGAAGCAGCTGCGCGCATCGAGAGTTTCACTTATTCACACCTCACCTTCTCCGCTGGGTTCCAATGCAGCTTCATTGCCATGTCCGTGGTGGGGATCATAGAGTACAGAGTGACAGAGGAGATAAACACTGCAAAGCCGCGAGTGAAGGAAATGACGTACATTTTGAACTGCCCTAACGCCATCCGACCTCGCCTCAACCTTGCAATCATTTGCAAGCCTCTCTAACTCCACCCAAGTGCTCTCGGAGTTCACTCGTGTGGAAGACCCAACCCCAACATCTTTTCCAGACAGTGCCCATTCACGATGTACTTAGCAAAAATCAATCAGCAAATTTAAACTGAACAAGTTACTCAGGATGCAGCGATCACGCGGGTGTTGGGAAGAGTCTCATAGAACATAGAACTATACAGCGCAGAACAGGCCCTTCGGCCCTCGATGTTGCGCTGACCTGTGAACTAATCTAAGCCCCCCCCCCCCCCCCCTACACTATCTCATCATTATCCATACGCTTATCCAAGGACTGCTTAACAAATGTCACCTACAGGTTGACTCTAAAACATTGATAATCAGGGGTAGAAGTGGACGACTAGAGCTCAATTCCACTTTGTTACCCAATCTCCATCCCCCTTTACTCCCTCCCTCAAGGTTTTGTGGGTCTACCCACAGCACATGGACTGCAGCAGTTCAAGAAGTCAGCTCATGATCACCTTCTCAAGGGCCACTAGGGATGGACAATGAATGCTGGCCCAGCCAGATATATCCACATCTATTAAGTGAATTTTTTAAAAAAGTGCGAGCATTTATCTACATCAGCTCTGAACGCATTCAAATAATTGAGTGCCCACAACTGTCTGAGTTACAGAATTCCATAGTAACACAATTCCTCCTCATGTCAGTCCTATAAAGCAGATCCTTTATCCTGAGACTGTGCCTGTGTTCTAGATTCCCGGACAAAGGGGAAACAACTTCTCAGTATCTACCCTACCAAACCCTTGAAGGGTTCAAACTGTTGTTTTCAGGAGATGACCACTTACTTTCCAAAATAATAGATATGGTAGACAATGGGTTCATCCAGATGTGACTGGGTCACAATCAGATACAGATCTCAGCTGTTAAATTACTCACGCTTCATGAAAATAACCCTGGGTCCTCAACCATGGCAAAGCCTTATTAACCCTCTCTCTCCTGTACCCGCCACTCTCTCCAACAAGAAACTGGAGGAGCTCATGAACTCTTTCTCCCTAAGTCTAGTCTAAGCTGTCTCTGCAAAATCTCTCCCTTTGCCTAACCCCATGGAGCCAATTGCCCTAACACCATCCAACCTCACCTTGACCTTGTATCATTTGCAAACCTCTCTAACTCCACCCAAGTGCTCTCGGAGTTCACTCGTGCAGAGGACCCAACTCCAACAACTTCGATTCTATTCCCATGGAGCAGGTGACCATCCAAATTCTCCAGCTGCTTCTCGTACAGTCAATATTGAGAACAGCTCTCTCTCTTCAGGTGCTGTCCTTTCCTTGACCCCCACTGTCCTCCTCAGATATTTATCATCTCCATGCTTCCATCAGTCATCTCATCTAAAAAGACGATGTTATCATACCACTACCTGTCTCCAAATATCTGTAACTTACCAAACTGTTTAGTGACATCTAATACCAAACAGGCAGAAACTTCCTCCAAGTCAATCTTGGCAATGGAACAGTAAACCTTCTCAAATGCAAGCCCAGTATTTATTGCCCATTCTTAACTGCCCTGAAGGCGGCTGTGGTCTACTGCCTTTGTGGACCAACAGTATTTAAGATGGGCAGACATCCACAGTGCTTTTGGGGAGGGAGATGCAGGGTTTTGACCCAACAACTATGAGAGCACAGTACAGGAGTTAGCAAGAACTGCAGATGCTGGAGTCAGAGACAATACAGTGTGGAGCTGGATGAACACAGCAGTCTAGGCAGCAGAGGAGCAGAAAAGGTGACATTTTGGGTTGGGACCTTTCTTCAGGACTGGAGATGGGGAAGGGAGTTGGGAAATAACTGGTGGGGGTAAGATGGGGCTGGGGAGAGGTAGGTGGGATGGTGATAGGTGAATGCAGGTAGGGGTTAGTTAGTGGGAAGGATGGCATGCATAGGTGGGAGAGATGATACAGCAGGTCAAGGAGGCGGGGATGAGAGGGCGAGGCAGACATGGGATGAGGTCAGGGGTGGGGAGATTTTATAACTGGTGAATTCTATGTTTAGGCTATCGGTAGGCTCCTGAGGCAGAACGAGGGGTTGCTCTTCCAGTTTCCATGTGGCATCATTGTGGCAGTGGAGGAAACCCAGAATGGACGTGTCACCCAGGGAATGGGAGGGGGTGATTAACTAGTAGCAAACGGAAGGTGTTGCTGGCTATAGCGTACAGAACACAGACGCTCCGCGAATCAGTCACCAAGTCTGTGCTTGGTCTCACCGGTGTAAGGAGGCCATATCGGAAGCAAAAGACACAGCAGACCAGGTTGGAGGATGTACCGGTGAACCCCCTATCTAACGCTGAAGACTCGTCTTGGGCCTTGAATGGAGGGGAGGGGTTAGGTGTAGGGGCAGGTGTAGCACCTCCTGCGGTTGCAGGGAAAGGTGCAGGGGGTGGTGGGAACAGTGGGGAGAATGCAGCGGACAAGGGAGTCGCAGAGCGAGCGATCCCTACAAAAAGCAGATAGGGGTGGGGAGGGAAGTATCTCTGTGGTCGTGGGGTCGGATTGTAGGGGGCAGAGGATAATAGATTGGATGCGGAGGTTGGTGGGATGATATGTGAGGACTACGGGGACTCTCATTCTGTTGGGGGGGGGGAGGGTGTTTGAGGTCAGAAGTGTGGGAAATGCAAGAGATGCGGTTGAGGATATTTTGGATCAACAGAGCGGGGGCATTGTGGTCCTTGAAGCAGGAGGGAATCTGGGTTACCCAGGAGTGGAACACTCCATCTTGGGAGTGGATGCAGCAGAAGCGGAGGAATTGGGAGTAGGGGATCGCATTCTTGAAAGAGGTGGTGTGGTCTAGGTAGCTGTGGGAGTCGTTAGGCTTGAAATAGATGTCGGTTTCAAAGCGGTCACCAGAGATGGAGGCAGAGGAGTCCAGGAAGAAGCGAGAGATATCAGAGATGGTCCAGGTGAATTTGAGGTTGGGGTGAAAGGTGCAAGTAAACTTGACGAACTGTTCAAGCTCCTCGTGGGCGCATGAGGCAGTGCCGATACAGTCATTAATGTAGTAGAGGAAAAGGTAAGGGATGGTGCCAGTGTAGCTGTGGAAGTGGGACTGTTCAACATATCCTCCAGAAAGGCAGGCATACCTCAGACCAATGCAGGTGTCCATGGCCACCCCCTTGGAATGTAGGAAGGGAGGTGGGAGGGGAGGAGTTAAAAGGAGGAGAAGTTGTAAAGGGTAAAGGGCAAGTTCCATTAAGCAGATGAGGGTGTTGGTGGAGGAGGAATGGTTGGGCTTGCAGGAGAGGAAGAAGCAGAGGGCTTTAAGGTAACATAATTTCAGTCAGAATTGGGAATGGCTTGGAGGGGAACTCGTAGGTGGTGGTATTCCCACGTATGGGTTTGGAAGGGGTTGTCAAGGATCTTAGTGAGTTGCTGAAGTGCTTCTTATAAAGGGTGCACTCTACTGCTACTGTGCATTAGTGACGAAGGCAGCGAACGTTCAAAGTGTTGGATGTGACACCCATTAAGTGGGCTACTTTGTCCTGGGTGGCGTCAAGCTTCTTGAGTGTTGGTGGAGCTGCACTCAAGCCAGTGGGAAGTGTCCCATCACACTCCTGACTTGTACCTTGCAGATGGCGGGCAGGCTTTGGGGAACCAGGAAGTGAGTTACTCGCTGCAGCATTCCTCGTGTCTGACTTGCAGCCACTGTATTCACGTAGCCGGTCCTGTTCAGTTTCTGATCAATGGTAACCCCTGGACATTGACCGTGGCCAATGCTCATGCATGACCTCGCCCAGTCCGATAGTCCTCGCGCAATTTCCCACACCGACGTTTCTGAAGGATACTGCTGACTATGCTCCCTGCACACCAGATTAAGAGAACACACCGAATCCAGAAGATTCCAATTCCATGGATGAGTGGCTGCATCATGTAGGAAATTATGGTCTGCAGCAACAGGTAAATGATCCCAATCCCAAATGTCAGCACGGCACCAAGGATATGGACCTGAATTAACGTTGTCTTCTAATGGGGGGAAAAAAGAGAGAGATAGAACAACACGACAGTGAGTCACTTAGAGGCTTTATAGAAGTAGCAAACCTCTTCCATCAAGCATCCTGAACACATGCACCAACAGATTCACTAACAGCTCCTTCCCCGCTGTTATTATACTGCTCTAATCTCAAACCTAGAGTCGATCTTGATTTGGTACACCTCCTGTACAGCAATAACCTTGTGTCCTCGCTTTGCTTAAACGCCCTATAATCTGTATGTCCTTGCATGTTATGGCCTGCCTGTACCACACACAAAACAAAACTTCTCACTATACTTCAGTGCATCAAATCAAACTCACTGAGCCACACTGTGGACTGTTGCATATTTAGATTTCGATGGATTCCGCATTGCCAGAAACTGTTTAACTGGTTATTCTCTCTGTAGTCATGCTCGATGTGATCAGTATTTGAGATTCACAGCTTCTCCAATTCATGGAAAAACACAAACGATTCCCTCGGTCCATCAAGTCTTGGCCTAGACCACATGCACTGATATTACCAAAGGGTTTTAAGGGTCTGGCCTGACACATTGTTTGTGTTCTCTGTGAGCATTACAGATACTTTCAGTTTTCTCAGTAGTCTGGTCTAACATCTCTGTCATCGAGTCCTACACCAAGGGGGCACGCCCTTTGGCCAAAACTGGTCCATGCCGACCAAAACGTCCATCCCCGCTAACCCCATTTCCCTGCACGTGGCCCATATCCTTCTAAACCTTACCTATCCATGTATTCATCCAAATGCCTTTTCAATGTTCTTAATGCACCCACCTCAACCACTTCTGCTGACAGCTTAGTCCACATGCGTACCACCCTCTGTGTAAAATAGTTACCCCTCAGGTTCCCATGTATTCTTTCCCCTCTTATCTTCAACCAATGCCTTCTAGTCCTCCATTCCCCAACTCCGGGAAAAACGCTGAGTGCATCCACCCTATTGCATGCCTCTCATGATCTTATATGCTTTTATAAAGGTTCCCCCCCTCAGTCACCTATGCTCTAAAGATAAAAGTCCTCACTTGACCAACCTCTCCCTATATCTCAGTCCTTGGAATCCTGGTAACGCCCTTGTAAATTTCTTCTTCACTCTTTCCAGTTTAATAACATCCTTCCCATAGCAAGGTGACCAAAAACTGCAAGTCAGGCTCCAGGTGTGAAATAATGTAAATCTGACTCAGTCTCTGAAGAAGGGTCTAGGTCCGAACCGTCAGCCTTCCTGCTCCTCTGATGCTGCTTGGCCTGTTGTGTTCATCCAGCTCTACACCTTGTTATCTCTATCTCTGAAGTTCTTTTTCAGAGAAACAATCTTCCCGTTTGTTTGATCGTGGCACTGAGAGTGCACTACTGAAACAGAAAAGACGCTTTCTGTGTCTCAGTGATGTCTGGGTATAGTGTCTGTTGTTCATCGCTGAGACTGGAGGGGAGTTCTGATACACTGGAATCTTCAATTGAAAATTCTGTTTTTTTGTTGAAGATCAGGAAGGCTTTCTCCTACGCAGGGAATCAGCCCACGATCACTGATCTTCGCTGACCATGACAGGACTCAAACCTAGAGGCTATTTTTTGTGATTAACACAGTCAGATGTGCTCGACTGTACTCAAACAGTCCTGTCTTTCCCCACACCCCAGCTTCATGATTCTGAGTAAGACGATCTCAATGTAGACACATTCCCTATATATGGGACAAACCAGCATAGACCCACTATCCACATTTTCCCTCAGAACACATTCCTGACAAAATATTTAGTTATCTTGGTGTGCAGATACATGGATCTTGGTGTGCAGATACATGGATCCCTTAGGATGGCCACCCAGGTGGACGGGGTTGTTAAGAAAGCATATGGTGTTTTGGCTTTCATTAACAGGGGGATTGAGTTTAAGAGTCGTGAGATCTTGTTGCAGCTCTATGGGACTTTGATTGGACCGCACTTGGAATACTGCGTCCAGTTCTGGGCGCCCTATTATAGGAAAGATGTGGATGCTTTGGAGAGGGTTCAGAGGAGGTTTACCAGGATGCTGCCTGGACTGGAGGGCTTATCTTATGAAGAGAGGTTGACTGAGCTCGGTCTCTTTTCATTGGAGAAAAGGAGGAGGAGAGGGGACCTAATTGAGGTATACAAGATAATGAGAGGCATAGATAGAGTTGATAGCCAGAGACTATTTCCCAGGGCAGAAATGGCTAGCACGAGGGGTCATAGTTTTAAGCTGGTTGGTGGAAAGTATAGAGGGGATGTCAGAGGCAGGTTCTTTACGCAGAGAGTTGTGAGAGCATGGAATGCGTTGCCAGCAGCAGTTGTGGAAGCAAGGTCATTGGGGTCATTTAAGAGACTGCTGGACATGCATATGGTCACAGAAATTTGAGGGTGCATACATGAGGATCAATGGTCGGCACAACATTGTGGGCTGAAGGGCCTGTTCTGTGCTGTACTGTTCTATGTTCTATGTTCTAAAACTGAGCACAACACTCGAAGTGCAGCCTCACCAACATCCTGCACAACTGCAACATAAAACTTCCCAACTTTTATACTCAATGCCCTGACTGATGAAGGCCAGTGTGCCAAAAGCCTTCTTTACTGCCCTGTCTACCTGGGACTCCACTTTCAGAGAGTCATGCACCAGAACTCCAAAGTTCCTCCGTTCAACTGCACTCCTTAAGACCCTACCATTCACCATGAAACTCCTACCTTGATTTGACTTTCAAAAATGCAACACCTCACACTTATAGAACATAGAACATAGAACATAGAACAGTACAGCACAGAACAGGCCCTTCAGCCCACAATGTTGTGCCGACCATTGATCCTCATGTATGCACCCTCAAATTTCTGTGACCATATGCATGTCCAGCAGTCTCTTAAATGACCCCAATGACCTTGCTTCCACAACTGCTGCTGGCAACGCATTCCATGCTCTCACAACTCTCTGCGTAAAGAACCTGCCTCTGACATCCCCTCTATACTTTCCACCAACCAGCTTAAAACTATGACCCCTCGTGCTAGCCATTTCTGCCCTGGGAAATAGTCTCTGGCTATCAACTCTATCTATGCCTCTCATTATCTTGTATACCTCAATTAGGTCCCCTCTCCTCCTCCTTTTCTCCAATGAAAAGAGACCGAGCTCAGTCAACCTCTCTTCATAAGATAAGCCCTCCAGTCCAGGCAGCATCCTGGTAAACCTCCTCTGAACCCTCTCCAAAGCATCCACATCTTTCCTATAATAGGGCGCCCAGAACTGGACGCAGTATTCCAAGTGCGGTCTAACCAAAGTTTTATAGAGCTGCAACAAGATCTCACGACTCTTAAACTCAATCCCCCTGTTAATGAAAGCCAATACACCATATGCTTTCTTAACAACCCTGTCCACTTGGGTGGCCATTTTAAGGGATCTATGTATCTGCACACCAAGATCCCTCTGTTCCTCCAAGCTGCCAAGAATCCTATCCTTAATCCTGTACTCAGCTTTCAAATTCGACCTTCCAAAATGCATCACCTCGCATTTATCCAGGTTGAACTCCATCTGCCACCTCTCAGCCCATCTCTGCATCCTGTCAATGTCCCGCTGCAGCCTACAACAGCCCTCTACACTGTCAACGACACCTCCGACCTTTGTGTCGTCTGCAAACTTGCTGACCCATCCTTCAATCCCCTCGTCCAAGTCATTAATAAAAATTACAAACAGTAGAGGCCCAAGGACAGAGCCCTGTGGAACTCCACTCACCACTGACTTCCAGGCAGAATATTTTCCTTCTACTACCAATCTATCTATATTAAACTCCATTTGCCATTTCTCGGTCCACTTCCCCAAGCTCCTGTTACAATTTCTGATAACCTTCCTCACTGTCCTTGATACCACCTGTTTTAGTGTCATCTGCAAACTTACTAATCATGCCTTGTACATTCTCATCCAAATCACTGATATAGTAGTGTTCCAGCCAAGCTCTGAATAAGCTGGAGGAAATTTTCCACTTAAGCACTTTACAACCTTCAGCACTCAACACCAAGTTCAAAAACATCAGAGCATGAACAGTTAGATCACAATTTTCAATTACAACCCCTTCCCTAGCATCCCCAGTGTTTGTCTGAATACGGTTACTCTCAAAAGAGTTGGCCTATTTTCTCCTCCCATCAACATCTACTCTTCATCTAGATTTCTCCTCTATTACTATAAGCCTTTGTCTTTTTCTCTTGGCAGCACAAAAAACCTTTTTCAGCCCCTTCAGTTCTGAAGAGAAGGCAATTCGGACTTGAAACTGGTTCCCTTTCCACAGATGCTGCCAGTTTCTCCAACATTTTCTGCTCTTATTTCAGTTTGGAAACTTGTTTGCTTTCTAAACATTGTTAACAAAGAACCAACAGGTTGATATTTTCATCTTGCACTCATTGGAACAAGGAGGATACAGATTTGGCCACAAGACTGACCATCATTGGCATGGGGGTGCAGCAAGACCATATGGCCCAACCACTCAGCATTCTCTTCCCACGCTGTTATACAAGGGCTGTGTAAAGTGGCTGTTTCAGGTCAGGACCCTTCTTCAGAAAAGGGTCCCAATCCAAAATGTCAACTTTCCTGCTCCTCGGATGCTGCCTGGCCTGCTGTGTTCCTCCAGCTCCACACCGTGTTATCTGACTCCAGGGTCTGCAGTTCTTGTTACCTCTATATGAAGTGGCATCCTTTTGTACATGTCTGTTTCTTGCAGCCTAGTAATGATGAGTGGAAGACAAAAAGCTTCAACTACTGACTCCCTTTAAGCAATGTTTAAGCTCTGTATGACAAGCAATTACTTACACATCTATTAATTCTACATGTGATAATGATCTCGTAAAATGAACATGCAGAATGGAAGGCTGATCCCAGATTGGAAACAGGAATGTGGTGTCAGATAGCAGTGTACAATGTTACTGCATTCAGTTCCTAGTTACCCAAGAATCGTGAATTTTGGTGAGTTCAATTCTGCAAGCACCACTGACTACAATGACTGTGAAACTATATTTATCCTATACATCAGCACTGTCCTAGTCCCAGCTGCCCACCTTCTTCACCTTTATCTCAACTACTTGCCTAATCTATTCTCAATAGTGATAGGATCCTCACTTCATTCACACTGTTATAATGTTCCAACCCCACACGGGCTTCTGTGTAAAGAGACAAACTCTCCCCAGACTATATTCAGTGATCTACAATCAGCTGAAAGGTACAGAGTCATTGATACAGCACAAACTAAAATGCACATTGTTAAATTAAACAATGAATGTTCAGGTCAAAAACACTTGAGAAATCGTGGGAGAAATCATCTCATCTGCACCATCTCAACATGTGACACACTTCAGCCGATTAAACATGCGGCACAGAATTGGTGAATGCCTTTCTAAAAAGCAGTTATTAAGTAGTAATTGTTTGCTGATAGTACGCACATCATTTTGAAACAATATCTTAAATCTAAAAGTATCAGTCTGCTACTTCCTTGTGGTTATTCCTGTACCTGGCACTCTTGCAGCATTTGCAACATCACATCATTCTTAACAGACCAGACTTGAACAAAACAGCAGCCCTTTTCTGACGAAGGGTCTAGCCCTGAAACGTCAGCTTTCCTGCTCCTAAGATGCTGCTTGGCCTGCTGTGTTCATCCAGCTCCACACCTTGTCATCTCTTAAAAAGCAGCTATCCCTGGTACAATCTTCACTGAAAGAACCTGAACTTCAGTAAAAATTTAACTACAATTCCTAAGGCAGGTTGGCAAGGTTCCACTGATGAGACAAATAAAGTCCATTCAAATGAAGTAAGTAGTGCTCAATTTGAGGAGAATGTTGACGGAGTAAATAAACAGAACGTGTTTCCACTGGTGGGATTATTAAGAATCAGAGGGATGAAGAATGAGAGAAAAAAGATGCTGTAACAGCCCTTGCATTGATCCATCTGCAGTCTCCTACATACTTCTGTGGGCAGTGCAGAGAGAAACAAGAGCCAGCAAACAGAAAACATCTCTTGTGAGGGAAGACCAGAAAAACATCAAGAAATGTGAAAAAATTTCTAACAAAAGAATAGACCCCAGTTCACCCAATCAACTCTCGGACTGTCGAGCAACCAACTCTCTCCAGACAGCATTGCCAAAAATCAAAAGAACTGAGATAGACGACTTTTGGAGAGAGAGCTGGACTTTTGATGTTCAGAATGTTATTGACCTTATCTATAGTTTTCATCCATAATGTCAGTCAAGTGCTTGCTCCCAACTAAAATATATTCCAGAAAGATAACAAGAGAGGAAGAAAACATCCCATGGCAAAGCAAGGAAGTTAAACTTCTGATAAAGATAAAAACTAGGACTTATTCCAAAGGCACGCAACAGGATGGAAGATTGAAAAACATTTAAAGGTCAACATGGTCACTGAACAGATAATAAAAAGAGTAAGGTAAATTATAAAAGAAAATGAGTGCAATATATAAAAAAAAAGTAAAAGCTTCCATCAGCGTATAAAGGGAAGAAAGTCACTAAAGTGAATGTCAATCCTATGGTGGATGCAACTGGGGAGTTAATAGTGGAGAACACCAAAATTGCAGAGTCACGAGATTAATATTTTGCTTCAGCTTTCATGGTGGAGGATACTACCAGGGAAAAAGTATCATAGAATCCTTACAGTGTGGAGGCATGCCATTCGGCCCATCGAGCCCACACCGACCCTCCAGACAGAATCCCACCCAGACCCATCTCCCCTAGCCTAGCTCCGTAACCGTGCATTTCCCATGGCTAATTCAACTACCCTGCACATCCCTGACCACTACGCGCAATTTAGCCTGGCTAATCCACCTAACCTGCACACCACTGGAGTGTGGGAGGAAACCGGAGCACCCGGAGTAAACCCACGCAGACACGGGGAGAATGTGCCACCTCCACACAGACAGTTGCCCGAGGGTGGAATCGAATCGGGGTCCCTGGCACAGTGAGGCAGCCATGCTAACCACTGATCCACCATGCCGCCTTACTTTGCCACCTGTCACCCACGTTGTGAACCATTGAAATTAAACGCAAACAAGTGTCCAGGTCCCCACAGCCTATATCCTAGGGTCTTAAAAAGGGATCAGCAGCAGAGATAATGGAACCATTGCTTATAATATTCCCAAATTCCCTGGATGTAAGAAAGATTTGGATTGGAAGATGCTAACGTAACAGAAAGGGATAGAGATAGAAGGTTTTGACACGTATGCTCGAGAATTTGTTAGAATCCATTATTAAGGAAGTAAGAATAGGATATTTGGAAAATCAAAACCCAATCTATCGGAATCAGCATGCTTTTATGAAGGGTAAATCATGTTTGACTAATTTGCTAGAGTTCTTCAAAAGAATAACAAACAAGTGGATAATGGGGTTTCTGTAGATGTAGTATATCTGGATTTCCAAGAAGCATTTGATAAAATGCCAGCCTAAAGGTTATTACACAAGGTGAGATCACATGGGGTTAGGTATAATTAATTAGAGAATAATTGGCTAACCAACAGAAAGCAGAGAGTCAAAATAAATGTTACAGAGATAGTAGTATTTGTTGATGCTGGAGAATCTGAGATAACACGGTGTGTAGCTGGATGAACACAGCAGGCCAAGCAGCAGAGGAGCAGGGAAGCTTGACATTTCGGGTCGGGACCTTTCTTCAAAAAATGTCAAAATAAATGGCTCTTTTTCTGGTTTGCAAGATGAAACTAGGGGGACAGCACAAGATTTGGTCCTCAGGCCCCAACCATATACAATCTTTCTTAAGGACTTGGATGCAGGGACAGAAAGTGCCATTACAAATTTGGCTAAAATACTAAGTGGGAAAGTAAGTTGCAGTGAAGAAATAAGAAATATACTATGGGTAGGTTAGGTGAACAAGCCAAGTTCTGGTAGATGAAGCTTAATGTTGTTAAATAGTTATCCATTGTGACTAGAACAGAAAGGCAACTTATTACCTAATTGGAGAGAAACTTCAGAGTGCTTCAGTGCAGAGGTATCTGACCTCAAGTGTGGATCACAGAAAGCTAGTTTGCAGGGGTAACAGGAAGAAAGGAGTACAAACTGAATTTTGGCAGTTATTGCTAGGTGAAGAGAGAATAAAAGCTGGCAAGTGTTGCCGCAGCTGTAAAAGGTATTAGCGAGACCACACCTACAGTAGTACGTACAGGTTTGGTTCCCTTGAGGAGGAATGTAGTTGCATTGGAGGCAGTTCAGAGGAGGTTCACTATGTTGATTCCAGAGATGAGGGGTTTGTCTTCTGGAGAAAGATTCAGCAGTTTAAACTCTACCTTTCTGGGGTTTAGAATAATGAGAGGTGGTCTAAAAGAGGTATATAAGATGCTAAAGTAGGTTGACATAGCAGATGTAGAGACGATGTTTCCTCATGTGGAGCAATCTAGAATGAGAGGTCATTGTTTTAGGGTAAGGGGTAGCAGAGGATGAGGAAAAAAATATTTCTCTCATGAATCAGTGCAATCCACAATATCAATATCCCAGCGTCCACTGTATTCCGAGTAAATTTAAAGAGTAAGCCAGATTTTCCTGTAGCAATGGGTTGCAGGGTTATGGAGAACAGGTGGGAAAGTGGAGTTAAGGATGAGATACATTCAGCTCTGATCGTATTAAATGTGGAGCAGGCTTGAGGGGCCGGGACTGCCTATTGCCGCTTATAGTTCTTATGTAAACCATTTGTCTTTGGTCTGTTTTATTCGTGAATGAGCCTGTATATGTTTTATTCGTGAATGAGCCTGTATATGTTTTATTCATGAATTTGGGGTTTTACAGGCATTAATTTAAGCAGCTTCGTAGTAGATTTGTAAACTTTTATTCTTTAACAAATTGCAGAAATCTGTGCTTTTTCCAATAAATATAGTTATTTTCCTATTTTTCCATGAAATGTGGTGTAAAATTGCTTTTGTCCTGAACAGTCCGTTGAACAAATTGATTAATTTGGCGGTTTAATTGAGTAGTTATAGATTTTGTGGAACAATTGGTGCTCAATTATTGATGAACATTTCCCAAGTGGGTCATAACACTGGACGCTACAAAGTTGCTTAACTCTCTTCCCACTCCACAGTGCTCAACTCTTCTGATAGTGGCTTGAGGGTCAAGTCCTGAAAAAGCCAGCACCATTTGACCCTCACCCTCTAACCACCGTGATCCTCGTCCCCCAACAACCCCTGACCTCCTCATGGAGAAATCAGCTCACATGGCATTCATCAATTAGAAGAGTACAGGACAAGAGGCTATTCAGGCATTATGTCTGGGCTAGCTCTTTCAAAGAACAATCCAGTCAATCCCATTCTCCCAACGTAATCCTGCAATCACTTCATCTTCATACATAGACCCTATATCCCTCTGAATGCTGTTATTGTATCTGCACCCACAGGTCTTTCAGGCAGCACATTCCAAATCCAAACTACTCCTGTGTAGTAAAGAAGTCGCCTGTGGTTTTTGTACCAATCAGCTTAAAATCTATTTCCTTGAGCCAAATTTGATCTCTCAACTAACAGCCACAGCAAGTTATCTGGGCCACACAATCTCACTGCCCAAACTGCAGCTTAAAATGTATCAAACGATATCTGTCACTTTACAAACAGTGACTACATTCCAAAATTCCAAACAGTGACTACATTCCAAAATTATATCTTGGGCTATAGATACTTTGGGGTATTCTGAGGTCATGAAAGATTCTACAGAAATTCTCCTTCCTCCTTTGAAGGAAATAATAAAGTGCATCTATTCTTTGGTCAAAAGATAGGCCACATAAATGTAACCTCTTAAGATTCCAAATTGCGTATCACTTTCTGCTTGAAACAGCAAACACTAAACCTTTTATGGCAGAATACAAAGAACAGGTTTGGGCACATCAAACATGAAGATGGTCTGGGTCCGCTGGTTATGTATTGTACATTGTACAACGTTTGGAAGCCAGCAGGTTTGTGCCTGCTTTTGGCATCTTTCAAATTCTTGAAAATAATTGTGAGGTGTTTTTACTGAAACAGGAAGGGAGTTGGCTTGTGGAAGGGATCCTGTCAGAGAAAGCAAATAGATGTTTCACCATGAGATTAGGGAGAGACACACAGGGAAACAGCAACAGACAGAGAGAGGGGGTGGCGGAGAGAAGATGGGGGGACAGACGGTGATGCAAAATGCTGAAACTTCAGCCACCTACCTAACCCTGTTACATCCAATTAAGTTCAGGATCACCCCTCTTTTGTAGGGCTTTCCATGCATTGACTTAAAAGGCTGTCCTGGATGCATTTTAAGAATTCTTCTCCCTCTAAACCTTTCACACTACAACTGCCCCAGTTAATGTTGGGGAAGTTGAAATCCCCTACCCTCACTACCTTATTACTTCTACATTTGCCGACACATCTGCCCTTCTCTTTCCATCAGGGGGCCTGCAGCACACTCCCAGCCATGTGATTACTCCTTCCTGTTTTTTATGTTCAATCCATGTTGTTTCATTTGATGATCCTTCCAAGATGCCATCCCTCCTAACTACTGTAAGAGATTCAGAGATAATGGGAACTGCAGATGCTGGAGAATTCCAAGATAATAAAATGTGAGGCTGGATGAACACAGCAGGCCAAGCAGTATCTCAGGAGCACAAAAGCTGACGTTTCGGGCCTAGACCCTTCATCAGAGAAGCCTTCTGATGAAGGGTCTAGGCCCGAAACGTCAGCTTTTGTGCTCCTGAGATGCTGCTTGGCCTGCTGTGTTCATCCAGCCTCACATTTTAATATACTGTAAGAGATTCCCTGATCAAGTTTATGATGCCTGCTGTTTTATTTCCTTCCCTGTCTCGTCTGAAGACCATGAATCTGGGAATACCGAGCTGCCAAAGCCATCTCCCTCCTAACCATAATCGCAATAGCATCACACCCCAATTTGTCCTCCTAACTCATCTGCCTTGTTTATCAGACTCCTTGCATTAAAATACATTCCATCCAACCTCGGCAAATTCCCTGGGTCTGATCTGGCCTAGAATGTCGATGCCTTCCTGACTCACTCACTGTCGTTATCTCTCCTTGCAGAACATTCTGTCTGCATCCCACTCCCCACCAAGTGAGTTTAATCCCTCCCTAAAAGCACTAGCAAACCACCCCACAACAATGCTGGCTCGGTTGGAACCCATCCACCTTGTACAGGTCCCACACAGTCTGCAAAAACAGTCCCGGTATTCCAGAAATTTAAAGCTCCCCCTCCCAAGGTGCCTCCTCAGGAGCACTTTTATCTGGGCTAACCTCCTTTAACGATACTCACTCTCACACATGATAGCCGAAGTAATCCAGAGATTATTACCCTTTGGGTTCTGTCCTTTAACCTACTTCCTAGTTCCGTAAATGCTCTACCTACATGGTACATTTTGGTGTCAATAACAATCTTTGTCTGTTTGCCCTCTCCCTTCAGGTTGTCCTGCAACCGTTCAGTGACATCCATGACTCTAGCACTAGGGAGGTACGTACCATGCTGGAGGTTCTCTTACAGCTACAGAAACATCAGCCTGTTCCCCTTACAATCGAATGTCCTACCACTACAGCCTGCTGTCCGTCTCCCTCCCCTCTTGTGCAGCAGACCCACCCACAGTGACATGAAGTTGTATCACACTGCTTTCCTCTGCGCATTCAATTCGCACAACAGTGTCCCGCATGGAATATCGGTTAGAAATGGGCAGAGCCACAGGGGACTCCTGCAGTATCTGCCTTCCGCTACTCTCCCTGAAGGCCACCCTTTCGGCCTGTTCAATCCGCAGCTGTGGTGTGACCATCTCACTGGACCTGCTCCCCACGACTTGCTCAGCATTGTGGATGCTCGCCAGCTCCGAAATCTGATTCGCCAGCAACTGCAGCCCGATCGCTTGCTGCACAACGGCAAACCAAAATCCCGCAAGACGGTGGAAATCCGATATTAAAACAGTGTTGGAAATGTTCAGCAGACGTGGCAGCACCTAGGTAGGGAGATAGCCCTGGCGCTCAGCCAATGCGGTAACGGTTTGTGGATATTTTCCCGGCTGGAGAAAGGCGTAGAGTGCAGATCCACAGGGGTTGGTGGCAGGGCTCCCAGCTTTCCCGAGACACCTCGGTGTACAGGGCATAATTGCGGAAGTTGCAGACGATACAAAATTTGTTAACGCTGCGAACAGGGAGTAGGTTAGTGCAGAACTTCAAAAGGACATAGGTTCATGGAATGGATTGACAATGGCAGATGAAGTTCAGTATGGAGAAACGTGATTCATTTTGGTAAGAAGAATATGGAAAGTTGTGTGATGCAATGGGCACTCCTTCAAAACGAGGGGAACAGCAGATCAAAATGGGCTTGTATGTACACGGGTCATTAAAGGTGGCAAGATAGATTGAGAAAGCAATTACTAAAGCATATAATATCCTAGAGATAGTAGGATGCTGGAGAATCTGAGATAACAAGGTGTAGAGCATAATGCTGTGTTCATCCAGCTCTGCACCTTGTTATCTCATATAATATCCTAGGCTTTATTGTTCATACAGTACTAAAGAGGCTGTCAGGCTGTCTGTAATCGCCAAAAACACACTCCTACCTAAACAAGCCCTACTTACCTCAAGAAGCTTTGAATGTTATGACATTTCAAGTGCTTATCCAAGTACTTTTTAAAAAGGTTGGGGAATTTCAACGACACCCCCCAGGCAGTGCATTCCAAACCCTATGGGAGGGGAACATTTTCCCTAAACCCCTTCTATCAAAACAGGCTTGCAGTAAAACAAGGAGATTACACTGAACTTGCAGGAGACATCAGAGAAAGTGCAGAAAAGATTTACAAGAATAATTCCAGGGATGCGGAACTTCAGCAATGAGGATCGATGGGAACTGTTTGCCAAGAGGAAGTCTGATCAAGGCGTTCAAAGTCATGGTGGGGGTGGGGTGGTTTGGAGCACTGTAGATGGAAAAGAACTGTTCCCTTGGTGGAAGGATCAAAGACAACAGGCCACAGGACTAAAGTAACTGGGAAACAAAGCAAAAGTGGTATGAGAAAATAACTTTTCCATACAAGTGCGGTAGTGTCAGGAATGTATTGCCTGAGAGTGTGTGGAGGAGGCAGGCTCAATTGAAGCATTCAAAAAGGAGTTTGATGGCTACTTGAAAGTGAGAAGAGTGCAGGTTAACAAAGAGAAGACAGAGAAATGGCACTGAGTGATCTGCTCACTGGGACAGGCATGCAAGCATAATAGGCCAAAATGCCTCCTGTATGGTAGCAACGCTGTGATTCTGAGCTAATGGACAGGGGCCTGCCCACTGCACAGGGGCCGATGCAGATCATGAGCACAGACATGGGTGAGTGACAGCAGAAGGGCAGAGGGAGGATAAGAGGAGCACTGAGAGCTAAGGGTGGTTCCCATTGGCAACTTCCCTCCCAATGCCTCGGAGTACCTTACAAAAGGACCCCCTCACCACTCCATTAGGCTCCTCCAAATCCTTACCTCCCAAGGTTTAGGGCCCACAAACACACACAGCGGCCCACAGCATTATACACACACACAAAGCTACAAGCTACCTCTCTCCCATTCTCAAGTGAAAACATCTCTGAAATTTGTCAGGATGTGAAGAGATGCCAAAGGCAAATCACAATATTTTAATATTCCAAATGCTTCTTGATAAAAAGTGAATAAACAGGAACTGGAGAACATACAAGAAGTTAGAAAAAGATGAAATGAAAATGGAAAGAATAAATATCTACCATGAAAGTTTGGGCCCTTTTCTGGGGAAGAGTAATGGGTGATCAAACACAGGTCTTTAAAACAATGAAGGGATTTGCTAGGGTAGATGTCGAGATGTTTCCCTTTGTGAGGGAGTGCAGTTATATAATAGTCACAAATCAACCCAATCAGGCTTTGAGAAAGAACCTCTTTACCCAGGTCTCCTCAACCTGAAACTCTACTGTGGATAGAAGTCAATGCCCTCCCTCTGGCAAGTTTGATCCTGGAGGGGTATTTAAATCAGACAGAGTGTGAAGATAATGAAATGTGAGGCTGGATGAACACAGCAGGCCAAGCAGCATCTCAGGAGCACAAAAGCTGACGTTTCGGGCCTAGACCCTTCATCTGTGTGAAGTGTGAAGGTAGATCGCCTGTATCACTTGCTGCCAGGATGTTCATTAAATGGTTCACCACATACATGGACAGTGTCTGATCAGTGCAGGGACTGAAAGTTTATAAGCGTTCCCACACTCTCCCCTGCTGATCAGGAAGGATATTGCAGGTCAGACACCCAAACCATCCTCTCAATTCTCGACCTCGTGGTCCCACATTCACATCAGCTTGCCTTGCAACTTAGAAATGAGACTGTGTCTGCGTGGGGGCCGGTGGAGGGGAGGAGGAGTTTGGCTGCATTCTTGTATCCTCCCAACTCCACCCTCAACTTGGTCAAATTCATACCACCCCCCAACCCGCACACACACGCGCACCAGAAAGATGCCAACCAATTGGCACACGAGATTGAAATTCATTCTGATTGCAGTGACAGCTCTGAGAATGGACATAAAGAGACTCCGCGTTGCACCAAAGGGAGGAGGAGCGTTTCCCTGGGCTTTGAGAAGAGACGCAAGGCTTCAGCCTCGACTCGACTCTCCCTTGGCCTCCCAGCACTGCCCTCAGCAAGTGAGCTATCCACCCTCTTCCCTCCATTCCGACTCGCAAGCCCTTCCAGCTCTGACCCGCAAGGCAGACCAATTGAGAAGGTTAAAGCATACGGAATCAAGGGAAACGGATCAGAAGTGGCTTAGAAATAGGACACCAAAGGATAGAGGTAGAAAGCCGTTTGAGAGAACAGTGTCTAACAGTGTTCCATTAGGATCAGTACAGGGCCCTTCTTGTTTGTTATATACATGAATGATAGACATGAAAATGTCGGGGCTGGGGGTCAGGGGGCGGGGGGGGGGGGGGTGGTGTGGTGGTTCTTCGGCAAATTTGCACTTGACTTCAGGATTGGTAAAGTGGTTAACAGTGAGGACGGATGTAGGTTACAGGGGGATGTCGATGGGATGGCCTGATGGGTAGATCAGTGGCAGATGGTATTTGACTTTGACAAGTTTGAGGTGATGCACTTTAGAAAAAGAAACAAGATCGGGGAATATTTAGTGTGTGTCAGGACACTGGGTAGCCCAGAGGAACAGATGGGCTTGGGGTAATTATTCACGGCTCCCCAAATTCAGCACAGCATATGAATAGGATAGTTGAGAAGGCAAGTGTGACACTCTCATTCATCAGTCACAGTATAAGAGCAAGAAGGTAATGTTGGAACAAAAACGAAGTTGCTGGAAAAGCTCAGCAGTTCTGGCAGCATCTGTGAAGGAGAAAACAAACTGAGTTAACGTTGCGGGTCCAGTGGCCCTTCCTCAGAAAGTCACTGGACCCGAAACACAGGGCAGCGCGATGGGTCAGTGGTTAGCACTGCAGCCTCACAGTGCCAGGGACCCAGGTTCGATTCCAGCCTCGGGCAACTGTGGAGTTTGCACATTCTCCCCGTGTCTGCGTGGGTTTTCTCCAGGTGCTCCGGTTCCCTCCCACAGTCCAAAGATGTGCAGGTGCTAGATGGATTGGCCATGCTAAGTTGCCCGTAGTGTTCAGGTGTGTGGGTTATAAGGGGATGGGTCTGGGTGGGATGCTCCAAGGAGCGGTGTGGACTTGTTGGGCCGAAGAGGCTGTTTCCACACTGTAAGGAATCTAATCTAACCTGCTGAGCTTTTCCGGCAACTTTGTTTTTGTTCCTGATTTATAGCATCTGCAGTTCTTTTGGTTTTTAATAAGGAAATGTTGGAGTTGTACAGAACGTTGGTCAGCCCACAGCTGGAGTATTGTGAGCAGTTCAGATCACCTCACTACAGGAAGGATGTGATAGCACGCGAGGGGGTACAGGGGAGGTTCACCAGGGTGTTGCCTGGGCTGGAGAAATTGAGCCATATGTAGAGACTAAACAAGCTCAGATTGTTTTCATTAGAGCAGAGAAGCCTAGGCCAGTTCTGGAGGAAAGGTCACTGGACCTGAAACGTTAATTCTGGTTTCTCTTCACAGATGCTGCCAGACCTGCTGAGCTTTTCCAGCAATTTTTGTTTTTATTTCTGACTTCCAGCATCTGCAGTTTTTTTGGTTTTTAAAAAGGCCTATTTAGTCAATATCTTACATTGCCTTGCGATACTGTAAGAGTTTCACATAAGCTGTTAGCTTCTCTGAACTTGCAGAGCACAGGAGTTCTCATTCTCATGAACGAGCTGAAGGAACCAGCTTCCTCAAGAGGACCACACTGGCAGACTGCAGTTCTGTTCTACACTGTGGGCCAACAGCAATAATGACCGAGAGTTGTAGCACAAGGCAAATTAGTACCCAGGTTCAACGGTTTGTGGAACCAGGTGATGACCATCCAGTCCCCCAGCTGACTGCTTCCTGTCCTGTGACTTACATTATCAGGTGAAGAGTTCACTCCTCTGTCTCAAAGCTTCGTTGGAAAAAGAAATTGCATTTACAAGCTTTCAGAACCTCCATCTGCCTCAAAGCACCTCACACAACAAAGTGCTTAGACCAGACAGAACAGAACAAACTCTACCGAGGCTGAAAGATGAACAGTCAATGTACAGTCAGTGTAACCAGTAGAAAGATTTAAGCAACATTAAACCAAAATCTCAGGAAACAATCCTTGGGGATTCCTAATGAAAAGACAGTCCTACAGATGCGAATTTACCTATTTATACCAATAGATGAATGGCTGCCAATTAAAAGCAGTTAGCGAAAGGTTAAAGGCTGTGGAAGAGTGAAGAGAATGTGCCCGATGCCACGGCAATATCACAGCAACTGGGCCATCATCAATGTATCAACGCCATAGATATGTTGGTCATTGACAGGAACCACTAGTCCCCCGACGCAGCAAGTCTGAAACACATGCTGTCCCTGTCCTGGGCGTGTTTGATGGTGACTGTGTAGGGAAAGCTTTACTTTCAGTTTAAGAGTAGAGGCAGCTTTACTCTGTATCTAATGCTGCGTGGTACTTGTCCGGGGAGTGTTTGCCGACAATCTTGAGTGAGCTTTACTTTCAGCTTAGAAAAGTAGATGAAGCTTTACTTTCAGGGTAAAAGAATAGTATGAGCATTACTTTCGGGTAGGGGTACCTTGACTTTCTGTTTAAATTAGTAGAACACCCTTCACATGCTGTTTAAATGAGTAGAGAAAGCTTTACGCTGTACCTAACATCATGCCACCCCTGTTCTGGGAGCGTTTGATGGAGGCAGTGTAGAAAGCTAAGATTGTGGAGTTTATCCCATTTGTGGGAGAAATCCCTGGAGGTTCTTTCAGCCCTCTCAGTTTGGTTAACTTTAACATCCTCAGTTTTTACCTATCATGCCATTCCTCCTCCCACTCAGTCATCACGCTGCTCAGAAACACCACACAGATGAACCTTTACCTGGAAGTTTGCTACGATACAGAGCCCCAGGCAGCTAGCAAGACCCAGGAACAGGCCTATCCTATTCAGTCTGATGATGATGCTTTCCTCTTCCTGGGTTAGAGCCTCTACCTGTTTGTATCGCACATACATTGTCACCAAACCTGCAAAAGGAAGGGAACAAGAAGCATCAGAGGTCAAACTGCAAGGTTCAAGTTCTTTGACTTCAATTTAAGTGGTGAGGTGCAATCAAGTACAGTGGTTAGGCTGTGGACTAAATCATACAAAACTAAGCCACAGAACACGTGGGTGGCACGGTGGCACAATGGTTAGCACTGCAGCCTCACAGCGCCAGGGACCCGGGTTCAATTCCAGCCTCGGGCGACGTCTGTGCGAAGTTTGCACATTCTCCCCGTGTCTGCGTGGGTTTCCTCCGGGTGCTCCGGTTTACTCCCACAGTCCAAAGATGTGCAGGCTAGGTGGATTGGCCGTGCTAAATTGCCCGTAGTGTTCAGGGGTGTGTGGGTTATAGGGGGATGGATCTGGGTCTATGCTCCAAAGGGGCGGTGTGGACTTGTTGGGCCGAAGGGCCCGTTTCCACACTGTAGGGAATCTAATCTAATCTTAAAAAAAATTAATTTAAATCCCATTATTGGTACTTTAATAGGTAGGAATGAGGAAACTTTTTTTTTCTCTCTCAGCGTGTTACAATTCTTTGGAATTCCCTTCTCCAAAAGGCCGTTGATGCAAACCTTTACTTTTATTTTTAAGGCAGAGGTAGGTAAATTGTTGATGAACAAGGGTATGTAATGGGATGTAGAACTGAGGTTAAAATCAGATCGGCTATGATCTTATTGAATGATGGGCCTAGGGGTTCAGGCACATAATTCTTCAAAGCTTGCATCACTTCTAGACAGGGAGATCGGACGGGACGCGAGAGAGAGAGAGAGCGCGAGACGAGAGAGAGAGCGCGAGACGAGAGAGAGAGCGCGAGACGAGAGAGAGAGCGCGAGACGAGAGAGAGAGCGCGAGACGAGAGAGAGAGCGCGAGACGAGAGAGAGAGCGCGAGACGAGAGAGAGAGCGCGAGACGAGAGAGAGAGCGCGAGACGAGAGAGAGAGCGCGAGACGAGAGAGAGAGCGCGAGACGAGAGAGAGAGCGCGAGACGAGAGAGAGAGCGAGACGAGAGAGAGAGCGAGACGCGAGAGGAGCGAGACGCGAGAGGAGCGAGACACGCGAGAGAGAGAGAGAGAGACGCGAGAGAGAGAGAGAGAGACGCGAGAGAGAGACAAGATGAGATGAGTCTCTTCAGTGTGGAAACAGGCCCTTCAGCCCCACAACGCCCCTCAAAGCATCCCACCCAGACCCATCCCCCTAATAACCCACACACCCCAAACATTACTGGCAATTTAGCATGGCCAATCCACCTAGCCCGCACATCTTTGGACTGTGGGAGGAAACCGGAGCACCCGGGAGGAAACCCGTGCAGACACGGGGAGAATGTGCAAACTCCACACAGACAGTCGCCTGAGGCTGGAATCGAACCCGGGTCCCTGGCACTGTGAGCCTGCAGTGCTAACCACTGAGCCACCGTGCCGCCCTAAGGCAGTGGTTGAAAAGGCATTTAGCACCTTCACTGCTCAAACCTTTGAGTATAGAAGTTGGGTTGTCATGTTAAGGTTGTACAAGGCATTGGTGAGGCTTCTTCTCAAGTACTGGTCTGTTCTGGTCACCCTGTTATAGGAAGGATATTATTAAGCTAGAGAGGGTTCAGAAGAGATTTGCCAGGATGTTGCCAGGTCTGGAAGGTTTGAGTTATAAAGGAAGGATGGATAGGCTGGGATTTTCTCACTGGAGCATAGGAATTTGAACCACAAGAAGAATAGATAGGGTTAATGGTAGATGTCTCTTCCCTACTGTGGGGGGAGTTCAAAACTAGGGGCATATTTTTAGGACATGAGGGGCTCAGCCTAACACAGGCAGTGGTTCATGTGTAGAATGAACTTCCTGAGGAAGTGATGAATGCAGGTACAGTTATATTGTTTAAAAGACATTTGGATAAGTACTGAGTAGGAATGGCTTGGAGGGATATGGGCCAGGAGCAGGCAGGTGGGACTGGTTCAGTTTGGGGATGTGTTCAGCACGGACTGGTTGGGCAGAAGGGTCCGTTGCCAAGCTGTCAGACTCAATAAAACTGCAGGGAGCAGGCTCAAAAAGGGCAAAGTGGCCTATTTCCGGTTCTGCGTTCATCTGTTTGTTAAACAAACCTGGTGATTGAAAAAAGTCATCCCTCATACTCACACCAGCACAAAACCGCCCATTTCCTGCCTACGCTCATTTTCATCAAACCCTCAAATGTAATAGGTGCAGAAGGAGGTCATTCAGCCCTTATTCAGTAAGAGACAGCTGTGTAACTGTGGCATTAACTCCACTTCCCTGCAAAAGTTTGTCAAACTTAGCTTAGTGAATGTATTTGATTACCCAGCCTCGCTGAACAGAGAATTTCAAAGGCTAACAATCCTGATCATTTCTGTCTTAACACTTGTTTTGATACCATACCGGCTAGTTTTAGATTCTCTTCTCCCCACAAGGGCAAACATCCTGTCAAGTCCCCCTCAAAACCTACCTGAAGAAACTCAGTAGGTCTGGCAGCATCTGTGGTGAGAAAGCAGAGCTAATGTTTTAGAGTCCAGTGACCCTTCACCAGAACCTCCTTCAGGATCACTAGACTCTAAAATGTTAATTCTGCTTTGTCTCCACAGATGCTGTCAGATCTGCTGAGTTTCACCATCAATTTCAGTTTTCGTTCAGGGTTACCGGCAGCTGCAGTTCTTTGTTTTATGCCCCTAAGAATCTTAGTAGTTTCAATAAGGTTTCAATCAACCCATTCCTCTAAATTCCAATAAGTGTAGGCCCAACCTTCTCACCTTTCCTCACATGCTTCTCAGGTAACATGAGTGAATCTTCACTAAACTGTTTCCCATGAAAGCCTATCCCTCCAAATTGGAGAGAGAACTGAACCATACATAGTCCTCTGGGTTAATGAGTATAGTACGCTGGTATTCCTCTGGGTGCAGTCTTACCAATGATCTGATCAGTTGTAACAACATCTACATTTATTCCTCACCCTTTTCCAATAAAAGTAAAATTCCATTTGCCTTGTAAGCTGAATCTGCACATTGACATTTGTACGATTCATACAAGGACATCCAGATCCCACTGTACTGTAACATTCTGTGGTCTTGCTTCATTTACGCTGCTTTCCATTTCTTTACAATGAAATGAACTTCATATTTTCCCACATTATACTCCACCTGATAAATTGTTCCCTCTCAGACTCCAGCCCTTTGCACACTCTTTCTGCTGGAAGTTTCTGGATGGGAAGTGAGAGGTGTAGGTGCCTGATCTGGGTGGAGGGTGATCTTTCCATTTCCTGGTGACAGTGGTCAAGGTTGCAATGTGTTAGCGAAGGGTCAAGCATCACCAGGGAGCCTGTCATGGGGAAGGCCGGGCAGGGACTGAAATATGGGTGAAGGGCCTAAAAGGCAGAGTTAAGAACATTTGGGTCTTGGGAAGTTGAGTGGTGCGTCAACGGTACACCCTAGTGGTCAGTTACATGGATAAGACAGGAGAGTGCGCTCTCACATGTCCACCTGTCGCAGCATTGGGTCTTCATGCTTCAACTTTGGGGACCAGGAGGAGACAATGTGGTGAAGGGGAGCTCTCGTTGTCCAAAAACAGAGACAGTTTGACCATCACCACACTCAACATTAACTACAAACAGAACTGGACTACTCCATGTAAATCCTGCTGCTACAAGGGTTAGGTCAGGGACTGGAGATTCTTCAGCGAGTAACACACCTCCTGACTCCCCAAAGCCTGTCCACCATCTACAAGGCACAAGTTAGGAGTGTGATGGGATACTCACCATTTGCCAGGATGGGTGCAGCTCCAGAAACAATCAAGAAGCTTGACACCATCCAGGACAAAGCAACCGCTTGATTGGGACCCCATCCATCACCTTCAGCATTCACTCCATTAATTATTGACACATAGTCATGTGCACCAGATACAACATTCACTGTAGTAACTCACCAAGACTCTTCTTCAGAATTGAAAGGGGCTGGAAAATGATAGGTTAATGCACTTATTTTAACCCCTTCTGTTTATTGCTGGATCTCAGTTCAGGTCATCGACCTGAAACATTAAAAACCAAAAGAACTGTGGATGCCCTCTAGACTCAATATCGAGACCAATAATTTTAGGACCTAAACTCTCACATGTCCCAGCCCCCCACGCCACACACCAGGCCTTGTTACCACATAGACTGCCACTACACACTCCCTGTTGTTAGTCACTAACAGTCCTCATTAACGACTATTCACCCTCCCAGCCTGATTGTTAGCAACTCCTTTGTCTGTCCAACTGTCCTTCTCTCTCTTTGGGCTCTATCCTATCGTTTACTCCCTACCCGACCCACCTCCCTATTTTCTCCATATAAACTGACATTTTCCCAGCCACCATCAGTTCTGAGGAAGGGTCACCAGACACAAAACGTTAACTGTTTTCTCCTCCACAGATGCTGCCAGACCTGCTGAGCTTTTCCAGCAACTCTGTTTTTGACCTGAAACATTAACTTGGTTTTTCTCACAACTGTTGAGTATTTCTAGCATGTTCTGTCCTTATTTCAGCATCTGCAGCATTTTGCTCGTGTTCGAGTTACCAAATCCTGCATCGCACTTGCATATTTTCCAAAAATGCCTGTCCCTCTTTTAAAATACTTTTTAAAAACTTGGAAGAACAGAGCTGATAAAGCGCTCATGCCAAGTGATCGGGTGTAGGATCAAAGTGTTCCAAGAAGGTGGTGAACAATTCTGGCCTTAATGTGATGAAGACTCCCTTCTGTGACCCTTCACCTACAATTCTGGTTCCCCAAAGTTGTCACTAACTCTGCACTTCCTCCTGCAGGACAAAGAGACCCAGTTCACCCAGAAAAGGGCACATAGGATGGGATACTCCTCACAGCCATTGAAGAGGCAGTGATGGAGTTTGCTCGTTGGTGAAGAGGGCCTGTGCACGGTGGCAAGCAGTAAGAGTGGGCCAGAGGAGAAACAATGGCCGAGTGGTATTAGCATAATCCAGAGACCCAGATAATATTCTGAGGACCCAGGTTCAAACCATGCCATGGCAGATGGTGGAATTCAAATTATGGGTCCAATGATGATCAATTGTCAATTGTTGGAAAAATCCATCTCGTTCACTATCTTTTAGCGAAGGATTGCCATCCTTATCTGATTTGGTCTCCAGACCCACAGCAATATGGTTGGCTCTTAACTGCCCTCTGGGATGGGCATTAAATGCTAGCTTGTCCAGCAACACCCTCACCCCACAAAATGAATAGAAAATGAAGAGAGCAGTGAGGAAGAAGGGTGAACCATTATGCTGGTACCACCATGAAATCTGAAGCCCACAAACTGTGCGATTCTGATTCGCATTCTTCACACATGGGTCATCACACCTTATCCTTGAGGGAACATCAGCATCAGTGAACTGCCTTAAAAACTTGAGCTTCATGGTGGCTTCCTGATCAGTGATCCCAAAGCATCAGAACAGGATAATGAGGTGACTTCCGCAAGAGTGGTGAAATCTCCCTTCATTACAAGGCAGATATAAGTAAATTGACCTTTTATTTGTAAGGGAGCACTTTAAAAGGTGAACCACATTCACCATACCCTACCCCCATTATCATTCCAAACTTCCAATTAAAATATGCAGGAAGAAAGCACCCGAGAGCTCTTTATACAAGAGAATTTTAATGAAGAAAGCACTCAGTCCTTACCTAGGAAAGCAGAAATACTCAACATGATCCCAAACACACATCGCTCAGGTGGAGTTGTGCCAGTGTCACTGTGAGGGATAAACATAAAACTGGGTAAGAACTGGGCTCCAACTGGAACTGCCACTAGACAGAGAGAGACAGACACAAAGATGACATACCGTCTGTTTGATGCAATGACTTAGTGCATCACCAAGCAGGAATCATCACTTCAAATGCATCATATAGGGACTAACAATGTAAGGCAACAGCATGTGGTCCAGACAAACTAACAGAACCAGAAATAACTGGCAAGTCACAGGAGGTTTACACCATGGAAACTGGCCCTTTGCCCCAACGTGTCCCTGCCTCCTAGTTTTCACAATTAATCTAGCCCCATTTGCCTGCATTCGGTCCACACCCACACCCCACCTATCCCATCCATGTACCTGTCCAAACATTTCTTAAGTGACAAAATTGTACTCACTTTCACCACTACCTCTTGCAGCCTGTTTCAGACACTCACTGCTCTCTGTGTGGAGGGAAATGCCTCTCCAGACCCCTTTGTATCTCTCCCCTCTCACTGTAACCCTATGCCCTCTAGTTTTTACACTCCCCTGCCATGGGGAAAAGCTGTTAGCGACTTACCTTATCTATACTTCTCATGATTTTATAGGCCTCTATAAAGGTCACCCCTCAGCTTCCTACGCTCCAGCAAACAGAAGTTCCAGCCTGTAAAGGCCCTCCGCATAACTCAAAACTTTTGACACTCATTAATAGTCTGGTCTGATGAAACATTTTTGACCTAAAACATTAACTCACTTTTTGCAGGAGCTTGCTGAGTACTCCCAGCTTGATTTGTGTTTCAGATTTCCAGCAGCTGCCAACTTTTATTTCTGTTGCCATTAACAGTCTGTCTGTTTGTACAGTGTAAAATGATTGAGCCCAAGACCCCAGATGTTATAACAGCTCTCCCCAGTAACCAGTGATCTAATGTGCATTACAATGAAGAGTTTACACAGGGCAGTTAGAGAATACTGCTGTGCCACAAGACAAAGAGTCTGATCAATCTACATCATTGTAAGCTGGAAGATAGAACTTGAGCGTACCGATAAGTTTTTATTAGCCACATGCCTCATGATTATTTTAAGCACTGCCAGATTTTGAAGTTTCACATCCTGTTAGATCCAGGTGGCGTGGAGTTTGAAGCTCAGAGGCTGGCACTGTGGTGTTTCAAACTAGTTCAGTCTCACTGCTCTCAGTAACAATGATGGGTTCAACGGTGTCTCCACCACCCCATTCAGTGGCCAGCAATTTTCTCTACTCGGTTCAAACCCACCGCTCCCAAGGCTTCTATACACTTTGTTTGTTTTAAACGGGTTTCTCAACATTTAATGCTCCCTCAAAGATTCGTGGGTAGACAGCAAATCTCCAAGTTCCTGTATGCCTTTTAAAACTGTATTATTCCACTTATACTGTTTATCCACATCTTTCGAGATCAAATTATTTCACTTCCTAGATATTGCGTTAAACTACATCCACCACATGTCTGCCCATTTCACTTAGGTGTGTCTACATCCCCCTGAACTCTGTTACTACCCACCTCACTATTTAGAACATTTCCAGAGTTTTGTGCCATGTGTAAGCTCTGCGATTAAGAAGTTTATACAGGCCTTTGATCGATATCAAAAACAGCACAGCAGTGCCCTGACTGCTAATCCCTGGGAATCATCATTCTGCACCATCTTCCAGCCTGAAACAGCCTTTCACCGTGGCTCTCTGCTTTCTACACCTGAGCCAATTTCGCAAATACTAGTGAAGCTGCTGCCCCTTTAACTTTGGTCACTGCTCTTATTATGCAGCATTTTGTTGCATGTTCCTTCAAAATCCATGCAGAGAAAGTCATCATTCAATCCTTCCTGTTTCAAAGAACTCAAAGTCGGCAAGCTACTTGCATGACCGACTGCACACTGCCACAGTCAAATCTAGCACAGCAACCGGTGACGTTTACAGTTCCAAATAATAAATAAAATTCAATATATAAAAGGCGGAATTGAAAGCTAGTTTCAGTAATGATCATCATGAACTATCGTGTGTTTTACAAAACAATCTTATTCAAATATGCTCTTTAGGAGAAGAAATCTGCCTTTTACTTTATTACAGAAACACAGACGAGGCCCTTCAGCCCATTGAGTAGGACTCACTAGCAAGGCTGGTATTTATTGCCCATCCCCGGTATCCCTTGAACTGACTGTCCCCTGGAGGCACCTAGAAAGCTAATTAAGAGCCAGCTATATTGCTGAGGGTCTGGAGTCTGACAGACCTGTCCAGGGCATGACAGACGTTTCCCTCCCTAAAGGTCAAGAATGAACCAAATGCTTTTCTCCACGCCCCGTCCCCCCCCACAACAAACAAACAAACAAACAAACAAACAAACAAACAAACAAACAAACAAACAAACAAACAAACTACTATAGTTACAAAGTAACCATTAGGCTAGCTTCTAATTCCAAATGTTAAATTAAATTCACAGTTCACCATCTGCTGTGGAGAATTTGAGAGTACACCCGCAGAAAATTAGCCATACTGTCTGGACTATTCATTCAGTGGCATTACCACAAACTCCTCTTAATTGTTACCAGAAATGCCTGGCCTTTATGGTGGTTGACTTTAACTCTCCACTTAAACAGCCCAGCAAACCACTCAGGGTTTTTGAAATTAATTCACGGGACCAGCCTTTATCGCGTGCCCTTAGTCGCCCTTGAAAAAGTGGTGGTGATCTGCCTTCTTGAATCACTGCCGGGTGGTCCACAGTGCCATTACGGAGAGAATTCCAGGATTTTGACCCAGTGACTGCGAAGGTACGGCGATATATTTCTAAGTCGGGATGCGGAGTTGCTCGGAGTTGAACTTGCAGGTCGTGGTATTCCATTACATCTGCTGCCCTGACCTTCTAGATGGAAGAGGTTGTGGGTTTGGGAAGTGCTGAGGATCTTTGGTCAATTTCTGCAGTGCATCTTGTAAATAGTGCAGGCTACTGCTGCTGCTGCTAAACGTTGTTGGTGGAGGCAGTGGGATGTTTGTGGATGTCGTCCCAATCAAGCGGCTGCTTTGTCCTGGATGGTGTCAAACTTCTTGAGTGTTGTTGGGGCTGCACCCATCCAGGCAAGTGGGGGGTATTCCCTCACATTCCTGACTTGTGCCTTGTAGATGGTGGACAGTCAGGAGGTGAGTTACTTGCTGCAGTATTCCCAGCTTCTGGCCTGCTCTTGTAGCCAGTGTTTATGTGGGGACTCCAGTCGAGTTTCTGGACAACAATAACTCCCAGAACATTGGCAGCGATAGAGTCAGTAATGATAGTACCATTGACTGTCAAAGGGAATGACTAGATTCCTTCCTGGTGGAGGTGGTTCTTGTTTGGCATTTGTGCGGCACAATTTCCATTACGGAATGGAAACAGACTCTCCGGTCGAACTCACCCCTGCCAACCAAGTTTCCTAAACCAAACTAGTTCCATTTGTCTACATTTGCCCCAAATCCCTCTAAACCTTTCCTATCCACGTACTTGTCTGAATATCTTTTAAATGTAATTCTACTCGCCTCAGCCATTTCCTCTGGCAGCTCGTTCTGTTTACGCACCGCCCTCTGTGTGAAAATGTTGCCCCTCAGGTCACTTTTTAAATCCTCCCCTCTCATCTTAAGCCTATGCCCTCTCATTTTGGACCCCCCTACAGTGGGAGAAAGGCCTTGGCGATTCACATAATCAATGTCTCTTATGATTTTATAAACGTCTATAAAGGGATGCTCTAGGGACAGTCCCAGGATACCCAGTCTCTCCTTAAAACTCAAACCCTCCAGTCTCAGTTACATCTTTGTAACTCTTTTCTGCTCCCTTTCCAGTTTAATAACATCCCTCCCATAGCAGGGAGACCAGAATTATACACAGTAATGTAAAAGTGGCCACATCGATGTCTTACAGCATGCAGCACAGAAACAGGCTCTTTGGTTCAACCAGTCCACACCAGCCATATCCCACCTGTCTGCAGTTGGCCCATATCCATCCAGACGTCTCTTAAACATTGTTTCTGCACCTGCATCTACCACTTCTTCCGGAAGTTCATTCTATTCTCAGCACAACTTGACATCTCAACTCCTGTACTCAGTGCTCTGGCCAATGAAGGATAGAGCGCCAAATGCTTCTTCACCACCCTGTCTACCCGTCACACCGCTTTCAAGGAACTATGTGCCCATTCGGCACACTCCCCAGGGCCCTATCTTTAAACATACAAGTCCAGCCCTGGTTTGCCTTCCCAAAAGTCAACATCTTGCATTTTTCTGAATTAAACTCCATCTGCCATTCCTCAGCCCACTGGCCCGGCTGATCACAATCTCATTGGGATTACTTCTTCACTGTCCACTATACCTGCAAACTTGCTAACCACGTCTCCTATATTCTCAACCAATTAGTTGATGTAAATGACAAACAACAGTGTACCCAAACATGGCTGCTGTTCAGATCCTGGTGCATTTGAGATGGGCTGCTTCAGTATGAGAAGTTATGAATGACCGTAAACATTCTGGCCTTATGATGGAAGGAAGCTCATAGATGAATGCAGCTGAAGATAGTTGGGCCTAGGACATTACCCTGAGGAACTCCTGCAGAGATGTCCTGGGGTTGAGCTCAGAACCACCTTCCTATGTGCCAGGAATGATTCTAACCAGTGGACAGCTTTCTCCCAATTCCCAATAACGCGGGTTTTACTACAGCTCCTTGACGTACCCATTTAAAACGTGACCTTAACTGCAAGGTAGTCGCTCTCACCGCAGCTCTGTTGCAACCCAACGTGATAGAAACCTCTAAAAGCAGTGAAACCAGATGGACAGCCCAGCATTAACCCCAAGCACTGCTAACAATGACAAACCCAGCATTGTCAACCCTGCAAGGTCCTCCTTATTACCATCTGGGGGCTGGTAGCAAAACTGATTGTCTCACAGACTAGTCAGGCATGATACAGGCATCATACCTTACAGGCAATGTCCCAGACACCACCATCACCATCCCTGGATATAGCCTGTCCCAGCAGAAGTGGCAACACCATGGGATACAGTTGGGAGGGAGTTGCTCTAGCAGTCCTCAGCTTTGTCTCCAGACTCCAAGAAGTCTCATAGCATCAGGTCAAGGAAACCTCCTGGTGGTTACCTGCCAGCTCAACGCACCCCCCCCCCCCTCCAGCTGATGAATTAATACTCTTCCATGTTGAAAACCACTTGGCAAACACATTGAAGATGGCAAGAACCGAGAACATATTCTGAGTGGGGGCTTTACAATGCGTCAACTACAGCGACTCAACAGTACCACAACTGAGCTAGTCGAGTCCTGAAGGACCCAGCTGCTAGACTGGGTCTGTGTCCGGTAGTGAAGGAACCAAAAGGAGGGAGAAATCATATTTGACCCCATCCTTACCAATCTAACAGCTGCAGGGGCATCTGTCTCCGACAGTAACAGTAAACATGACCATCACACAATCCTTGCAGGGAATGGTCCTGTTCTTCTCTTTAAGGAAACCCCACATTGCACCACACAACACATAATCTCTATGTTAAATGGGAGGGATTTTAAACAGATCTACCAACTCAAAACAAGCATCCATGAGGAGTGCTGTGGGCCATCAACAGTAGCAGAACTGTACTCCAGCACAATCTGTAACTTCGTGGCATGGCATATCAACTATTCAACCATTACCATGAAGCCAGGGGATTAACCTTGGTTCAACGGAGAGTTGGCGGGGGGGGGGGGGCATGCCAGGAGTGGCACCAGACATACCTGAAGAATAAAAGAAGTCAACCTGGTGAAGCTACCAAACAGGACTGCTTGCACAAAGGCATAAGCAAGGGCTAGACAGGGCTAAGAGACCCTGTTTAATTCACTGTGGGGAAACCCGTAAACTAAAATAATCAAATAACCCCTAAACGAAGAAGTTAACACAATTCCACTTCAGTCAGCTTTTTCTTTACCTCAAATCATTACCAACACCAACTTAATAGGACTTAAAAGGTAAGTGATAATTCAAATAAGAACTTAAATTTGACTTTTAGTTGATACAGCAAAGATACTTTACGCATTATGTATTATACATTAAGTATTATGCAGCCACATGGTTCTACAATGTTCTATTCACACAGCGACAGTGGGGAGAGCTATCTGCTAACAGATTGCGCCAAGTCTGTCGGATACATTTATCACTCATGAGGTCCTGTTTCTCAAGGGAAAGTAGGAATGAGGAATAAATGCTGGAGCAGCCAGTGCTGCCCACATCACAAGCATGAATTAAAACACATCTACAAACCCTCCCTTTCTGGGATCACAACAGCTGGGATGTGATCACTCTCCAAAATCCCCTTCCAAGCAAGCAGCTAACCAAACACCCAGTGCGTAGTCAGTCCACTTCAGATAAAAGACCAGCTCTTTAGCATCTCCAAGCAATTCACACAGCTTTGAGCTTTAGATCTTCTAGGGCTGCTTGTACAGCACCTGCCCGAAGTCCTGCAATGTAAACTGAACGCCTGCCTTTAGTTTTATGTCTACCAGACACACAGCTTTTTATATGTTAACTTCTCACTTGTCTCTATGATTCCTGGTCAAGGGACTCCAGGTCACACGACTGGTATTTCTTATTACCCAATACAATTACAATTTAGACCCATAGATAACAAAGTGTCCGGCTGGATGAACACAGCAGGCCAAGCAGCATCCTAGGAGCACAAAAGCCGACGTTTCGGGCCTAGACACTTCATCAGAAAAGGGGGATGGGGAGTCCTGAAATAAATAGGGAGGGAGGGAGGGAGGGAGAAGCAGACCGAAGATGGGCAGAGGAGAAGGGCGGTGGAGAGGACAGTATAGGTGGGGAGGTAGGGAGGGGATAGGTCAGTCTGGGGAGGACGGACAGGTCAAGGGGGTGGGATGAGGTTAGGACGTAGGAAAATGGAGATGCAGCCTGGGGTGGGAGGAGTGGATAGGAGAGAGGAAGAACAAGTTAGGGAGGTGGGGATGAGCTGGGCTGGTTTTGGGATGCAGTGGGGGGGTAGATTTTGAAGCTTGTGAAATCCACATTGATACCATTGGGCTGCAGAGTTCCCAAGCGGAATATGAGTTGCTGTTCCTGCAACCTTCGGGTGGCATCATTGTGGCACTGCAGGAGGCCCAGGATGGGCATGTCGTCTGAGGAATGGGAGGGGGAGTTAAAATGGTTCGTGACTGGGAGGTGCAGTTGTTTATTGCAAACCGAGCAGAGGTGTTCTGCAAAAGCGGTCCCCAAGCCTCCGCTTGGTTTCCCCAATGTAGAGGAAGCCACACCGGGTACAGCGGATGCAGTATACCACATTGGCAGATATGTAGGTGAACATCTGCTTGATGTGGGAAGTCACCTTGGGGCCTGGGATGGGGGTGAGGGAGGAGGTGTGGGGGCAAGTGTAGCACTTCCTGCAGTTGCAGGGGAAGGTGCCGGGTGTGGTGGGGTTGGAGGGCAGTGTGGAGCGGACAAGGGAGTCACAGAGAGAGTGGTCTCTCCGGAAAGCAGACAGGGGTGGGGATGGAAAAATGTCTTTGGTGGTGGGGTCGGATTGTAGATGGCAGAAGTGTCGGAGGATGATGCGTTGTATCCGGAGGCTGGTGGGGTAGTATGCGAGGACTAGGGGGATTCACTTTGGGCGGTTATTGTGGAGACAGAGTGTGAGGGGTGTGTTGTGGGAAATGCTGGAGACATGGTCGACAGTGTTCTCAACCACTGTGTGTGGGTGAGGGGGGTGGGGGTGGCGGGGAGTTGCGGTCCTTGAAGAACAAGGATATCTGGGATGTACAGGAGTGGAATGCCTCATCCTGGGAGCAGATGCAGTGGAGGGGAAGGAATTGGGAATAGGGGATGGAATTTTTGCAGGAAGGTGGGTGGGAAGAGGTGTATTCTAGGTAGCTATGGGGAATCGGTGGGCTGAAATGGACATCGGTTTCTAGGTGGTTGCCTGTGATGGAGGCAGAGGTCCAGGAAGGTGAGGGATGTGTCGGAGATGGTCCAGGTGAACTTAAGATTGGAGTGGAAGGTGTTGGCGAAGCGGATGAACTGTTCAAGCTCCTCGCGGCGCCGATACAGTCATCAATGTTACAGAGGAAGACATGGGGTTTAGGGCAATTGTAGGTGTGGAAGAGAGACTGTTCCACATAACCTACAAAGAGGCAGGCATAGCTTGGGCCCATGCGGGTACCCATGGCCACCCCCTTTGTCTACTGGAAGTGGGAGGAATCGAAAGAGAAGTTGTTGAGGGTGAGGACGAGTTCGGCTAGGCGGATGAGGGTGTCGATGGAGGGGGACTGGGCGGGCCTGCGGGACAGGAAGAAGCGGAGGGCCTTTAGGCCATCTGCATGAGGAATACAGGTGTATAGGGACTGGACGTCCATGGTCAAGATGAGGTGTTGGGGACCGGGGAATCCTGGAGAAGGTGGAGGGCGTGGGTGGTGTCACAGATGTAGGTAGGGAGCTCCTGGACCAAGGGGGAGAAAATGGAGTCCAGATAGGTGGAGATGCGTTCAGTGGGGCAGGTCAAGATAGGTGAAGATGAGTAGACACGAGTGGAGATGGGGACCATTTTGCAGAACACCTCCGCTCGGTTCGCAACAAACAACTGCACCTCCCAGTCGCAAACCATTTCCACTCCCCCTCCCATTCTTTAGATGACATGTCCATCATGGGCCTCATGCAGTGCCACAATGATGCTACCCGAAGGTTGCAAGAACAGTAACTCATATTCCGCCTGGGAACCCTGCAGCCTAATGGTATCAATGTGGATTTCACAAGCTTCGAAATCTCCCCTCCCCCCACTGCATCCCAAAACCAGCTCATCCCCACCTCCCTAACTTGTTCTTCCTCTCTCCTATCCACTCCTCCCACCTGAGGCCACACCTCCATTTCCTACCTACTAACCTCATCCCGCCCTCTTGACCTGACCGTCCTCCCCGGACTGACCTATCCCCTCCCTCCCTCCCCACCTACACTCACCTCTCCAGGCTCCATCCCCGCCCTTTTAACTTGTCTGTCTCCTCTCCACCTATCTTCTCCTCTATCCATCTTCAGTCCGCCTCCCCCCCCTCCCTATTTATTTCAGAACCCTTTCCCCATCCCCCTTTTCTGACAAAGAGTCTAGGCCCGAAACGTTGGCTTTTGTGCTCCTGAGATGCTGCTTGGCCTGCTGTGTTCATCCAGCCTCACATTTTATTATCTTGGAATTCTCCAGCATCTGCAGTTCCCATCATCTCGGATCACGATTTAGACCCATTACAGTTGACATAATGTCAAATTTCCCTTTCAAAAAAACTTCCCAAAAATAATTTTAAATAAATTATGAATCTTGCTCACTGCACTGCTTCAAAGCTGCTCATACACAAAATTTACCACAATCCCACAACCAACAGATCAGAACTAAGCTCTGTCACATGATGGACAATTAACTCACCGGAGGAGATCACTTCACAAATATCCCCATCCTCAATGACGGAGGAGCCGAGACGTCAGCGCAAAAGATGAGGCTGGAGCATCTGCAGCAACGTTCAGCCAGAAATGTCATCTGATCTCCCTCCAAAACTCCCCAACAGGACAGATGTCCAACTTAACAGATTTGATTGACCGTGCTCAGGAAGTGGCTAAAGGTGCTGGATAACGTAAGGGCTACGACAACACTAAAGTAATAGTCCCGTTCAAATACAGCTACAATGCTGGAATCTACTCATGGGATGTGGAGGTCACCAACTTTTGTTGACCATTACCTATTGGCCCCCGAACACAGCGTGGCTCATTCGGCCATTTCAGAGGACAGTTAAGATTCAACCACGGTGCTGTGGGCCTGAAGCAAATGGGTTTTTACATTAATAATAGATGTCATGGTCACCAGTACTGAGATTAGCTTTATAATGCAGATTTATTAACTAAAAATTTAAATCCCACAAGCTGCGGTGGTGGGTTTCAAATCAAAGTGCTAAAGTGCTCCTAAGATGCTGCTTGGCCTGCTGCGTTCATCCGGCTCCACACTTTGTTATCTCAGATTCTCCAGCATCTGCAGTCCCCATTATCACTACCTAAAGAATTAGCCTGGTCCCCCCGATTACGCCAGGTCCAGTGTCAAAGCCCACATGCCACTGTTTCTCTTTGATCCTACCCACAAAAACCAATCCAGTTATTGTCAGTCAAGTGACCATCAGTAAAAACGATGGAAGGTGTTGCTGAAAGTGCTAGCAAGCAATTACACAGCAATAACCTGCCATGTGATGCTCATTGTGGGTTCCATCAAGACCACTCGACTCCTGACAGCTTTGGTTCAAGCACAGGCAAAAAGGTCTGGACTCCAGAGGTCAGAATGACCACCTTCGATAAGGCCACTTTGCCAAGTACAGCATCAAGAAGCCCCAGCAAAACTGGAGTCAGTGGAAACCAGAGGGAGTACAGGCTGATGGTCGCATTCAGCACCAAGCGCAATGTCCTCATTTCAGTCATTTTCATCTTCAACTGCTTCAACGCATCACGGGGTCAGGAGCGGGGATGTTTGCCAATAAGTGCACAATGGTCAGCACCATTCACAATTCCTCAGATCCTAACAAAGTCCATGTCCAAATGCAGCAAGACCTGGACAACATCCAAGTTTGGGCTGCTAAGTGGCAAATGACATTCATGCCACACAAATGCCAAACAATAACCATCATTCTTTGACATTCAATGGCATTAGCGTCACTGAAGCTCCCAATATCAACATCCTGGGAGTTATCAGTGACCAGAAACCAAAGTGGACAGGCCAAACAAACACTGTGGCTACAACCGCAAATTCTGAGGCAAGCAATTCACCTCCCAACTCCCCAAACTCATCCACAAAGGCACAACTCAGGAGTGAGACAGAATACAACATCATGCACAAATCATCTTCCTGGTCAGCATCCTAGCTACCACCTTCAACATTCGCTGCTTCCACCACTGACACACAGCAGAGCAGTGTGTACCATCTAAAAGACTGCAATAACGCAACAAGGTTTCCCTGACAACACCAACAGATAAACACCTCCATCTGCAAGTTCCCCTAAAATAAGCCACTCCCAATTCTGAATTGGAAATTTAATCACCATTCCTTCAGCATCATTGGGGCAAAATCCTGGAACACCCTCCCTAACAGCATTGTGGGTCAAACTACACCACACGGACTACAGCAGTTCAAAGAAACTGCCCCATCACCAGCTTCTCAAAATGCAATAGGGGACAGGTAACAAATGTTGGTCTAGGCAGCGACGCCAACAGTTTTTTTTTGGTGAGACGCAGTAAAAACGCCAGACGTATAAATAACTCTTTTGATAGCCTACCGACAGTAAAAACACCCACGTGTGACCAAAGAACCAGAGCTCACTGGGGGCAATGCCTCTGTGAACAAGGTGAAGGGGAGGGTAAGGATCAAATCAAAATAGAATTGGAGGGAAAAATAAAGCATTCCACACCTCATGGTGTCCCCACTTCTCCTGAAGACATCGAGAGTATCGTTGGGCACTCCATGCTCATTCTCCAGGGAGACTCCAGCACAAACGTGACCAAAGAAAAGGAGCAGGCAGTCAGCCATTACGGCCCTCTCCACTGCCTGAGCCTGTCAATAGCCAGGCCCAGGGGCACAGCCACAAAAAGATCCCCTGAGCTGCCCTCTCCCCTCTGCGCCAGGTGCCCAAAGCTCAGGAGCGTGGGGCTGAAGTGCCACCAAAAACACATTCAGAAGATAACTGGAAAGGGAGTGCAAGTGCCCACCCAATACATACACGCTCCATGGGCTCCACAGCATCGCAAAACAAACAGTCGACGCCAACATTTTATGAAAGAATAGCTCATTATTCAACTATTGTTTTACCAACAATGTTTGATCCTAATCCACCTGGGCAAGAATCCACGTATTGTGTTGTACATTCTATGTAAGATGGATGAAGAATGATGAGCTCACACAGACACATGGAAATCAGAGAAAGAAGAAAGAGCAAGATTAAATCAGAGTGACAGAAAAAAAAACAAGTTACACAAACATGTGACAGACCGAACACCATGGAAAGGCAGCAAGATTTGTGGGATAGAAGAGAGACTTTTGACCTAAACACTTGCCGGACAAACAGGAAGGGAAGTGTTTAACAGTCTCCATTACTGTTTAGTTTCATTTTGCTTCCAATGTGGGGTAGACCAGTTAACCCTTTCCTCAGCTTTTGCTCTTTGTCCGTTTGTATGAGTCTGACCATGTCTTTGAAAAACATTCACTGTCATCAGACGAAAGAAAACAGATGAAATGATAAGGAACAATCCCACTGCTACAGGTGGCTTCACATTTGAGGCAATTCCAGGCTGTGTTCCGTGGTTACAGCTGAGCAGCTACAGTTGGTCCTTCTCCACGTTGAACAACACTTGGAGGAAGTATTGAGGATGGCAAAGACACAAAACGTACTCTGGGTGGGGGATTTCAATGTCCACCACCAAGAGTGGCTCAGCAGCGCTACAGATCGAGCGGGTCTGTGGCTAACGGACATAGCTGCCAGACTGGGTCTGCGGCAGGTGGTGACGGAACCAACAAACGGGAAAAACATACTTGACTATCTGCCAGCTGCATTTACATCTGTCCATGATGATATCAGTCAGGGTGATCATTGTGTAGTCCTTGCAGAAACAGAAGTCCCACCTTCATATCGAGAATACCGTCCTTCATGTTGTGTGGCACTATCACTGTGCAAAATGGGACACACTTCGGACGGGTCCAGCAACTCAACATGGGGTATCCGTGAGGCGCTGTGGGCCATCAACAGCAGCAGAACTGTACTCCAGCACAGTCTGTAACCTCCTGGCCCGGTATATCCCCCGCTCAACCATTACCATCAGGTCAGGGGATCAATGGAGAGTGCAGGGGGGGTGTGCCAGGAGCAGCACCAGGCATACCCGAAAGTGGGATGCCAACCTGTTGAAACTACCAAACAGGACTACTTGCACGCCAAACATTAAAAACAGTGAAAGCAGCAGGTGGTAGGCAGAGCTAAGCAACCCCACAACAAACAGATCAGATCTAAGCTCTGCAGACCTGTCACATCCGTTTGGGAATGGTGGTGGACAGTTAAACAACTCGCTGGAGGAGGCTCCACAAATATGCCCATCCTCAATGATGGCAGCACCCAGCACATTACTGCAAAAGAGAAGGCTGAAGCATTCACAGCAATCTTCAGCCAGAAATGCTGAGTGGATGCTCCATCCTGGCCTCCTACAGTGACCCCCAGCATGACAGCTACCAGTATCCAGCCAATTCAAATCCCTCCATGTGATATCAAGAAATGGTTGGAGACACTGGATACTGCAAAGGCTATGGGCCCTGACAACATTCCAGCAATAGCACTGAAGACTTGTGCTCCAGAACTTGTCGCTCCCCTAGCCAAGCTGTTTCAGTACAGTTACAACACTGGCATCCTCCCAACAATGTGGAAAATTGCCCAGGTATGTCCTGTGCATAAAAAGCAAGACAAATCCAACCCGGCCAATTACCGCCCCATCAGTCCCCTCTCGACCATCAGTAAAGTGATGGAAGGTGTCAGTAACAGCGATATCAAGCAGCACCTGCTCAGCAATAACCTGCTCAATGACGCCCAGTTTGGGTTCTGCCAGGGCCACTCAGCTCCTGACCTCATTGCAGCCTTGGTTCAAACATGGACAAAAGAACTCAATTCCAGAAGCAAGGTGAGAGTGACAGCCCTTGACATGAAGGCTGCATTTGACCGAGTGTGGAGTCAAGGAGCCCCAGCAAAACTGGAATTAACAGATATCAGGGACAGACTCTCTGCTGATTGGAGTAATACCTGGCACATAAGAAGATGGTCGTTGTTGTTGGACGTCAAATTATCTCAGCAGAAGTTCCTCAGGGCCTAGGCCCTCACCATCTTCAACCATTCCATCAATGACCTTCCCTCCATCATATGGTCAGATGGCACAATATTCCACACCATTCATGACTCCTCAGATACTGAAGCAGTCCATGTTCAAATGCAATAAGATCTGGACAATATCCAGGCTTGGGCTGACAACCCGCAAGTAACATTCATGCCACACAAGTGCCAGGCTACGACCATCACCAATAAAGAGACAGAGACATTCTAACCACCACACCTTCACATTCAATGATGTCACCATCACTGAATTCCCCCACCACCAATGTCCTGGGGGCTTACCAGTGACCATAAATGCAACTGGATTTGCCACATAAACCACCGGCTACAAGAGCAGGTCAGAGGCCAGGAATACTGTGGCAAGTAACTCACCTCCTGATTCCCCACCATCTACAAGGCATAAGGCAAGAGAGAGTGTGGTGGAATACTCCCCACTTGCCTGGATGGGTGCAGTTCCAACAACACTCAAGAAGCTGGACACCGTCCAGGACAAAGCAGCTGCTTGACTGGCACTATGTCCACAAGCATTAACCACCGATCCTCAGTAACAGCAGTGTGTACTATCGATAAAGATGCGCTGCAGAAATTCAAAGGTCCTCGGACAGCACCTTCCAAACCCAAGACCACTTCCACCTCGGAGGAAAAGGGCAGCAGATACGTGGGAACACCACCACTCTAACTTGGAAATATAATCGCTGTCCCTTCACTGTCAAAATCCTGGAACTCTCTCTCTAATAGTTTTGTCTGCAGATGGACGACAGCAGTTCAAGAAGGCGCCATCTTCAAGGGAGAGGCAATAAATGCTGGACAGCCAGCGATGCCCACATCCAACAAATGACTAAAAATCCTGAAGGTTTTAAATGAATGGCCTTTTGCTGTTCCACTATCTCTTCCTCACTGATGTTGCATGCATTATGGAGAGGCCCAAGACTTCATCCAAACATACTAGAAAAACACAAGTTCAGACTGCAGCTGTCCAGTCCCAACTCAAATCCCCCACAATCAACAAAGGATTACTCGGGAGAAACTGGGCCCGTTGCTTTTACTAAAGTCAAATCCTTTGGCAACAATGATTCAAACAGTTCCATTGCCACTGGAAAACTATGGTCCGAAATCGAATCAAATGCCCTGATTATTTCATTGGGCAACCTTATTTACTGGCGTTTTCAGCTGTCAGTTGATACAGGAACATCCAAGCAACAGCAACAAATATGCTTTATTAGCTAAATATGTTTTAGAATAGGCTTTAAAAAAAAAAGTAACGTCTCCAGGCACTCTAAACAGGAATATTATTAATTAAGGTTTCGCATCAAGTTGCGTAACATATCAGACCAGTGAAAAGTATCTCAAAAGGCAGAAAACAAGTTAGAAAGACAGAAGTTGGGGAAGAATTCCAGAGATGGAGGCCCATGAAGGCACGGCTAGCAATTGTGGAATGACTATAAAACGCAAATTGTTCAAGAGGCTAGTATTGCAGGAGTGCATATGTGGTAGGAACGAGGCCCAGCATTTCAACATTTGAAAACACTGATGACACTGTTTTTTTAAAAAAAAAACTGATATTTGAGGGAACAGGAGCTAATATAGTTTAGAGAGCTGGACTTGGTGTGAATTATAATGTGGACAGCAATGTCTAGAAGTGCTTTATTTTATCTGGATGCAGGTACAGAATAACCTCAGCCATAAAAAGCTCAAAGGCCGGGGATCTACAGCAGTTCTAGAAGGTTCAATGTCTGGGATGTGACCATGTGACTGAATGGCCTCTTCTGTATCACCTTCCTGAGGATGGCATGGGGGCTCACAGCACCAGGGACTGGGTTCGATTCCAGCCTTAGGTAACTGTGTGCAGTTTACGCGTTGTCCCTGTATCACAGTGAAAAGATGGTTAGGTGGATTGGCCATACTAAACAGTGTACTGGGATGGACAGGCTAAGTGGACTGACCATGGGAAATGCAGGTTTGAGGGCTAGGTCAAGGTGGGATGCTCTTTGTAGAGTTGGTGCAGACCCAACAGGCTAAATGGCTCTGTCTGTACTATAGGGATGCTACTCTACGAGGCAAAGTATTGGCTGGGGAATGCCGCAATAAAGACAGGGGAGACACTGGAAACTCTCAGCAATTAAACAGACTTCATGTTTCAGGTCAATGACCTTTGGCCAGATGCTCACTGACATGGGACGGTCATTAGACAGACAGGCAGGTTTAGTGTCTGTAGTGTGAACAGGAGGGAGCATGAGTAAAGATAAAACAAAAAGAACTTGAAGATCTGAAACAAAAATCAGAAATTGCTGGAGAAACTCCAGCTTGACTTGAAATGTTCACTCTGTTTTCTCTCCCTACAGGTCCTGTCGGACCTGCTGAGTTTCTCCAGCACCTGTTTGTGCAAGTGTGAACGAGAGAGTGTGCACAGCCTGGGACTGGCCTGCTCACACAAAGCACAGCTGGGGCTGCAGCGCGACATCGGTTTCACTGACCTGATGTAAGGCACCAAGGGGTCAACGTGCCGGAGCAGGGTGGCTGTAACGAAGGAGAAGATGAAGGCAGCCGCTGACCAGACGACCAGGGCAGCTGGAAAGAAGCTCATTCCCTGCTGGAACCACCACATGGCTGCTCGCCCTCAGGGGACAGACCTGTCACCTAGTTTCCAAAGCTCCAGTCACAGTCTGTAAGGATAAAGAGACAGACAGCCAGGCTGTCAGACCATCTAGTCAGAACAGCAACATAATACTGTGGGGGCTGGCTCCGTCTGTAGCAGCTTACTGTAGGCACAACACCAGTTTCACTTCCTCGTCTTTCCCACCCACACACACCCACAGGAAACAGATCTTCATCCTTCCAACGCTTTAGCCCTGTCAACTGCTTCACTCCGAAACCAGCAGCATCTCTCTCGTCACACCCCAGTCCCGTGACTCTCCAATCAGCCAAAGTAAACTGGCTGGGAAGAGATGTGGGGCAGCCTGGCCACCCCCTCAGCAGAAATGCAAACCAAAGACTAAAACCAGAAGTTGCTGGGGAGAAAAAAAACTCAGCAGGTCTGGCAGTAGCTATGAAGGAAAAAGAAAATCAGATTTAATGTTTCGAGTCTGGCATCCCTTCCTCAGAACGGATGCTGGCTGGGAAAATGTTGGTTCATGTGCAGAAGGTAGGGAGGGGAAAGGGTTAGGGAGTAAACAATAGGATAGAGCCCAAAGGCAGAGAAGAGCAGTTGGACAGACAAACAATCGGGCTGGGAGGGTGAATAGTTGTTAATGGGGGCTGTTAGTGATTAACAACAGGGGGTGTGTAATGACAGGCTTATGTGGTAACCAGGCCTGGTATGTGGGGTAGGGGACTAGGACATGGGACAATTTAGGCCCAAAAATTATTGTACTCGATATGGAGTCCAGACGGCTGCAGGGTCCCAAAGCAGAAAATGAGGTGTTGTTCTTCTGTCTTCTCTCCACCTATCTTCTCCTCTATCTATCTTTGATCCACCTCCCCCTCTCTCCCTATTTATTTCAGAGCCCTCTCTCCCTCGCCCATTTCTGATGGAGGGTCTAGACCCGAAACGTCAGCTTTTCTGCTCCTAAGATGCTGCTTGGCCTGCTGTGTTCATCCAGCTCCGCACCTTGTTATCTCGGATTATCCAGCGTCTGCAGTTCCTACTATCTCTGTTGCTCTTGCAGCTTGTGCTGAGTTTCGCTGGAACACTGCAGCAAACCTAAGCAGCTCACAATGTGGTCTCCTCTGCACTGTGGAAACAATGAGTAGTCTCGGTGACTGCTTCCAGCTGCCTGCCACTCTAACGCACTGCCAAGTTCCCTGGCCAACATCTGTGTCTCTGGTTTGCTGCAGCGTTCCAGCGAAACTTCTACACTATCCACAACTCCCCCGATGGTTATGTCGTCTGCAAACTTACTAACCCATCCATCTACATTTTCATCCAAGTCAGTAATATAAATCACAAACCGCATCGTTCCTAGTATGGATCACTACTAGTCACTGACCTCCAGCCCGTAAAACACCCCTCCACCTTCTATGGGAAAGCCAATTCTGAATCCAAATGGTCAAGTCACCGTGGATCCCATGCATCTTAATCTTCTGGATCAGCCTACCATGAGGAACTTTGTCAAAAGCCTTACTGAAATCCATGTAAACAACATGCACTGCTCTACCTTCATTGATCACCTTTGTCACTTCCTCAAAACAAATCAAATTAGTAAGATGTGACTGGACAAAGTCATGCTGACTGCCCCTAACTTGGCCTCAGATGCACACTCTCGACTTTCTCTCCAACAGCATTGCAGCACACTGGCTTAGGGCTGCACCACTCAGCAGTTCCACTTCATCCTGCGGCTCATTCATCACACAAACAAGAATCCTTCTCTCTTCCTTTCCCGCATTAAGGCCCACTAGATGGTACAACTCAAAAATACCTGTGGTCCTCTAGTACCTTCCCCTCCACCCCTTCCCAATGACTCCATCCCCTCTCCCACAAACCCTCACCTCCTGTCGTGTATTCACCATCCCTCCTCAACTTTCGCTCCCTGATGCTAAGTACGGAGCATTCAGCAGAGACCCCAGCTTTATCCCTCCGCGTCCCCACCTTAACGATTTCGGGCCTGACCCATGACATCGAGCTCTTCTTCCGCTGTCTTCGCCTCCAGGCTCATTTCTTTGGACAAGAGTCCCCTCCCCGTCCCACAGACCCCTTTGCCCAACTCCAACACTCTCCCCTCCACCTGGATCCCTCCCTCCGGCCTTTTACCTGCACTCGATCTTTTCATTGAGAACTATCAATGTGGCATTAGTCACCTCAATTTCACTGCCCCCTCACCAAATCCAAATCCATCTCCCTCCGAACTGCCTGCACTCAGATCTAACCCTGTCATCAAGCCTGCCGATAAGGGTGGCGATGCTGTTATCTGGCGTACTGACCTCTACCTTGCAGAGGCTGAGCACCAGCTCTCAGGTACTTCCTCCTACCTTGCCCAGACCATGACTCCACCAAGGCATATCAGACCATTGTCTCCACTGTGGTAACTGATCTGATTTCATCCGGTGATCTCCCCCACCTCCAAGCTGATAGCGCCGCCCCCCACCACCCCAACCCCACACAGCTCGTTTCTACCTCCTGCCAAAAATCTACCAACAGGACTGTCCAGGTAGACCCATTGTTTCAGCCTGCTCATGCCCCACAAAACGCATCTCTTCCTGCCTTGACTCAGTCTTCTCCCCACCCCGCTCCAAGCCCTACCCACATACATCCACGATTCCTCAGACGCCAGTTTCGAAACTTCCAGCTTACCGGCTCCAGCCACCTCCTCTTTGCCATGGATGTCCATTCCCCACCAGGAGGGTCTTAGGGCTCTCCGCCTCTTCCTGGAGTAAAGACCTGAATCATCCCCACCAATCACCACCCTCCTCCGCTTGGCAGAACTTGTCCTCATCCTAAACAACTTCTCTTAACTCTTCCCATTTTCTTCAGGTAAGAGGGGTTGCCGTGGGTACCCGGACGGGCCCCACTTATGCCCGTCTCTTCATGCGATACGTGGAACATTCCTTGTTCCACAACTCTTTCTCCGATACATCAATGATACCATCGGTGTTGCTTCCCTCTTTTGTCTGGTATTGGAAAGCTTCATCAATCTCGCCTCCAATTTCCACCCTGCCCTCACTTTCACCTGGTCAATCTCTGACTCCTCCCTTCCTACCTTGACATTTCTGTTTCCATTTCCGGGGATAGGCTGGCCACTAATACCCGCCACGGGCACCCGCATGGGCCCCAGCTATGCCTACCTCTTTGTAGGTTATGTGGAACAGTCCCTCTTCCGCACCTACACAGGCCCCAAACCCCACCTCTTCCTCCATTACATTGATGACTGTATCGGCGCCGCCTCTTGCTCCCCAGAGCAGCTCGAACAGTTCATCCACTTCACCAACACCTTCCACCCCAACCTTCAGTTCACCTGGGCCATCTCCAGCACATCCCTCACCTTCCTGGATCTCTCGGTCTCCATCTCAGGCAACCAGCTTGTAACTGATGTCCATTTCAAGCCCACCGACTCCCACAGCTACCTAGAATACACCTCCTCCCACCCACCCTCCTGCAAAAATTTCATCCCCTATTCCCAAATCCTCCGCCTCCACCGCATCTGCTCCCACGATAAGACATTCCACTCCCGCACATCCCAGATGTCCAAGTTCTTCAAGGACCGCAACTTTCCCCCCACAGTGATCGAGAACGCCCTCGACCGCGTCTCCCGTATTTCCCGCAACACATCCCTCACACCCCGCCCCCGCCACAACCGCCCAAAGAGGATCCCCCTCGTTCTCACACACCACCCCACCAACCTCCAGATACAACGCATCATCCTCGGACACTTCCGCCATCTACAATCCGACCCCACCACCCAAGACATTTTTCCATCCCCACCCCTGTCTGCTTTCCGGAGAGACCACTCTCTCCATGACTCCCTTGTTCGCTCCACACTGCCCTCCAACCCCATCACACCCGGCACCTTCCCCTGCAACCGCAGGAAGTGCTACACTTGCTCCCAAACCTCCTCCCTCACCCCTATCCCAGGCCCCAAGATGACTTTCCACATTAAGCAGAGGTTCACCTGCACATCTGCCAACGTGGTATACTGCATTCACTGTACCCGGTGTGGCTTCCTCTACATTGGGGAAACCAAGTGGAGGCTTGGGGACCGCTTTGCAGAACACCTCCGCTCGGTTCGCAACAAACAACTGCACCTCCCAGTCGCAAACCATTTCCACTCCCCCTCCCATTCTTTAGATGACACGTCCATCATGGGCCACCTGCCACAATGATGCCACCCGAAGGTTGCAGGAACAGCAACTCATATTCCGCTTGGGAACCCTGCAGCCTAACGGTATCAATGTGGCCTTCACCAGCTTCAAAATCTCCCCTTCCCCAACTGCATCCCTAAACCAGCCCAGTTCGTCCCCTCCCCACACTGCACCACACAACCAGCCCAGCTCTTCCCCTCCACCCACTGGATCCCAAAACCAGTCCAACCTGTCTCTGCCTCCCTAACCTGTTCTTCCTCTCACCCATCCCTTCCTCCCACCCCAAGCCGCACCTCCATCTCCTACCTACTAACCTCATCCCACCTCCTTGACCTGTCCGTCTTCCCTGGACTGACCTATCCCCTCACTACCTCCCCACCTATACTCTCCTCTCCACCCATCTTCTTTTCTCTCCATCTTCGGTCCTCCTCCCCCTCTCTCCCTATTTATTCCAGAACCCTCTCCCCATCCCCCTCTCTGATGAAGGGTCTAGGCCCGAAACGTCAGCTTTTGTGCTCCTGAGATGCTGCTTGGCCTGCTGTGTTCATCCAGCCTCACATTTTATGATCCACTATAAACCCACTGGTCTGGGTGAACAATGAACACAGCAAGCCAGGCAGCGTCAGAGAAGCAGGGAAGTTGACGTTTCGGATCTGGGTCCTTCTTCAGGCCTGCTATGTTCATCCAGCTCCACACCTGGTTATCTCAGACTTCAGCATCGGCAGTTCCTACTATCTCTAAGTCTGGGTGAGATGGTCTTCGCACATTCAGTGTGAACTCAAAGAGCTGAATGGCCTGCTTCCACACTGTAGGGATTCTGTGATTCTTCAGGAATGTCAAATTAGCAGTTAACATCCTGTCTCTGTTACCCCTCCTGCTTTTTAAATGTCTTGTCTCAAGCAGTATGTTTCTCTGACTTTGTCCTCCTTTGCATGATCATCTAACTCGGGAATAAAACAGTTAGGTGGTTGTTCTCGACTGGTGCAGATTCGATGAGGTGAAGGACTTCATCCTGTGCTGTAGACCTCTGAGTCTGAGGCAGCTCATCACTACCTTCAAGGGCAACCAGGAATGGGCAATAAATGCTGGCCCATCCAAAGACACCCACAAACCATGAATGAAGAAACAAAATACAAATGGGAGAGATAATAGGAACTGCAGATGCTGGAGAATCCAAGATAACAAAGTGTGAAGCTGGATGAACACAGCAGGCCAAGCAGCATCTCAGGAGCACAAAAGCTGACGTTTCGGGCATAGACCCTTCATCCAGGATGACCTCCATCACCTCCTGCAGCCCCTACAATCCTCACCCTCCTGTTCAATTCCCCTCCCTCCCTATCTCCATCACCTCCTCCAGGATGAAGAGTCTAGGCCCGAAACATCAGCTTTTGTGCTCCCGAGATGCTGCTTGGCCTGCTGTGTTCATCCAGCTTCACACTTTGTTATCTAAAATATAAATGGGAATGGCCTGCTACATAGCTGAAATAGCAGGACAGTTTTGAACTTGAAGAAAAATCAAGTATTGTATTTTTAGCCTTGCAAGGCAAAGCTGCTTTATGGAGCAATGATGGGTACATTTTGATCTGAAGCGGCACCAAAAATCCTTGAGGTAAGGAAATGCTGCCTGCCAACAGTCTATGGATTTGTCGAGCTGCAAACTATTTCAAATCTGCGAGCACAGAACAGTTGGAGACATCCAGAGCCAGCCCACTGAAAAAGTCACTCTCTCGGCCTTCTTCCAGCATGGGAGCAAAGGTAGAATTAACAGAAAGGGAATAAAAGAAAGAACTCTAACAAAAGACCTAAATTTATCAGATCATCTATTGAAGTGAAGAATAACCAACACTTTTATAAACAATGACAAGCTATTGTTGATATCATCAAAAGGAATCACGAGATAATTTTACCTATACTTGTAATCTGCGCTTCTGATCTTCAAAATTTTTATTCCTTGTCAATATATTTTTCCACTCATAATATCTGAGTAAATCTACCTATCATTTATATGGCTTAGACATGAGTGATTATATGTGTATTTAGGATTTTTAAAAGGGGTATAGGTTAAGTTTCACAATAGTGAATTAATAATCCTTTCTTTCCTCTGTTCTTAAAGTTGTGTGTCTACAATAACTAGTTATTTTCTGTTAATGCTGAAACTTGGGGTGCACTGCTTTTCTATAGGATCCATAGAATCCCTGCTGTGGAGAAATAGGCCACACGGCCTCTCTGAAGAGCACCCACCCAACTATCCTTGTAGCCACACATTTTCCACCGCTGATCCACCTAACCTTCACATCCCTGGACACTATGGGATAACTTACAAGAACCTAAAGAACCGCAGATGCTGTAAATCAGGAACAAAAACAAAGTTGCTGGAAAAGTTCAGCAGGTCTGGCAGCATCTGTGGAGGAGAACAAAAAAAGTTAACGTTTCGGGTCCGGTGGCCCTTCCTCAGATAATTTACTATGGCCAAACCACCTGACCTGCACATCTTTGGACTGTGGGAAGGAACTGAAGTAGCCAGAGGAAACCCACGGAGAGGACGTGTAAACGCCGAGGGGGGAACTGAACCCGGGTCCCTGGTGCAGTGAGGGAGCAGCGCTAACCATTGAGTCATCATGCTGCCCCTTTTATACTGAGTAGCAGTCACTCAGGCAAACACGTCACATTGGTGGTCTCATTGGGATTTTATACCTTTTGTGGCTGCTGGTAGAACACTGGGACACAATTAACAGTTAAGATATGACTGTAGCTGTTGACAAGAGCCTCTAAATTGCTGGTGTCAACAGCCTCTACCATTTATTTCTTAACGTTCATCAATTCAGATAGGTTCTTTTAGTTTGAACTTTTTACCATCTTCCCTGACTTTACTGTATTTGCTGACACTATTACCATAAACAGTGTCTCTTGCTGTAGCTCTTCCTATCTTCACTCAAGTTGATACATTGCTGTATGACTTCAATATTTTGCCTCTCCTAAACCACCACCATCACCAGAGGCTTTCAGTTTCCAGCTCCTGCAGTCCTGGGTATCGATGTTTGTGCAACATGATCAAAACCTCTTTCTCCCACTGCACTCCAGACATTGATGCCCAGTCAGTGAAATCCAATCTGTGCACAGCTAAGGCATTAATCCAGGAGCCGGAGGCTCTCACAATGATGTCAGAAGATCCAATGGCACTCTCAAAGATCAGTGGTGTTCCTCCTCGTGCTCCGAATAATACATGCCTGACATCAATAACTGTTCATTTATCTCACCTCTGTTTGTGGGTTCCTGCTGTGTTTCCTACATTACAATAGTGACTACACTTCCAAACATGTCATTGACTGGAAAGCCTTTTGGAATCTCCTGCATCAGGAATTCCTTTCTTGGAGTCTCTCACTGTGTCCCCAGTGATTCAGTGACCGTGCCCGGAGACTGTTATATCACCTCACTTGATTGAAGGTTATGTCAATGCAAAGACCATTGCCACAGCTCAGACAAAGCTGTAACGCTGCAATTCATTCTCAATTTCAGTCCTGTTTATCTTGTACAAAGGAAGTGTACAACAGCAGTTTTACAGTGTGCACTCCAAAAGGTGATTGGCACACATTTTAGGTTTTTATCAACCAGCTCGACAGATTATGTCTGGTGGCACTCCTCCCAGTTGCTCTGGACACAGTGAGGGATGGACTCTGTCACTAAGACTCCAAACAGTGGGTTCTGTTACACAGTAGCAGGCATCTGATGACACATAGTAGACTGGAAATTGAAGAACTCAGGATGGCACCTACTGACATTTATTCGGGAGAGCGGTCGCATCGTGTGTTTGCAATACAAAACAGAAGCTGAAGCACAGGCACAAAACAGAACCAGTTTCCTCAAACATTTTAGGAACTGGGACGTCACGTTGAGGTTGTACAGGACATTGGGGAGGCCTCTTCTGGAGCACTGTGTGTGGTTCTGGCTGTCCTATTATGGGAAAGATATTATTAAACCAGAAAGGGCTCAGAAAAGATTTACCAGGATGTTGCTGGGAATGAGGGGTTTGAGTTATAAAAACAAAAGCCTGGACTGGGTCTTTCTTAGTGGACATAGGAAATTGCGGGGTGATCTTACAAAATTTACAAAAGGTTTACAAAATCATGACAAGCATAGATAAGGTCTTTTCCCTACGGTGGGGGAGGGGGAAGTTCAAAACCAGAGGGTATATTTTTGAGGAGGAGAAAGATTTGAAAAGGATAGGAGGTGCAACTTGTTTTTAAAACAAGAGAGTGGTTAGTGTGTGGAATGAAGTGTCAGAGGAAGTGGTGGGTGCTGGTACAATGTTTAAAAGACATTTGGAGAAGTAAATGAATAGGAAAGGTTTGGAGGGATATGGGCCAAAGCACAGGCAGGTGAGACTAGTTTAGTTTGGAAACATGGTCAACATGGACTAGTTGAAGTGAAAGGCCTGTTTCTGTGCTGTATGACTCTATGAATCCACAAGTGTTGCTGGAACAAATGGGGAGCCACATGACTATGATGTTACATGCACTCTGCTCTTTGCCAAAACCACAGTCCTTGGCTACACCGAAAGTCATCCAGACCCTAAAGTAGAAAACAACTTTCTCCCTTCCCTCTGCAAAAGCGAGAAGACAGGGAAAAAAAAACTTAGAAGATAGTATTCTATTTCAAGAAAAGATCTAGGTCTTCCCAATCAATTGCCAATTTGAAAACAACCATCGAAATGCTATGTCGTCATTTCTAAAATCAAGAGAACAGAGAGACAACTTACCCCACCCTTCAGATATGGACTTTCAGTGTTCAGAATTTTGTTTTCCTTGTCTGTAAATTTTTTTCCAGTTAGAATATTTATATCAAACTGAGTGATTTTGTCTGTCTTGTCAGTGACTAAGCAAATGTGCAGCTGGGGTTGAAAGGAGTGCAGTTTAAGTTACATAGTAGCACATTACTTTTTATCTCTTATTTGTTAAAAAAAATTAACATTTTTACAATAAAGTTATTTTATGCAAGCCGCAATACCTGGTCTTGAACAGCAAACCGATCGAATTGATCGCCTTCAACACAAAAACAGAGATTTTTGGAAAAGCTCAGCACGTCTGATTTCTCTTCACAGATGCTGCCAGAGTTAATCTTTTGAGTCCAGTGACCCTTCCTCAGAACTAATTTATCACATAATAATTGAGAGTCTTCGAAATACGTTGTACATGTAATGTGGATCACACCGGTCTTGCAGTGATTTGCTGTTTGCTCAAAACTGTGGAATGTAGTGGTTTTAATCAATTCATAGGTAACAAGCTGTAGAGCTGGATGAACACAGCAGGCCAACCAGCATCAGAGGAGCAGGAAACTTGATGTCTGGGTCTGGCCTGAAACGTCAGCCTTCCTGCTCCTAAGCTGCTGCTTGACCTGCTGTGTTCATCCAGCTCAACAGTTTATTATCTCGGATTCTCCAGCATCTGCAGTTCCTATTATCTCTTAATCTATTCATAGTCCACTGGATTTCATACTTTGTCCATGTTTTTCTGATAAACAGCTTACTGGTCCTTAGCAAAATAGCAACATAAATTTGGTGATCCACTCCAGGACTGTAACAAGAATGATTAAGCACTCCAGGCCTTTTCTAGGCACAGGACCCAAAACGTTAACTCTGATTTCTCTTCACAGATGCTGCCAGATCTGCTAAGCTTTGCCAGCAGTTTCTATTTTTATTTTTGATTTATATAGCATACGCTGTTCTTTTGGTTTTTAAATTGATCATCATAGATTGCAGGCCATTTGGCCCATCGAGTCCACACTGACCCAGCCAAAAGCATCCCGCCCACCTAACCTGCACATCCCTGCACACAATGGGACAATTTAGCACGGCCAATCCACCCTAACCTGCACATCCCTGGACTGGGGGAGGAAGCCTGCACAGACACAGGGAGAATGTTTCTGCAGAGTTTGTCGTCATCCAAGATTGGAATCGAATCCAGGTCTCCGGGCAGCAGTGTTAACCACTGAGCCACTATGCCACCCATTATCTCAATTAATCATCTGAGTGGTTCAATTAGAGGAAGGCTTGTGGCTCAATTGTTGACACACTCTTTGCAGTAATAGCTCCACGTGAGGATATTGCCTATTGTTATGTACGATGCACTTATAAAGAGAAACTCACACTGATATATTTCAGGCCTTTCATGACTGTGGGTAGTACAGTCCCTGAGCGGATCACCAAATTTATGCTGCTATTTAACCAAGGACCAGTAAGCTTTTGTTAAAATAAAAGTAGACACAGTATGAAATCCAGTGGACACATGAATACATTAAAACCACAAGATTCCAAGGTTTTGAGCAAACAGCAAATCAGTGCGAGACCAGTGTAATCCACATTACATGTACTACTAATTTCTATATTCCAGAATTAATGTGATAAATGTGTGTAATGGACACCTCACAGCCCACATCATGTGACCAAGGCAGATCTCATGGATTTCTCAGTAACTTCTTCCAGATGATAGCAATACTGGTTAACCACATCTCAATAAACATTGCAAGACATTGCAGTAGTTCACTCTTGCTGATCTAGCCTTGGAACTCCTTATCAAGATAGGGTTCCATTGTGGACTGTCTCAATGACTGCTCTAGTTCTATTCAATCACCTTCCTGTCCTGGGTCCACACTTAGCTTGATTCCAAACACTGCATTCCAATACTTAGTCATATGCACAACTCCAGTTTTTCATTGACAGCTATCCTCACCAAGCTAGAGCTGTTTCTCAGTGTACCCTGGGTTCTAAACTTGCTCAACTGTAGTAAGCAAATATGCTTGTGGATTTTTAACTCCCAAATCTCAGATGTACCAGATGTCTTGTCAGCTACCATAACTTTCCGTCCATTCCCGAAAGCCTGACTGCAACATGTAGCTACCTAATAACTGCTATGACTTGATTTGAGTCCTAAGAGCAGAGGTATCCAGCTGCTCTTGAGATTTAATTCACTATCCCCTATAGAGGATCTGTATAGTTCAGGTGCCTTCCTTGCACTCAAGTTAAAAACTACCGCTTCTAACATGGAGTTTGCTCTCTGTCTCTCGAAAACGCTTAATAACTCCCAGTCTCCAGCTGTTCAACTACGTTGAATAAGTTACAGTAAATATTGCAAAAGCCAAATCCCTGTTATTGAACAGAATGGAGTCTTGGTATCTAAGAAACTTTGGAACAGATTGTGCTCTACATGTTACATTCTCAGACAACTCTTTGCATTGGAAGGGAAATGGGATTCATCATGCTCTCCAAAAGCAAATTCCCTAAATTTAGAATTACAATTTTACTTTTGTTACAGCACCCCTGCAAGCGACAGTCACCCTTGTATTTGGTTTGGTTTAATCAAAATAGTATAGAGACAACAGGAACACCGGGCTGCATAAGGTTACATTCTATAATTAAATAAACCACCAAAAAAAAAGTACACTTAGTTTCATATTTCACTGTCCACCTTAAAGATGTAATTATCATAGTTAGGAGATGGTTACCCAAAAGGTGTGGGTTAGAGACGAGGAATTGCTTTTCAAGTAGAAGAGTTTAATCTGAGTTAACTTTGAGAAGAATAGCTGAAAACAAGTGTAAAATGCAAGGGAATGATTTCTACTGATATTCTCTAAATCTGTGCCTTAATACCTTCAGAAAGAGGAAGCAGACATGAATTACATCTTTACTAAAGCGAAAGCACAGTACAGACTTGAACTTGAACTTGTTGCTCCCTAACAAAGTCGCAAATTAGCTGTAAATTATTTGGTGAGTTGGAGGATGCAGTCAGTTAGTCATGAATGAAGGTTCAGATATTTTATTGAATTTCATACAACAGCAAGATGATTTTGTAAATGCATTTGGAACGTGGCCAGATTTTGATGAACTTAGAAAAATGGACACTGATTCAGTGGGGGGATATCAAACACTTCAAAAAGGTTTCAGAAATTCAATTGGGAAACTCAACGTGGACAGCATTGCTGCCTCAGAGCACCAGGAACCCAAATTCCATTCCACTCTCAGGCAAATGTGCGGAGTTTGCATGTACCCCTCCCCCCCACCCGACCATGTCTGTGGGGGTTTCCTCTGGGTGCTCCAGTATCCTCCCACAGTCCAAAGACGTACAGTATAAGTGGCTTGGCCATGCTAAATTGTCCTGTTTGTCCAGGGGGTGTGCTGGTTAGGTGGATTACCCTTGGTAACCCCCCCCCCCCCCCCCCCCACACACACACACAAGCAGGGTTACGCGAATATGGTGGGCTGCTCCACACAGGGTCCATGTAGACTTGATGGGCATCTTGCCACACTGTGGGGATTCTATGAAACCAAAATTGGATCCTCAGAAAGAGAGACAGATGTCTCCGAGGCTTCCAAAATATCCCAGGTAGGGACATTCCCAGCAGCCTTTGGCATAAATAGGACTTTCAGGAACATCACAGAAGATGAAGACTCACGGTCACAGCCTCCGAGGCTGTTCAGCTGTGAGGTGCAAGCAGCCGTGCAACAGAGGAATTGCAGACAGAGGTGCCTTAGAACCTCCAAACCTAGCAGTGAAACATACACCAAGAACATGATGCATGAGGGTACCTACTCCTTGCCACAGATTTTACATCTCCACTCTGAACAGCCTCCTGAGGGCTGGCTGGCTCTTCTTTATACACAGATCTAAAAGCCCTCATGGGGAAAGCGAAGTCAACCAGATCAGACCAAAGAAAGAAAATAAGGCAGTCCATTAGGGGCACTATAAAACTTAAATCAAAATTTCAAATTTAAAAGAAATTAAAAAATCATGACACCCCAAGCCTTTGTCGTGTTCAATTTCTGGGCACTGCAAATAACTGATTAGTTGCTGACAAAAATAAATAGCAGATCTGGAAGATTGAGGGCGGTTCGTGTATGGGATGAACTTCCTGAGGAAGTAGTGGATGGAGATACAAATGCGACGTTTAAAAGACATTTGGATAAGTACATGGATAGGAAAGGTTTGGAGGGATATGGGTCAGGAGCAGGCAGGTAGGACTGGTTTAGTTTGGGATTATGCTCAGCACGTACTGGTTGGACCAAAGGGTCTGTTTCATGCTGTCTAACAGGGCTGGAGTAACTATAACAAATTAATGAGCAGCAACACTGCACAGGCAACTATTAATAGCTGTTACAGATGTGATATGAAATAACATTTCACGTGATTAATCGTCCAAATTGGAACAACTTTTGAGACAACACACTACGTTGAAAGTTCAGAATCAAATGATTTATTGATCAGTCTGAGAGGACCATAGTAGTCACAACAAGTGTGTAATTAGTGTGTTAGTCACACATTTATTCAGTCGCAACACAGGTAGCACATCGACAATAATCAGAATGGAAAAGTCGAAATATAAATTTAGATTCACTCAGTAGTAAGGGTCACAGACCCGGGAATATGCAAGTTTCAGTTCCTTCATATATATGGATGGCTACCCACGAAGGTCACCGAAAGAGTGAGGATTCCTAGCAGAGTAGCTTAGTATTAGCACAGACATGCTCAGCAAATTTGCCATTAAAATACACAAAGTTGGAAATGGAAGAATGAAAGGAATTGTCTTTGGAAAGTCAGTATAATTTGCTGACAGGGGGGGATGAGAGCTGGTCTGATCTGGCAGAGGGTTGGAAAGATTGGATAGAGAGGTGCTAAAAACTGGGTTAAGTTCCTGAGAAGGGGATAGGAAAGCTGGTCAGAGATGCAAGCCTGGGGCCAGTTTAACAGTTACTCTGGACTACATTTTTGATACTCTAACTGTTCCTTAATGAGTATTTTACTTAATTTCATCAGAACCAGCCTAGTCTTTGATTTTATTTTTAAATGGAGACCTTCACACGGTCCAGATGTCGAAGAACTGTACAGCGGGAAATGTAATTTCCCGCGCAATTCTTTGGAAACCTGCTAGAATGGGGATCCTAGTCTGAACTACGCAGGCATAATAACTGGTCAGTGGAAAATCCGTCCTCTTGAAGGGGATACTGACAAAATGAGGGAAAAATGTGGAAAAAAAACACAATAAAACACAGCGTGAGTCCGCACAGTGAACTCAAGAGACTACATCATAACCAGGAACTGACAACAGAACCTCTGATCATTGGAGACAGAGATCTTGTAATTCCAGTGCAGAAAGAGATAGGAGGGCAAGTAGAGGCTTGACTCGGCTGTGTGCTTGAACAAGGACTACAGAAGAATCTAAGAGCACGACTAGGAGAGAGCAACTCACCTCCTGACTCCCCAAGGCCTGTCCGAAACCAATAAGGCATAAGTCAGGAGTGTGATGGAATATTCCCAATTTTCCCAAATGAGTGCAGCCCCAACAATACTCAAGACGCTTGACACCATCCAGGTGCTAGATTGACACTACATCCACTCTCTCTACCACTGATGCTCAGTAACAGCAGTGTGTACTATTTACAAGAAACACTGCAGAAATTCACCAAAGATCCTCAGACAGCACCTTCCAAACCCACAACCACTCCACCCAGAGGGACAAGGGCAGCAGATACCTGGGAACACCACCCACCTGAAAGTTCCCCTCCAAGCCTCTCACCATCCCGACTTGGAAGCATACCACCGTTCCTTCACTGTCACTGGGTCAGAATCCTGGAATTCCCTCCCTAAGGGCATTGGGGTCAACCAACAGCATGTGGGCTGCAATGGTTCAAAAAAGCAGCTCAACACCACCTTCTCAGATGTTGGCCTGGCCAGCCCACACCAAATAAATGTTTTTGTTTAAAAAAGCCAGTATGGCTGGGAGGTTTTGGTGACTGCAAATAAATTATAAGACAATTTAATAGGAGTCCAAACAAAGAATTGGAGGGAGATCTGACACGCTGACCTTTACCTGGCAGAGGCTGAACACCAACTCTTACACACCTCCCCCGATCTTCCCCAGACCATAATGCCTCCATCGAATGTCAGATTTTAGCTTCCAGAACGGACACTGACCTCATCTTCTCTGGCGATCCCCCTTCTACTGCTTCCTACCTCAGTCATCCAACCTCTCTCAGCTTGTTGCCCCCCCACAAAATCCACAAACAGGACTGTCCTGGCAGAACCATCATTTCGGCTTGTTCCTGCCCCACTAAAAACTTTTGCTTCCGATTGATTCGATCATTTCCCCGCCCTTATTTAGTCTTTTCTTGCTTTCATTTGAGATTCATCTGACCCATAGAGTCACACAGCACAGAGACAGACCCTTCGGTCCAACCAGTCCATGCCGACCGTAATGCCAAACTAATCGAATCCCACCTGCCTGTTTGAGGCCCGTGTCCCTCCAAGCCTTTCCTATTCATGTATCCATCCAAACATCTTTTAAATGTTATAATTGCACCCACAGCCACAACTTTCTCAGGACGTTCATTCCACATACAAACCACCCTCTGTGTGAAAAAGTTGCCTCATGTCTTTTTGAAATCCCACTTTGTAACTGTGCCCACTAGTCCTGAAATCCCCCATCCGAGGGAAAGATAACTACCATCAATTCTATCCATATCTCTCATTTTTTAATATAAACTTTATTAGGTCAGTCAACCTCCTACACTCCAGTGAAACGAAGTCCCAGCCTATCCAGTCTTTCTTTAGAGCTCAAACCTTCCATACCCAGCAACATCCTGGCAAATCTCTTCTGAACCCTCTCCAGCTTAATAATATCCTTCTAATGACTGGGCAACAAGAACTGCACGCAGTATTCTTGAAGAAGCCCCACCAACGTCCTGTACAACCTCAACATGACATATCAACTCCAGTACTCAAAGGACTAAGCAATGAAGGCAAGTAGGCCAAACGCCTCTTTAACCATACTGTCTGTGTGTGACGCAAACTTTAAAGAATTACGTACCTGCACCCTAGGTCCCTCTGATGACACTTCACACTGTTTCGACAATTTCCAGTCCTGTGGCCACATCCACTGTCTCTTCACCATGGATGTGCAATGGCTCAACGCTGCCATCTCCATCAGGATAGTCTGAGGTCTCTCTGCTTTGTCCTTGAAAACAGGCCTGAACAGTTCCCATCCACCACCATCCGTTGCCTAGCTCAGCTCATTCTCATACAGAACAACTTCTCCTTGCACTCCTTTCATTTTCTCCAAGTCAAAGCTGTGGTCGGAGGCAATCGCCCAGGTCCCCATTATGCCTGTCTTTTGATGATGGAATGTTCTTCATTCAAGTCCTACCCAAGCCCCCTCTTTCTGTTCTACATCAGTGAAGTCCTCGGTGCTGCTTCCTGCTGTCTTCCAGACTTGTAAAAATTAATCAGTTTTGCACCCAATTTTCATTTTTCACTTGAACTTGGTCCATCTCTGACTTGACCCTTCCCTTCATTGACGTCACTGTCTCTTTTTGGGGAATAGGCTGTCCACCAGTATCCACTACAAACCCACCACCTTCCACAGCTTCCTTGGCTATGCCTCCTCTCATCCCGCTTCATACAAGGACTTCATTCCATTTTTAGTTTCCTCTGTCTCCGCTGCATCAGTTCTGATGATGCACCTTCCATGAGTTGCCTCAGATGTCCTCCTTTTTCCTCAAAAATTGGACTCTCCTCTCTCTCATGGTTGACAGAGCCATTGACTCTGTCTGGCATATCTCATGCACTTTTGCCCTGACCCCTTCTCAATTCCCCAGAACAGCAACTGGGTTCCACTTAATATTCTCAAATGGCTAAACAAGATGAATATTGTCCCTTAGACTGGGAACCAAGAAAATATAAAGCATGAGGAAATGTTCTTTAGCTGCAGAAACACTAGCTCCAGCAGAAGGGGCTTATCAAAACAGTGAGAAGTTCACAAAAGGACCACTGATTAGGGATAGCCAGCATGGCTTCTGTCTACCATAAGATAGACAGTGATCCTGACATTGACCAGAAAAAGCAAACTCTGCACATTGGAAAGGAAAGCCCTAGAAGGACTGAAAAAAGGACCAGAATGTCATAATACCACCCACAGGCAAAGGGCACATGACAGTAACACTCAATAAAAAGGGACTACCTCTCCAAGGCACATGCACAATGGGCCGACGAGAACACATACCGGCAAGTGCAGACAGATTCGACACCACAACTAGGCAACAAAATCCTCTACACGCTAAAAAGGCTCATACAGAGCGGACAGATCAACAAAACAAATTTCCGAAGAATGAAACCCAAGGGAACCAACACACCCCAACTCTACGGCCTCCCTAAGGTACACAAACTCGAAGTACCCCCTAGATCCACAGTCTCCCTGCCAGGCATGCCACCACATAAATTAGCCAAGGAACTACAGAGGAGACTAAAGCACCTTGTCAACAAGTTACTGCACTCAATCCACTCAGCCCAGGAGTTCCTCAATTCCATCAAAGAACATAAGAATAGATGACAACGAGGCCACGGTGTCATTTGACGCTACTTCCTTATCACATCGATAGACATACCACTAGCAAGAAAAACACGACTGAAACAAGAACTAGGCCCCAGTGACACCATCTCTATAGACAACATGCTGAAGCTACTGGGCCTACGCCTCACCACCCACTTCACTTTCGTCAAATGTATTAACAGATCAACGGGACACCCATGGGATCACCGTTCTCCGGACTAACAGCTGAAGCGGTGATGCAGAGACTGGAAAGTACGGCCCTTTCGCCATTCCAACCAAAACTATGGATACGCTGTAGGGACAGCACCTTCATCATTATTAAATGGACCAAACTAGAGGAGACACAAACTAATAAACAACACCGTCACCAGGATCAGAGATAATGGGAACTGCAGATGCTGGAGAATCCAAGATAATAAAATGAGAGGCTGGATGAACATAGCAGGCCCAGCAGCATCTCAGGAGCACAAAAGCTGACGTTTCGGGCCTAGACCCTTCATCAGAGAGGGGGATGGGGTGAGGGTTCTGGAATATTTAGAGAGAGAGGGGGAGGCGGACCGAAGATGGAGAGAAAAGAAGATAGGTGGAGAGAGTATAGGTGGGGAGGTAGGGAGGGGATAGGTCAGTCCAGGGAAGATGGACAGGTCAAGGAGGTGGGATGAGGTTAGTAGGTAGATGGGGGTGCGGCTTGGGGTGGGAGGAAGGGATGGGTGAGAGGAAGAACAGGTTAGGGAGGCGGAGACAGGTTGGACTGGTTTTGGGATGCAGTGGGTGGAGGGGAAGAGCTGGGCTGGTTGTGTGGTGCAGTGGGGGGAAGGGACGAACTGGGCTGGTTTAGGGATGCAGTTGGGGGAAGGGGAGATTTTGAAACTGGTGAAGTCCACATTGATACCATTAGGCTGCAGGGTTCCCAGGCGGAATATGAGTTGCTGTTCCTGCAACCTTCGGGTGGCATCATTGTGGCACCGCAGGAGGCCCATAATGGACATGTCATCTAAAGAATGGGAGGGGGAGTGGAAATGGTTTGCGACTGGGAGGTGCAGTAGTTTGTTGCGAACTGAGCGGAGGTGTTCTGCAAAGCGGTCTCCAAGCCTCCGCTTGGTTTCCCCAATGTAGAGGAAGCCACACCGGGTACAGTGGATGCAGTATACCACATTGGCAGATGTGCAGGTGAACCTCTGCTTATTGTGGAATGTCATCTTGGGGCCTGGGATAGGGGTGAGGGGGGAGGTGTGGGGGCAAGTGTAGCATTTCCTACGGTTGCAGAGGAAGGTGCCGGGTGTGGTGGGGTTGGAGGGCAGTGTGGAGCGAACAAGGGAGTCAAGGAGAGAGTGGTCTCTCCGGAAAGCAGACAGGGGTGGGGATGGAAAAATGTCTTGGGTGGTGGGGTCGGATTGTAGATGGCGGAAGTGTCGGAGGATGATGCGTTGTATTCGGAGGTTGGTGGGGTGGTGGTCGAGTGATCGAGAACGCCCTCGACCGCGTCTCCCGTATTTCCCGCAACACGTCCCTCACACCCTGCCCCCGCCACAACCGCCCAAAGAGGATCCCCCTCGTTCTCACACACCAACCCACCAACCTCCGGATACAACGCATCATCCTCCGACACTTCCGCCATCTACAATCCGACCCCACCACCCAAGACATTTTTCCATCCCCACCCCTGTCTGCTTTCCGGAGAGACCACTCTCTCCGTGACTCCCTTGTTTGCTCCACACTGCCCTCCAACCCCACCACACCTGGCACCTTCCCCTGCAACTGTAGGAAATGCTACACTTGCCCCCACAACTCCCCCCTCACCCCTATCCCAGGCCCCAAGATGACATTCCACATTAAGCACAGGTTCACCTGCACATCTGCCAATGTGGTATACTGCATCCACTGTACCCGGTGTGGCTTCCTCTACATTGGGGAAACCAAGCGGAGGCTTGGAGACCGCTTTGCAGAACACCTCCGCTCAGTTCGCAACAAACTACTGCACCTCCCAGTCGCTAACCATTTCCACTCCCCCTCCCATTCTTTAGATGACATGTCCATTATGGGCCTCCTGCGGTGCCACAATGATGCCACCCGAAGGTTGCAGGAACAGCAACTCATATTCCGCCTGGGAACCCTGCAGTCTAATGGTATCAATGTGGACTTCACCAGTTTCAAAATCTCCCCTTCCCCAACTGCATCCCTAAACCAGCCCAGTTCGTCCCCTCCCCCCACTGCATCCCAAAACCAGTCCAACCTGTCTCTGCCTCCCTAACCTGTTCTTCCTCTCACCCATCCCTTCCTCCCACCCCAAGCCGCACTCCCATCTACCTACTAACCTCATCCCACCTCCTTGACCTGTCCGTCTTCCCTGGACTGACCTATCCCCTCCCTACCTCCCCACCTATACTCTCTCCACCTATCTTCTTTTCTCTCCATCTTCGGTCCGCCTCCCCCTCTCTCCCTAAATATTCCAGAACCCTCACCCCATCCCCCTCTCTGATGAAGGGTCTAGGCCCGAAACGTCAGCTTTTGTGCTCCTGAGATGCTGCTTGGCCTGCTGTGTTCACCCAGCCTCACATTTTGCCGTCACCAGGATCAGATGCACCAGAGAAGAGGAGAACAACAGCTCCCATTCCTGGGCGTCATGGTGGAACACGAGAACAAATGGGGAACTCCTAACAAAGATACACAGGAAAGCCACACACACACACACACACACACACACACTGACCACGCACTGAATTTCAACAGCAACCATCCTAACACACACAAACAAAGTTGCGTGAGAACATTATTTAAACAGGCAACACACTGCAGCTGCACAGAGCCACACCAAGAAGAGGAGTACCTCTTCCAAGTATTCAAAGGGAATGGATACTCGAAAAACTGTGTCAGAAGATGCCTATCACACGAACAACACCAGGAAGATACTACACGTCCCAAAAACACACATGTCACTACCCTACATCAGGAACACATCGGAACTAACCACAAGACTCCTACGACCACTGGGCATCAGACTAGCACACAAACGCACATCAACCTTACGAAACTGCTAACCCGAACCAAAGGCCCACTACCCGCTATGGACAGGACCAACATCATATACAGGATTCTCTGCAGAGACTGTGACAAACACTACATCGTACAAACAGGAAGGGAATTAATAACAAGGGTACATGAACATCAACTGGCACAAAAAGGCACGACCAGTACCCACTCATCTCCATCCACATGGATAAGGAGAACCACCAATTCGACTAGGGCAACACCTAGATCCCAGGACAAGCAAAGCAGAGCACAGGAATTCCTAGAAACCTGGCACTGCACAAAGAAAGCCATCAACAAACACACAGCTAGACCCCATACACACTCCACTGCGAAGGAAAACCGGAAGTGAGGTAATCCAGCTCAATGGACACTAGAGTTTAAATAACAGGCGGGAAAACACACCGGTGCTTCATCAGAGGCTGCGCTGATAATGTTACCCAGCAGGGTGATGAAACATCTGTAGAACAACAATGAACCAGCTCAGCGGGCCAGCCAACTACAACAATGTGGATAAATATTCACTGTGGTGTAGTGTACATTTGACAAGGGGTGAGATGGAAGAAAGGTTAAGGACCAATTTTGCAAACATAAAAGTAAATGATACAGAAAAAAAAAATCTTACAAATAAGATGGGTTAATGCTGCTGAAGAATTGTCGGGCTAGTTTACAAAAAGGAGTGCTTGTTCAAAGTAATTGTTGGAAATTCTGGAAGAAAGTAGTGTTGCGTTTTGAAATATTGAAAATCTTTTGTTTTGTAGTCTCGAGTGTTATGAAGATTTTCTTAAAGAAAGAAGACTCTTAATATTATGCAAATCATTGTTCAGATACACAGGTGAACAGTATTATTACATACCTAAAGCACTTGCAAAGAAAGACTGCCGGCTAAGTCAGAAGAAGGCAGGCATGTGTAACGCTACGTTCTGTAAACAATTAAGAAATGGAATTGGTGTCGAGTTCTATAACTCCCCACCGGGCTTGGGATCAATGCATCAATCCAGACCAATAGTACAATAGGAACAACATTTACTTATTTCACCCAGTCAATTTCCATCCAATCTAAAAGCATGATTGACATCCTAGCACAAACATGCAATGAAAAATCCAATTTCTGAATAAGTGCTTGTTGTTGGACTAGGCAGAAAAATATTCCGAAATGTTTACTCCAGCAGTTAAATTCTTAGGGAACAAGGTGTTTGCCACATTCCTCTGCCACACTGCTCAAAATAAATACAACTGCTGATTTCTCCTGAACAATACAGTCAGTGTGCCACTTCCATCTTTTACAGTGAACAAGGGAACATGTCAGGCAGCCCATATGGGTTTCTGATGCTGAATAATGTGAGCAATGCATAAATCAGGCAGAATATTGTCCTGTACACAATACAGTTTTAGGTTAAATGTTTATATGCAAAGCACCTCTGTTAACAAATGCTCAAGGTGAGCAAGATCTTCAGCGCTCATTCATTATGACGACACATACCAAGAATTACCAGTCATATCTGAAAGAGCCAACACACTCCTCAGGATTAATAGTTGATTTACATGATTTACACCATTTACTTTTGCCAGTTTAATAAAGGAGGAATTGACTCAGAGACCTTTCACTGCAGAGAAAGAAACTTGTATTTATCTTTCATAACCTTAGATGTCTCAAAGTTCTCTCAACCAGTTTTGGGCACATAGTCATTTATAACAGAGGGAACAAGGCAGCCATTTTGTGTCAAAATTTAGGACAGTTGGATGTCTTTAGAAATTGAGGGAAAGATACTGGTGCAATGGTAATATCACTGGACTACTAACCTTGAAGATATGGCCATGGGTTCAAATCCCACGATGGCAGATTTTGGAATTTAAACGTAAATAAATCTGGCATATGAAGCTAGCATCCGTGATGGTAACTACATAATCAATGTAAATTGTCATAAAAGCCCATCTTTTCACATGTCTTTTAAGGAATATGACCTCAGACCACACAGCAGTGTGGTTAACCCTTACTAACCACTGAAATGGCCTGGCAAGCCACTCAGCTCAAGGGCGATTAGGGATGGCCAATAAATTCTAGTCTTGTCCTATCTTAGCAAACTTGCCTTATTAACTACCCAGACAAGCCCCTCTCATCTGATTCTAGCCCTACTTTACTCTGCAGCATTCCCAGAAAAACATACCAATGCTGGGACATCTCAGAGTGAACTGGCAAGAACAGGTGCTGGTGCCATCTTTAAAAGGCCATTGTGCCAGTCAGGCTGGGGAGATGCCCTGCATTGATGTTTGCCCCATCTATTAGTACCCCACTTGGTGGGCAGTGACTTAGAGGCCCTGCAGGATGAGGTATTGCGCAAGTGGAATGCCCTGTTCCCCCATGCCATCCAGCTCCTCAGGCATCTGGAGGAATGCACAGCAGCGTGAGTCAATCCTCTTCCTAATTATGCCAGCTTAAGGACCACCATCTTCTCTCCAATATCATAAACCCCATCTTTGTTACTGTACCCACCACGCACCATGCACCCACCAAGACTCTACCACTCTCACCATGGCCTACAAGATCACCTCTCACTCACTGTTACCCACCCCCAACCACCAATCCCACAAACCCTGCATGCCCTCTGCACTGCCTGCTCACTCACTCACTCATTCCTCCCCACTACGCCAATGATAAAAGTTGTTCCACTCAGTTTGGAGAATCAGGAGACCCTCAAACCTGTGTGTTAATTCAGCATTCAACATTGAGTACTTGTACATCTGTGCCTTATTAGTAGTTAGTCTTCTGGACATGTAAACTAATCAATATGAAGAGGAGAGGTCAGCAGAATCATCAAGATCTTTACTAACATCAATGATTTATCAGGTGTTACCCCACTCCATTATCAAATCTAAAATCGGAAGGTTTTGGTGTAAAACAGAACGAAAACTAATGCTCAGAAGTTGATGGGTAAGGGAACAATGGTCAACCAACATCAATGATTAGCAATCCCTGGCCATTGCCAAGATGGGTTAGGTTAGGCTCCTTCCATACACGCACCACCCTTTGTATGAAAAAGTTGCCCCTTTGGACACATGGGGAGGGAGGCCCAGGGAGATGATGCACGCTATCACCCTGGGATGATGACCCGGAGTTCTCCCCACTTCAGGCACAGGGAAGAACTAAATCTCTCAGTACCAAGGTTACCAAAGACTGCTGTAAAGAGGCTTGGACCCTCTGGGACATGGGAGTGCACTGCCTCTATTCCTCCATTCTACAGAACAGCTCCAGGATCAGTAAAACGCTTACATCTCACTGATTGATTGTCACAGAATTATAGAGTTATACAGCACAGAAACACTCCCTTTGGTCTAACGTGCTGCCCAAATATCCTAAAGTGAACTATTCCCATTTGTCAGCATTTGGCCCACATCCCTTTAGCCCCTTCCTTTCCACGTACCCATCCAGATGCATTTTAAATGTTGTAATTGTACCAGCCTCCACCACCTCCTCTGGCAGCTCGGTCCATAGATGCACCATCCTCTGTGTGAAGATGTTGCCCCTTAGGTGCCTTTTGAATCTTACCTATCTCACCTAAAAGCTACACCCTCTAGTTTTGGACTCCCCTATCCTGGGGAAAAGACCTTGCCTTTATCCATGGTCATGATTTTATCAACATTGTCACCCCTCAGCCTCAGGCGCTCCAGGGAAAACAGCCCCAGCCTGTCCCTTTAGCTCAAACCCTCCATCACCAGCAAATTCCTTGTAAATCTTTTCTGAACCCTTTCAAGTTTCATAACATCCTTCCTATGGCAGGGAGACCAGAATTGCATGCAGTATCCCAGCAGATGCCTAACCAATGTCCTGTACAGCTGAAACATGACCTCCCAACTCCTATAATCAATGACCTAAATCAATAAAGGCAAGTATACTAATTACCTTCTTCACTATCCTGTCTACCTGCAACTCCACTTGCAAGGAACTATGAACCCGCACCCCACGTCTCTTTGTTCACTCCCCAGGACCCTAACATTAGGTGTATAAGTCCTGCCCTTATTTGCCCTAACAAATTCAGCATTTTATCTTAACATTATCTAAAACACCACATGCCACTCCTCTATTTCCTTTCTTCATGTAATTAAGTAACGTAACGTACCATATTAAAACTGCTGCCTCTCAATAAACGATCCGAAAATTGTTACAAATTGTCGTCGGCTGACATTAGGTAGCTGTGATTGTGAACCTCCTAAAATCAACACCAATTTCATTTCCCATAACATGTGCCTCTCTCTCTCTCTCTCATCCCAGGAGGAGAACACCCCACACCAGGGCAGAAAGACAAGTCGATGGTGGGCTGCCTGACATTAGACTCCTTTTAAAAAGCATTTCCCCATTCTGACCACTGAGAGCTGACTGACTGTGTCCAAGCCCCTCAACTGGAGTTGGAGGTTACGCTGCACTTTCTGTGTCAGAATCTCCAAGGGAAGGTGATCCTGTTTGACCTGGCAGAGGCTAATGGCAAGCTTCCTGGCTTTGTGTTTGCATGGAACAGCACAACAAGACAATAGTCAGATGAGCCTGGTATCTCTGGCTGAGGGGTGCAAAATGGCAATGTAAGGCATTGACGCCAAGAGCATCCAGGTAGGCTCAGGGTGAGTGAGTGCTATCAATGAGCACAGAGACAGAGATCCAGCCTGGTGCAGTCCATGACCTGGCAATGTCTCTCTGCAGGCCCAGCATTACACAGAGTTACTGAGGGAGCCTGAGGGCCAGGACTGAAGGGCTGTAGGGTCCTGAGAGAGGTTCGGAGATCTGCCATGAGGGGTCTTAGAGGCTGGCACATCAGATGCCAATATCTACAGGGTGCATATGATCAGCACTTGTGCAGCTTACTCTAAAAGGTACTGGTGAGAAATAATGGGAACTGCAGATGCTGGAGAATCCGAGATAACAAAGTGTGAGGCTGGATGAACACAGCAGGCCAAGCAGCACCTTCGGAGCACAAAAGCTGACGTTTCGGGCCTAGACCCTTCCTCAGAAAAGGGGGATGGGGGAGAGGGTTCTGAAATAAATAGGGAGAGAGGGGGAGGCGGGTACTGGTGCCTGGCAACCAACATAAGGTCCATTGGAACCAGCATCAAGCTGAAGTGGCCAGGTATCCGCTCGCACTTCCATGGCGAGAATTCTTGATGATGAAATTGTCTGGCAAATTTGAGAAGATCGGAAGCTAAATATTAAAGACTTGAGATGAGCCATTACTAAGGCACTTAAGAAGCAATAACTACCTCTTAGTGAACCAGTCTCACCATGCCGTGTACACAGTTCTGGTAATCCTGCTATAAGAAGGATTTTATTCAATTGGAAAGGATGCAGAAAAGATTTACTAGGATGTTACTGAGATTGGAGGATTTGATTTATAAGGAGGGGCTGGATAAGGTGGGATTTCTTTCACTGGAGTGGAAGGGGATTGAAGGGTGACCTTGCATAGGCTTATAAAAGCATGAGGAACATAGACAAGGTTAAAAAGCACTCCCAGGGCAGGGCAGAGCTTCAAAACTAGAGGGCATAATTTTAAGGTGAGAGGAGAAGGATTTAAGAGGGACCTGGCGGGCAACATTTTCACACAGAGGGTTATGTATATATGGAATGATCTGCTAGAGGAAGGGATAGATGCAGGTAAAGTTGCAACATTTAAGAGACTTTTGGGCCAGCACAGGAGCAGGAAAGGTTTGGGGGGATATGAGCCAAGTGCAAGCAAATGGTACGCAAATGGCATGGACAGTTTGAACCAAAGGGTCTGTTTCTGTGCTGTATGACTATGCGTGACTCACAATGTTGAGATAGGCATCCCTGGACTTACACACGATTCAGTCATAAATTTCGACATAGCCGACATCATTCAGGTCCCTATAAAGGTCTGCCCCATTAACCTGAGCCTGGTAATATCTGTGATTACTAAGTACAAGCAGTTATCAGTCTGATAGTGTAACAAAGTATTACATTGAAGTCTAAGGCTAAAGACAGTTAGAGATAACAAAAAGTGTGGAGCTGGATGAATGCAGCAGGCCAAGCAGCAGAGGAGCACAAAAGCTGATGTTTCGGGCCTAGACCCTTCATCAGAAAAAGGGCTAAAAACAATTATTGGCTTTCTCCTTGACTAGTCTATTGCAAAGACAAAGTGTTCATATGGCATCAAACCACACAGACAGTGAGATCTCAGTTGACTGTTTGCCTCGCTGTGTTTGGGAATGTAATACGTAGCCATTCCCAGATAACAAGGTGTGACTTTTCTGATGAAGGGTCTAGGCCCGAAACATCAGCTTTTGTGCTCCTGAGATGCTGCTTGGCCTGCTGTGTTCATCCAGCTTCACACTTTATTATCTTGGATTCTCCAGCATCTGCAGTTCCCATTATCACTCATTCTTTAAATACTGTCTGCTTGCCTTTTATCATTCAGATCACGAGATTCTCTTCCTCGAACACTGAACTCAGACATTGTAGAGTTCCAGTCCACTACAGCCAGGCTCTCCAGTGCAGCACTGAGAGGCCGCTGCACTGTCAGAGGAGCCGATTTTTAAAATACGATTGTTATCGTTAACTACATCTCACTCTGATGTAAAAGATCCCACAGCCACTTTTGGGAATAGAGCAGGACAGTTCTCTTCGGTGTCCTAGCAGATATCTATGTCTGTGACCCAAATGAGATTATCATCAAAATGCTGTTTTTGGGACTGTGATGTGTATCAATTATCTGTCATATTTTCTACAGTACAATAGTCATCGCACCTCAAAAAAGGTGCTCCATTGTCTGTAAAGCAATTCACATTCTTGAAAATTATGAATCCAAGTTTTTCTCCCACGTTCAGGGTAGGCTATCACTCTTGTATGCACATATATTGTTGCCCCACACAATGTTTTCTTGCAAGACCAGTGGTGTTAAAGAATCATAGAAACCCTACAGTGAATAAGGACGCCATTCAACCCATCAAGCACACCAACCCTCTGAGCGGCACCCCTCCCACAGCCAACCCCCAACCGTTAACCTCACATTTACCATGGCTAACCCACCCAGCCTACCCAATTTAGCGTGGCCAAGCCAGCTAACCTACCCGTCTTTGGTCTGTGGGAGGAAACCCACGCAAAGACAGGGAGACTGTGCAGACTCCACGCACACAGACACAGTCACCCGAGGGTGGAATCGAACCCGGGTCTGACCGCGGCGCCACCGCAAGGGGAAAGCATCAAAGTCCACAGCAAAGTCCGAGACTCCAGACTGCAACCCATTACTTAAATGGTAACAAGCTGCATTTTCTTACCAGCCGCAGTCCACAAGCGTTGAAAACTCACTGATATTCCAGGGTACGAGTGCAGCCTCTCTGTGATCAGACTTCCCGAGCTCTGTGTTCCCCTGACACTGACACTCCTTGTATCCAGTTTGATGACAGTCTCCACCTGGTCTCACTCAATGTCTCAGTTCTCTGTAACACCAAGGGTGCTCTTAAAAAACTCACCGACCCCTCTGCTTTCAAACTCTTGCTGTGTCAGAGGCTCTGTTGTAAATTGCCTGAATGCATCTCCCTCCTAACTTCAGAATTTACACTGTCAGTAGCTCTTGCAGAACAGTAACAAGCTTCAACTGGAAAACAAGAGACATCTGAAAGTGTGGAAGCATGCACTCCAGCAGACAGCCCCATCTATAGGATAGGGAGACTCCAACTGTGAAAACGCTCAGAGCCCGAACAGCTCTCAAGTTTCTGAAAATGAGTGGAAGAGTGTCATTGGATAATTCAAAGACGGCAGTTAAGTTGGTTTTTGTTAGTTGAAAGAATCAAAGGTTCTCAGGGATAGATGATAATGTGCAACTGAGAACACAAACAGATCATCCATGATCATGTTGAATAGCAGAGAGGGCTTGAAAGTCTAGATAGCCCACTTCTACTCCTAATGCAATATATTTGAATCAAATACAATATTCATACATTTATATTTCCACTGCCCTCTGTATAGAAAAATACCTCGTGATCTAATGTCAAGGCTGTCCAGTCCACCAAGCTCTGGGACTTTCACTTTTGACATGGCTCACGAAGAATACCATAATTTGTGAAGTCTGACATTGCCAAATTGCCGTCTCTGCTTACTTCCGCTCAATATGGTAGCAGCCAATTAGGTTAGCAGCTTGCTCAATAAGATATGTGGACCAGGAGTTGTGGAAATAGGGCTGCGGGAATGGTAGGAAGACGTGACTATTTGGGCAATTTCTCAGGCATTTGACTGGTGGAGCTCGGAATTCACCTACCCCCACTGCATCCCAAAACCAGCCCAGCCTGTCTCTGCTTCCCTAACCTGTTTTTCCTTTCACCCATCCCTTCCTCCCAACTCAAGCCGGACCTCCATTTCCTACCTACCACGTCATCCTGCCTCCTTGACCTGTCCATCTTCCCTGGACTGACCTATCCCCTCCCTACCTACTCACCTATACTCTCCTCTCTACCTATCTTGTTTTCTCTCCATCTTCGGTCCGCCTCCCCCTCTCTCCCTATTTATTCCAGTTCCCTCTCCCCATCCCCCTCTCTGATGAAGGGTCTAGGCCCGAAATGTCAGCTTTTATGCTCCCGAGATGCTGCTTGGCCTGCTGTGTTCATCCAGCTCCACACTTTGTTCTCTTGGATAGAAATCCCAGCTGTGAGTAGATCAACTGAATTCAGAAGAGGCACCTTGTGGGTGCTCAAATTCAGTGAACATCCCTCTGTACAGCCCTTCAACCCTCTCTCCCACTTCCCTCCAAAACCTTCCCACTGCCCTGTACAAGGCTGTACAAGAAAAGACAATGTCATATAATGCCAATAGCTTTCTCTTGGTCCAGGCTGATGATGTATCCATTCCCGCGAATGTGCATTTGTATCCCAGGTTAGTGCGAGGTTCTAAGATCCTCGGTACAAGGCAGGACTGGACTGAGTGGATCAGTAACTCCAAAGCAACTTTGAATCAACCAGTAATAACTTTGTGGAGAATTCCAAAGTTGGCATTTAGCAATGTGACAGGGCTTGCCAATTCCTGCTTGCCTGCCCCTCCACCTCCTGCTTGTAGAAGAATGTGATGACACCATTCCTCAAAAATTTGGACCTGCTGCTGACGGGATCCTGTCGTCTTCTCCATCAGGCCTGGGCCTGTACGGCCTCAATTCAAATTGAACAATAATATATCATTTCTGAGAGCGTTGTTCGAGGGCTTGGTGGTTTATTTGTACTTTTATCTGATCATGTTTCTGCCCTGAGTATTATTTCCAATTCCTCCTGATCACTTCAGAATGAGCCTTATCTAAACATTAAATCTCGGTTTGTAACTCACTTTCTCCCTCCTAAGTGTAACATCAAATTCAATCACATTGTGATGATGGTTCATTGTAACTAAAATCCCTCATCCCTGAGCCACTCTAACTGACTGTTAGATTACCAACTAATTCAGGCTCGTTACTTATCACTCAATCTCATATCGCTTGGTCTTTTACTTGCTGAAGAATAGAAAAAGCTGGAAGCAGACATTCGGTCTGCCATGTAGACAGTACAGTGAAGAAATGTTTCAAAGTAGAGCTCTTATTGAGACCCGAAAGGAAAGAAAAGTTCCAGGTCATTACCATTTGCTGCTCAAGAAAGTTCACATGCTTCCTGCACCTTCTTCTCAAAACCTTATACATGTGTCGCTGGGCCTTGTACCATCATGTGATATTTTTCTTTGTCTACCTTATATAGACTTGTCATAGTCCTCAACCACCTCTACCAAATCTTCAGTCAATCCCCATTGCTTTACCTCCACTCAAGCGTTGTAACTTAAATCGCTCCTCCCTGCAAGATTTCTAGTAAATCTCCTCTGCACCATCTTTGAGAAAGGGCGAATGTAGATGTAACATCACTGGACTGGTCTTTCAGAGGCCCCAGCTAATGCTTTAGTGACAAAAGGAGAAATTGCTGGAAAAGCTCAGCAGGTCAGCAGAACTGAGGAAAGGTCACTGGAACCGAAACATTAACTCTGATTTCTCTCCACAGATGATGACAGACCTTCTGAGCTTTCCCAGCAATTTCTCTTTTTGTTGCTAAAGCACAGTTCTTTTGGTTTTTATTTAGTGAGCCGAATTTTTTTAAACAATTGACAAATTTACATGGTCACCATTAGACTGATTTTTTAAAAAATTTCCAAATCTGATTACATTCAAATTTCAGCATCTTCTACAAAAGTGTTGTACCAGACTTGAAATGTTAACTCTGCTTTTCTCTCCACAAATACTGCCAGACCTACTGAGTTTCTGCAGCACTTTCCCTGTTTGCTCCACATTTGTCATGGTAGGATTTGAACCCAAGCCCCAAAAGAACTGTGGATGCTGGAAATCAGAAACAAAAACTGAAATTGCCTGAAAAGCTCAGAAGGTCTGGCAGCATCTGTAAAGAAAACATCAGAGTTAATGTTTCAGGTGCAATGACCTTTCCTGAGAGCTGGCATTCTGTAGAAGGGCCACTGGACCTGAAATGTTAACTCTGATTTTTTTCTTCATAGATGCTGCAAGATCTGCTGAGCTTCCAGCAACTTCTGGGGAGAAAATCTGCTATTCTCACCTAGTCTAGTATATATATGACTCCAGGTCAACAGGTTGACTCTCACTTTCCCTCTGAAATGGCCAAGAAACCTACTCAGTTTAATGAACAATTGGGTATCGCCAACAAATACAGGCCTAACCTAGCAATAGTATAAAGTAGTGATGGAGGTTAAATAGACCTTAGGTTTAGGGTAAAAGTTAAGCACAACATCATGGGCCAAAGGGCCTGTACTGTTCAATGTTCTATGTTCACCAGACACACCCACATCATATGTAAGAATTAAAATGAAAAACCCTCTTAAGGACCCTCATTTCCTTCTTAAAAAAATACTCCAGCTGCGACCTAGCAGAACCTTATAAGGAGTCAGCATTAGTTTTTTCTGCCCTTTTTTATACAGTGCCTAAATTAAGGTCAAGACCCCATACACTTCGCTAATTACTTATCTAATAAGTCCTTCCAAAATTCAAAGATTTAGGCATATGGAACCCCAGGGTCCCTCTGCCCTAGTACACTCATTCAAACTGAGGCATTAATTTTATATTGCTTGTCCCTAAACCTTCTGCCAGAACGCATCACTTTGCATTTATTAGCCACTTGTTTGCCAATTCTGCTAGCCTATCTATATTCTGTCCCAGTCAGCATACACTTTGTATCCCTGAATATTAAGCACTCATCCCTCCCCATGTTAAAGCCACATTTCTGTTCTTTTTAATTCATTTGTTGGAAGTGGATGTCACTGGCTGGTCCCAGCATTTATTGTCCGTCCCTAGTTGCCCTTGAGAAGGTCATGGTGAGCTGCCTTCCTGAACCACTGCAGTTCACTTGCTGTGCGTTCGATCACAATGCCATTTGATAGGGAATTCCAAGATCTTGACCCAGCGACAATGAAGGTACGGTGATATATTTCCAACTCAGGGTGGCGAGTGGATTGGAGGGGAACTTGAAGATGGTGGTGTTCCCATGTATCTGCTGCCCTTGTCCATCTAGATGGAAGTGGTCATGGGTTTGGAAGGTGCTGCCTGAGGGTCTTTGGTGAATTTCTGCAGTGCATCTTGTAGTTAGTGCACACTGCTGTTACTGAGTGTCGGTGGTGGAGGGAGTGAATGCTTGAAGATGTAGTGCCAACCAAGTGGGCTGCTTTGTCTTGGATAATGTCAAGATTCTTGTGTGTTACTGGAGCTGCATCCTTCCAGACAAGTGGGAAATATTCCATCACACTCCTGACTTGTGCCTTGCAGAAGGCGGACAGGGTTTACAGAGTCAGGAGATGAGTTATTCGCCACAATATTCCTAGCGTCTGACCTGCTCTTGTTGCCCCTGTGTTTATGTGGTGAGTCCACTTGAGTTTCTGGCCAATGGTAACCCTCAGGATGTTGGCATTGGGGCATTGAGAGATGTTAACGCTCTCTGAGTATCAAGGGGCAGTGGTTAGATTTTTTGTGTCTTATTGGCGATGGTCATAGCCTGGCATTTGTGTGGCGCAAATGTCACTTGCCACTTGTCACCTCAAGCCTGGATGCTGTCCAGATCTTGTTGCATGTGAACATGGACTGCTTCAGTATCTGAGGAGTCATTGGTCCTGAACATTGTGCAATCATCAGTGAGCATCCCCACTCCTGACCTTCTGATGGAGGGAAGGTCATTGATGAAGCAGCTGAAGATGGTTGGGCCAAGGACACTGCCCTGAGGGACTTCTGCAGAGATGCCCTGGAGCTGAGATGACTGACCTCCAACAACCACGACCATCTTCCTACGTGTCAGGTGTAACTCCAACGACCACAGAGTTTGCCCCTGATACCCATTTATTCCAGTTTTCCTAGGGCTCATTGATGCTACACTCAGTCAAATGCAGCCTTCATGTTGAGCTGTCACTCTCACCTCACCTCTGGAATTCAGCTCTTTTGTCCATGTTTGAACCAAGCTGTGATGGTGTGAGGAACTGAGTGGCCCTGGCGAAACCCAAACTGGGTGCCACTGAGCAGGTTATTGCTGAGCAGGTGCTGCTTGATATCGCTGTTGCTGACATCTTCCATCACTTTACTGATGATTGAGGGTAGACTAATGGGGCAGTAATTAGCCGTGTTGGGTTTGTCCTGCTTTTTATATACAGGACATCCCTGGACAATTTTCCATATTATCAGGTAGATGCCAGTGTTGCAACTATACTGGAACAGCTTGGCTAGGGGAGTGGCAAATCCTGGAGCACTAGTCTTCACTACTATTGCTGGAATGTTGTCAGGGCCTGTAGACTTTGCAGTATCCAGTGTCTCTCACCATTTCTTGATATCACAGGGAGTGAATCGAATTGGTTGAAGACTGGTGTCTGTAATGCTGGGCATCACTGGAGGAGGCCGAGATGGATCTTCCACTTGGCACTTCTGGCTGAAGATTGGGGCGAATGCTTCAGCCTTATCTTTTGTGCTGATGTGCTGGGCTCTTCCACCATTGAGGATGGGGGTATTTGTGGAGCCTCCTCGTCCAGTGAGTTGTTTAATTGCCCACCATAATGCACGACTGGATGTGACAGGACTGCAGAGCTTAGCTCTGATCCATTGGTTGTGGGATCGCTTAGCTCTGTCTATCACTTGCTGCTTTCGCTGTTTGGTGTGCAAGTAGTCCTGTTTGGTGGCTTCACCGGGTTGATATCTCATCTTCAGGCACACCTGGTGCTGCTCCTGGCATGCCCTCCTTCACTCTCCATTGAACCAAGGTTGATCCCCTGGCCTGATGGTAATGGTTGAGTAGGGGATATACCGGGCTATGATGTTACAGATTGTGCTGGAGTACAGTTCTGCTGCTGTTGATGGCTCACAGCGCCTCATGGATGCCCACTCTTGTGTTGCTAGATCTGTGCGAAGTCTATCCCATTTAGCACAGTGATAGTGCCACACAACATGATGGAGGTTATTCCCAATATGAAGGTGGGTTTTCGTCTCCACAAGGACTGTGTGGTAGTTACTCTTATCAATATATCATGGACAGACACATGTGCGGCTGGCCAATTGGTAAGGATAAGGTCAAGTATATATTTCCCTCTTATTGGTTCCCCACCACTTGCCTCAAACCTACAGCAGCTATGTCCGTTAGGACCTGACCACCTTGGTCTGTAGTACTGCTGCTCAGCCGCCCTTAGTGGGGGACATTGGAATCCCCTACCCAGAGTACATTTTGTGCCCTTGACATCCTCAGTGCTTTCTCCAAGTGTTGTTCAACATGAGGAGTACCCATTCATCAAACGAAGTAGGACAGTACATGATAATCAGTAGGAAAGTTCCTTGTCCATATTTAACCTGAAGCCATGAGACTTCATGAGATTCAGAGTCAATGTTGTGGACTCTCAGGACAATGCCCTCCCGACTGTATCCCATGGTGCCGCCACCTCTGCTGGGCCTGTCCTGCCGGAGGGACAGGACACATCCAGGGATGGTGATGGTGGTGTGTGGGACATTGTCTGTAAGGTTTGATTCTGTGAGTATGACTGTGTCAGGCTGTTGCTTACCTAGTCTGTGAGACAGCTCTCCCCATTTTGGCACTAACCCCCAGGTGTTAGTGAGGAGGACTTTGCAGGATTGATAGGGCTGTTTGTACCATTGTCTTTTCTGGTTTCTAGGTCAATTCCAGGTGATCTGTCCAGTTTCAATACTTTGAGACTTTGTGGTGATTAGTACAACTGAATGTCTTGCTAGGCCATTTCAGAGGGCAATTGAGAGTCAATCACATTGATGTGAGCCTGGAGTCACATGTCAGTCTGGGCCAGACCTGGTAAGGATGGTAATTTTCTTCCCTGAAGGACATTAGCTAACCAGGTGGGCCTTTCTGACAAACAACAATGATTTCACGTTCATCAGTAGATTCTTAATTCCAACTTTTTTTATTGAATTCAAATTCCACCATCTGCCATGGAGGATTCAAATTTGGATCCCCAAAACATTAACTGAATTTCTGGATTAATAGTGACAATACTTCCAGGTATTATCGCCTCCCCCACACCATTGTCGCTACATCATATTCCTGGACAGCTATTTGTGCTTGTAGTTAACCAATCTTACCTCACCTTGTGTATTTACCCATGGGAATTATTAACCTGTCCCTGTATTCTTTGTAGATCCTTTTATTCTGTTCCTGTTTAAGATGTCTTTCTTCAGTAATGCCAAAAACTCCCACTCCTGTATTCAGCTTATCCCTCTTCTCTTTTTAAATGTTGATGCCCTTTCCAGTCACTTATTCAATTTCAACTTTCGTGAACAGCCCTGGTGAGCCTTTCCACAAAGGCACACTGTCCTACTGAGATACCATTCATCATAGGAATTAAATAAGACTTGATAAAATGTGGTTCAAACAGGAGTAAGACAACTGTACTGCAAGGCACATCTTAGTAGACACGAACCTTGAGCACTCTAAGGGTCTATATTAGCAGAAATGTCTCAAGAGGAAACTAGGTACACCCTCAGGATTGTATCAGAGATAATAGAAACTGCGGATGCTGGTGAATCTGAGGTAACAAAGTGTGGAGCTGGATGAACACAGCAGGCCAAGCAGCATCTTAGGACCAGAAAAGCTAATATTTTGGTGAAGGGTCTCGGCCCGAAACGTCAGCTTTTCTGCTCCTAAAATGCTGCTTGGCCTGCTGTGTTCATCCAGCTCCACACTTTGTTAATGAAATGTGAGGCTGGATGAACACAGCAGGCCCAGCAGCATCTCAGGAGCACAAAAGCTGACGTTTCGGGCCTAGACCCTTCATCAGAGAGGGGAATGGGGTGAGGGTTCTGGAATAAATAGGGAGAGAGCGAGAGGCGGACCAAAGATGGAGAGAAAAGAAGATAGGTGGAGAGGAGAGTATAGGTGGGGAGGTAGTGAGGGGATAGGTCAGTCCAGGGAAGACGGACAGGTCAAGGAGGTGGGATGAGGTTAGTAGTTAGGAGATGGAGGTGCGGCTTGGGGTGGGAGGAAGGGATGGGTGAGAGGAAGAACAGGTTAGGGAGGCAGAGACAGGTCGGACTGGTTTTGGGATGCAGTGGTTGGAGGGGAAGAGCTGGGCTGGTTGTGTGGTGCAGTGGGGGGAGGGGACGAACTGGGCTGGTTTTGGGATGCGGTGGGGGAAGGGGAGATTTTGAAGTTGGTCCCCTCCCCCCACTGCACCACACAACCAGCCCAACTCTTCCCCTCCACCCACTGGATCCCAAAACCAGTCCAACCTGTCTCTGCCTCCCTAACCTGTTCTTCCTCTCACCCATCCCTTCCTCCCACCCCAAGCCGCACCTCCATCTCCTACCTACTAACCTCTTCCCACCTCCTTGACCTGTCCGACTTCCCTGGACTGACCTATCCCCTCCCTACCTCCCCAACTATACTCTCCTCTCCACCTATCTTCTTTTCTCTCCATCTTCAGTCCGCCTCCCCCTCTCTCCCTATTTATTCCAGAACCCTCACCCCATCCCCCTCTCTGATGAAGGGTCTAGGCCCGAAACGTCAGCTTTTGTGCTCCTGAGATGCTGCTGGGCCTGCTGTGTTCATCCAGCCTCACATGTCATTATCTTGGATTCTCCAGCATCTGCAGTTCCCATTATCACTCCACACTTTGTTATCCAGGCTTGTATCGGCCTTGAGAGGGGAGACTGAACAGGTTCCTGTAGACAGGATAAGCGAGAAACCTAGAATGGAAGATAAAAACTGAAAGAACTGCAGATGCTATAAATCAGGAACAAAAATAGAAGTTGCTGAGACAGCTCAGCAGATCTGGCAGCATTTGTGAAGAAAAAAATCAGAGTTAACATTTCAGTTCTGGTGACTCTTCCTAGAATGGAAGATTTTTATTTATTGTATGAGAATGAAATGTAAAGAATGTGATTGTGGAGATATGAAAGTTGATGCTTTCCTGTATGTATCTGACATATATGGAGCAGAGCCAAAACTGAATATCAGACCGAATTCTGTTTAGCCCAGTCTAATATTGACCATGGCAATATTGACATACTGGCCCTGGAGCATGTCCAGCGGAGATTTACATGGATGATCCCTGGAATGGTAGGTTTAATGTATGATGAATGGCTAAGGATCCTGGGATTGGACTCATTAGAGTTTAGAAGGTTGAGGTGAGATCTAATAGAAACTTACAAGATAATGTATGGCTTAGAAAGGGTGGATGCTGGGAAGTTGTTTCCATTAGGCGGGGAGACTCGGACCCGTGGGCACAGCCTTAGAATTAGAGGGGGTAAATTTATAATGGAAATGAGGAGACATTTCTTCAGCCAGAGTGTGATGGGCTTGTGGAATTCATTGCCACGGAGTGCAGTGGGGGCTGGGACGTTAGATGCCTTCAAGGCAGAGATCGACAAATTCTTGATCTCACAAAGAATCAAGGGCTACGGGGAGAGTGCAGGGAAGTGGAGTTGAAATGCCCATCAGCCATGTTTTAAATGGTGGAGTGGACTCGATGGGCTGAATGGTCTTACTTCCACTCCTACGTCTTATGGTCTTATGGTTTGATTAAACTTGAAGTTAACCTGCATACCTGAGTCCTTCTGTGACCCGTGTAGGACAGGTAACCTTCACAGTACCTTTCGAGTCAGTGTCTCCTGTCCCAGAACTGGTATCAATGCCTCAAAAATCTGAAGCCTTCCCTCAAGCTGTTCATTGATCCTCGCTCTCTGCGTTTATCTACACTTGCTGTCTTGTGGTGCTGGGTATAATTCAGAGATTACTGTCATTGATCTCCTTTCTTTAACTTCTTCCCAGATTTCTGAAAATCTGAAATCTACTTCCAACAAAGACCATTATTTCTGAATCTCAGTCTTATTCTGTCCCCTCTCTGTGAATCAGACCAGAGTGTTGTTGAGTGCCTTGAACAAAAATAAAACATTGAAGTAGTTTTGATGCTTGAGGAATCTGGAGCATCAAAAGAAACCATTCCCAGGGAAAGTGGAGATGGGAAAATGTTTTTGATACTCAGACATATGGTGGCAACAGCAGAGGGACAGGTGAGAATCACAGAGCCAGCATCATGTGAAAGCCTTGGAAAATAAGATAGAATCAATGAATAAGAAATATAGAGGGGAATCCTAAACAGAGATCATGAGGAAAACGTCTGAAAGCTCTGTGAAACATCAGAGAAATGATCATCTCACTTCCATGGATCCTGCTATGAGCTCTGCCTCAGCTAGGTCGGCTGACTTTTTTGCCACATAATCAGTGCTCTCTGTACAAACTTCATCATGTGTTAATTGGTGCAATTGTTACATGTTAATGTTAATTGTTAACAATACATGTTAATTGTTAGAGCCTGAGGCCTGGCCTAAAACGCAAGAGAAAACATGTTTTCAATGTTTAGATTAGATTAGATTCCCTACAGTGTGGAAATAGGCCCTTCAGCCCAACAAGTCCACACTGGCCCTTGAAGCATCCCACCCAGACCCATCCCCCTATAACCCACACACCCCTGAACACTACGGGCACTTTAGCATGGCCGATCCACTTAACCTGCACATCTTTGGACTGTGGGAGGAAACCGGAGCACCCAGAGGAAACCCACACAGACATGGGGAGAAGGTGCAAACTCCACACAGACAGTCGCCTGAGGCTGGAATTGAACCTGCGTCCCTGGCGCTGTGAGGCTGCAGTGCTAACCACTGAGCCACCGTACCGCCCAAATTTGAATTTAATTTAAAAGAAAGTAAGGTTGGTGTCAGGTAGTTTGAGCTTGAAGCTGTTAGACTGTCTTAAAATCGTAACCGACTCAGTACTTTTAGACGAGAAAGCCAGTCACCCAGGCGACCCAAAGGTGACTTCAATCCCACACCAGTGTGTTAGTTTGTAACTGCTCTCTTACATGGCCCGCAAAACGTGACACAGCCTTCTAAGGCCATCTAGGGATGGGCAATAAATGTTGGTCTTACCAGTGACGCTTACATTCTGAGGATAGCTTATAAATTAGATGGAGCCATATATGGAACTTATAAATAAATTAGATATAAGCTTATAAATTAGATAGAATTGACTATGCACACAGAACTCTGTGTAGACACTGTCATATTGTTGAATCAAGACTGATTTGATCCCAAGCTAATTTGGCACAGTTTCAGAAATGATTCCAATCTGTAACAGATACATTGGCCATCACAGTACTCACTGTTTGACCTTAGCATCACTTTCCTTTTTCCTATTCTCTTTCAGAATTTATATCAAGAGCAGAGCGGTATCAGCTTGAAAATTCACCTTACAATACCCAACTAGGAAAGGAAGTACAATGTGCCTTCCCCCACAGAGATAACACTGCTAAAGTCGAAGAATTGACATAAATTCACTGCACATACTTGTTGATGTCACAACAATTTGTAAAGCACTTGTAAATTGGAAAGCAGGAAGTTAGAATTTGTTTGTAAAAATGATAGGGGTGAAGGGCGTGGGGTCCCTTTAAGAGGTGATGTGCTTTTCTAAGCTTGGAAATTTAAACAAAAATGCATCTGTAAGCAGCTGAAGGGATGTATCCAGTTCTGAAATGGAAATGTGTATCAATTGGCAGTGTGATTGGAAATCTTAGGCTTGTTTTGATGTTTTGGCAACTAGCTTGAAGACCAGCCAATTAATTTAAACCAAGCACTTAGAGATTGAAACCAATTGAATTTAAATCTGATGGTTTTGACAACCGCTGACCAATCCTATTATACGAAGATTGGCAAATCATTAGGGGTATATAACTACAGGGTGTTTTGAAAATTAATGTGAGAACAAACTACCATCTGAAGAATAAATATCAGCCTCTCACATATATCTCTAGGCTGTCTGAGAAAGCACCATCTATTCATAGAGGTACCACAGCACTCCTCTCTAAGATTCCTGATAGAAGAATTCACAGAGAAAGCATATCTGACAAAAGGATCAGTGGAGAAGGTATGGTGGCCCGCTGGTTAGCACTGCTGCCTCACAGTGCCAGCAACCTGGATTTGATCATTTGATCCCACCCTCAGGTCGTGTGGAGTTAGCACATTCTCCCCATGTCTGTGTGATATTCCTCCCACAGTCCAAAGATGTGCAGGCTAGATGGATTGGACATGGCCTGTAATGTTCAGGGATATGTAGACTGGGTGGGTTTTGGGGAGATGGGTCTGGGTAGGATGCTTTGAGGGTCGATGTGGACTTTTGGGCCAAAGGGCTTGTTTCCACACTGTAGGGGTTTTATTGTATTCTAACAGTCTCAAAGACTTAACCTGGCTGTACTTTTGAGAGTATAAATTTTAATTCATTTTTGTTATCACTTGTGTTAATATAAGTGGGGCTTGTGTTCATTGGAACAGCATACTAGTTGAATTGTTTTCAGTTAGGGAATAGTTAGTAGTTAAGGGGGAATTATTCAATTTGTTAGCCATTCTGTTGATTTGTTCACTGTTAGAGGTAAATAAATAAATTGTTACCTGTTGCTTATAAAGTGAATATCAGGGATTTTCTTACATTTAACCTCCCCTTTTTAACAGATTAGGCGAGGTGAGGTGAGCTTCTCTGGGTATTTCAGGTTTAATTATTGGAAGGGAACCTGTATCCCCACCGTAACAGACTGGGGGCTTGTGTTTTGATGTTAATTTCCAGAAGGGTTTGACCTCCCCTTCTTAATATTGGACTCCAAGAGCTGTAAGTAAATGAATCCACAGAAATTGATTTTATTTAAGGGAGTAATAAACTTGCAATTGTGTAAGACATTTCCTGAACTCAGAACATTCTAAATCATTTCATAGTCAATTGGGTATTTTTGATGAATACTTGTTTCTGCAATGCAGGACATACAATACAGGCTGCACGCAGCAAGTTTCCACAAACAGCGATGTGATAACGACCAAATCGTCTGTTGGTGATGTTGCCTGAGGGATAAGTATCAGTCAGAATACCAGGATCATGCCCCTTGTCATTGTTCAAAACAGTGTAATGAGATGTTTCATATCCACCGGAGACCCTCAGTTTTATAGAACCATAAAATACAGAAGGAGGCTATTCTGTTCATCATACCCATGCCAGTTCTTTAAAAGAGCTATCCAATTTTTTTCTCCTCGTTAGGTAATTCGTCTAAATTTGCTGGGACAGCTAAAGTGATAAAAACACATGAAGCTGGCTCTCTTCAAAGGATGGATGTTTAATCAGATGGATGATGTCTTAAGTGCTTTCTGTATTTTCTGAAATGGTACGTGTGTTTACAGCTCAGTAAGTGATGAGTTGTACTGGTGACAATGTGTATCTGGCAGAAGTTCTGATATAAAACAGATGCAGTGCAATAGTTGTACCATATGTTATCAAAAATAAATTGTGGCTGATCATGGGATTATGTGTCAATGTCATATGGCTGATTGTAGAACACAAAGGCTGCTAAGAAATAGCTAATGTGAGAGGTGTGAGTAACTGCTGAGGAGTGGACAGTGTCAAGGCTTGATTGCACAGGTTGTTTGTGTGTAAAGGGAGTATAAGAGAATATGCCTCAGAGCAATAGCTAGCTAGCTTGGGATCAGGAGTTACCTGATCAGTGATTAGAGCTGGGGAAGAAGCAGGCTTCTCTCCTATAGGGGGCAAGCATTTAAGGTGAGAGGGGGAAAGTTTAAAGGAGACGTGTGGGGCAAGATTTTAACATAGAGCATGGTAGGAGTCTGGAACCCACTGTCAGAGGGGTGGTGGTGAAGGCAGATATGATAGGGGTCTTTAAAAGACTTTTAGATAACCACATGAATATGCAAGGAATGGAGGGATATGAACAAAGGCAGACAGAAAGGAGTTGTTTCATTTTCAGCACAACATCATGGGCCGAAGGGCCCTTTCCTGCTCTGTACAGTTCTATGTATTTTGGTCAGGATCTTGGACAAATCCACGTAAACTAGGTCACTTGCGATTGTAAGGTAAGCATGCGACATCTCCCTGTTTCTGCTGTAATTTTGTATCATACTTGCTTCAAAAACAAACATAGAACATAGAATAGTACAGTACAGAAACAGGCCCTTCAGTCCACCATATGTGTGCCGATCGTGATGCTGTTCCAAATTTATCACATCTGCCTGCACATGGTCCATTTCTCTTTATTCCCGGGCTGTTCATGCGTCTGTTTAATGCCTCTTAAATGTTGCTATCATATCTTCTACCACTTCCCCTAGCAGCACATTCCAGCTACCTACCACCCTCCATACAAAAATCTTTGTATTTCTCCTTGAAACTTCCCACCTCTCACATTAAACCTGTGTCCTTAATATTTGACATTGTCATCTGGACAAAAGACTACAGAGATCCATCTTATCTCATAATTTTGTCTCATCTGCTACATCCTATTGTTGGGACTGTCTCAGGTTATTGATATCCAAAGTAAACCTGACAAACCAGAAAGAGTTGAAATAAAAGCCCTCTTTAGCTTTGCAATAGCCCTGCAACATTTTCCATTTCAAATATTTATCCAATTCTGTTTTGAGCCTGGGACCTTATAATATTACCTAGATCCCTGGATTAACAGTCCACCAATAGTATCACTAGCCCATCACCTCCCCTTACAGTCTCTTGGCTTTATGATCTGTTTCAGCAAGAGCATGCAATTTTTGTTTTTATTGAGTTAACAGGTTAGTTCTCGACTAATGTTGTTCTGGTTTAATGGAGGAAATGCTGGTAGGTATGCTTTTAAAGGAGATCCAGTCACCCATGTTTAAGTAGATGTCAAGAATTGACAGAAGGCCCATGGCAAAGTCAGGTAACAGAACTCATGGATAAGGGTCATTACACAGTAACTTGTTCCTTGTGCACCTTTGGTATCAGGTCATCAGTGTGCTCTCAACAATTGTCTGTCCAAGCAGGGGTGCCTTGGTGTATAATATTCTGGGCTAAATCATCAATGAATTGTCCTGAGACTCTCCATACCATCCCCCTTCCCCACAATCACCACTACAATTTGTCACCCCTCACAGTCAGCTGCACTCTATCCTACAGTCAGCAGAATGGGTCACCAAATAGCTGCCTTGATATGTGTGAGAGATAATTGGACTGACCAGGTTTGCCAACTGAGCGCTTCAGAATGGAGAAAGAGAGAGGGAGCTCTTGTGGTGCAGTGGTGGTGCCCCTGTTTCTCAACCAAGGGGCTTCGGCTCAAGGGTCTGTGCTCAAGTATTTGTCATAACATTTCTGAATAAGTTGATTATTTTTTTCTTGTGAAAGAACAAGACAGTACAACATATATTCTGGGAGCGGTAGTCCATCAACATGACATGCAAACATGCATTACATTCATCAGAGTATGGTGCTACTCCTCCTCTCCACGCAGGAACCCGTAAAGCAAGAAGACTCAAAGATAATGGCAGTTAGCATTTAAATAGCTCCTTTAATGTAGTAAAGCCTGCCAAGCCATTTCATAGAAATGGCTTGGCAGGCATGAGAAGAGGATGCTGATTGGTTGGACCATGGAGATTCAACAGAGACTGTTAAGCATCAATCTCAACTAATTGATTAATCCCAAACCAGGCAGGTAGACTCAAATCGGACAAGGTGTTACCACGGGGAGTGAATCTGGGATGAGCCAGCGACTTCGCTCTTACCTGTTGAGAAAGGTGTAATACATGTACAGTCTCCTTTTGCCTAGACAACAAGATCTTGTTTGTGAATACATATGGCCTCTAGCACGTGCTAAGTGGGAACGATTAAATTAATGATATTATGTAGATGTTATTAATAATGATGTTTTAATGTTGTTGTTGTAATGATACTATGATGAGGATAGAGTGAACAGTGTTGTTAATAGTGATGTTATTAATAATTCTTATGATAATGATGTTATAAATAATTATTTTATGAATAATGATGTTATACAGATGTTTTTATTGGTGTTAATGGGGAATGGTAGGGTGTTATTATTAATAATGACATTATATAGATGTTACTTAATAATGTAATTAATGATCATATTATTAACAACATGTTGTTGATGAGGGAGAATGGGTTATTAATAATATTATTTCTAGTGATGTTACTATTAATAATGAAAATATTAATTGGAATTGAGCATGCAATGGGATGGATTTATAGATAATGATGTTATTTAGAGCAATGTTGTTATGAGTAAAGATTAATAATAACGTAATTGGTAGTTGTTATTGATAGAGCTGATAAAAATTTTGTTTTTAATGATGTTATTTTATTACTCGGGTGAGCAGTGTTGTTAATGATATTATGAAACTCACTACCTTCTGATTAATATTATTCATAATAACAATAACATCACTATTAATAATGCAATGATTAATAACATTATTAATATCACATGATATTATTAATAATATTATTATTGTGAATAATAATGGAATGGAGCTGATAATAATGACTTTGAATAGTAATAGTACGTATTAATCATGATTATTATGAATAATGATGTTTTAATATGGATAATGATGTTATGAATGACGATGGCGTGGATAGTGATGTTCTAACTGATGGCATTGTTAATTATAGTTATTAACAGTTA